>NC_045789.1:66422475-66745811 GCF_009873245.2 Balaenoptera musculus | reverse complement strand
AAGACAGAAAAAAAATATATAAATGGTCTTTAAAGAAGTTGAAATGTGGTCAGGAAATGAAAGAACTGAACTAAAAGGAGACAATGTAATATATCTGGAGTCAATAACTGAGAACATAGGTGTTCAGAAAGTGGGAAAAACAAGGGAAGTGTTAAGTGAGAAGAGTCCCGGGTGGCAAGCCAAATAGATGCAAGTTTTAGAAGTTAGTGATGGACTTTCACAAGCCCGAGGAGCTTTGCCTCTCTTGACAGATTTTACTGTCTTTTCCCTGGGGTGTCATGGCACACCTTTAAAACTTGGGTTTGTTTGTAAGAACTCTGGCCCAGAAGAGATATCCTTCCAGTTTCTGGTCTACCAACACGGTGAAATGGAACAGACCCCCTGCCAATAACAAAAATGAAAGTAGAGTGTTTTGCATTGACCAAGGGCTCTGTTCATGCAGCTAGTTGCCATAGGGTCCTGGGCAGTGCTGATGTCAGAGGAGAAGCATGGTAAAGAAGCAGGCTGGCCTTCTTCCACTCAAGGCTGAAAAACATACTCAGGAAACGCTTATCATTCTTTTTTAACAGACAACCAAGTTTTAAGGAAGGAAGGAAGGACAAGGTGGAGGAAGGTATCTGAATTCTCAACATTTTTCTACTGTTTCAATTCTACAGGTGTTCACGTATCATCTATTACCTGCCTGATATTTGTCTGCATTTCTGTGGGAGTTCCCATAGCAATTCAATTTCATCCTCAATGAGTTTAAGTCTATTATGAAAATGGAGCTTACATATAGAAAAAAAAAAAGTTAAAACACTGCAAGAGAATCCACAATGAGTATGGTCCTCCAAAACAGGAGCCAGGGACACAAGCATGGAGGGAAAGGAGTAAGAGAGCAGTGTAGTCTGGCCCAGAACAGTCAAGGAAAGTTCATGGAACAGATGGTCCTCAGAGAGGATCATGAAAGATAAATGGGATTTGGGCAAGTGGGAAGAAATCCAGGTGGGAGGAAGAACCTGAGCAAATTCCTCAATCAAGGAAGAGGAAGAGGAATCCACCCGCTGGTGTCTGATGTTCCCACATGATGATCTATATTTGAGATCTTAAAATTATTTAGAAGTCACAGGATTTTGAGTTGGGTAATGATCTTAGATTCTCACCAAGTGCAAGAATCCTCTTTACAACATCCCAGACAGATGACCTATCAGCTTCTGTTTGAAACACCTCCAGTGATGGGGAGCTCATCAGTTTGCCAACAGCTGAATGAATGCTTCCCTCTTGTTAATATGACCTTTGGCTCTTGTTCCGCCACTCAGTGTAACATAGATCACATTCATTCCCTCAAAACATGCCAGTCCCCCAAATTAAAGACAGTATTGTGGTTTCTCTCTTGTCTTTTTGTCTCTGGTTCTTCCAGTTGTCTTCCTGGGTAGTCCAGGTAGTGGTAAAGGGTCCACCCAGGATGCCCTCTAGTTTGTTAAGGTCCCTTTGAAAACGTGGCTCCTGGAAGTGAAAACTTGTGCTTTGGGCTCAGGGTTCAGTGGAATAATCACTTCCTTAACCAGGATACTACTTGTATATCAAAGCAACCTAAAATGACCTTTACTGATTTGCTTTTTTTTTTTTTTTTTTAATTATTAGCACCTTTAATTTTTATTTATTTATTTATTTATTTATTTGGCTGTGTTGCATCTTCGTTTCTGTGCGAGGGCTTCCTCTAGTTGCGGCAAGCAGGGTCCACTCTTCATCGCGGTGCGCGGGCCTCTCACTATCGCGGTCTCTCTTGTTGCGGAGAACAGGCTCCAGACGCGCAGGCTCAGTAATTGTGGCTCATGGGCCCAGTTGCTCCGCGGCATGTGGGATCTTCCCAGACCAGGGCTCGAACCCGTGTCCCCTGCATTGGCAGGCAGATTCTCAACCACTGCGCCACCAGGGAAACCCCTACTGATTTGCTGTTGTAGATAAATTACACTATTGACTAAAAAAATTCAGTAGGTCTTTAGAATATGAAACACTTAACTATTGTACTCTGAAGATAGGAATAAATAATGGTAGTGGTGAAGACTGCCAATTCTAACTCTCCTTGCTGGATTCTGCACAATATTTCAGCCTCTAAGTGGACAAGGAATTTCTCTATAAGTAGTGGGAGGGGCCTGTGTCCCCCCAAAAGACATACCCATATCCTAACCCCCAGAATTTGTGAATGTGACTTTATTAGAAAAAGTCTTTGATGATGTAATTAAGTTAAAGATCTTGAAATGAGATCATCCCGGATTATCTGATTTATCCTAAATCCAATGACAAGTGTCTTTTTAGGAGACAGAAGAAAAGACACAGATACAGAGGAGAGGGTGATGTGAAGACAGAGATAGAGACCGGAGGGATGCAGCCACAAGCCTGGAACACCTGGAGGCACCAGAAGCTGGAAGAGGCAAAGAAGGATTCTTTCCTGGAGCTTCCAGAGGAAGCAAGGCTCTGCCAACACCTTGATTTCAAACTCCTGGCCTCCAGAACTGTGAGAAAATAAGTCTGCTGTTTTAAGATGCCAAGTTTAATTCGTTACAGCAGCAATATGAAGTGAATATGGGGTCTCTGTATTTCCAGGGGTATTCCCCAGGAATGCGGTACACATTCCCCAGGATCCTCTCCGACGCTTGTCTGCACGGTTCAGGGTTTAGGGACAATATGCTGAGTGGCAGCCACTTAGATAGCTACATACTTAGGGATAGCAGTTCTGCCCTGGTATAAAAACCTAATAATTTTCTTTTAATCCATTGCTAAGTTAGAACACAGAAGTCTTCAGAGATGACTGTTAAACCAAATTTGCTAGGGTCCCAAAGGGGAAAAAAGACTACAGGTAGAATAGCTGAGTTTGTATGTGTGCTGTGGAAGACATAATACAAGCATAATGATAATAATTAATGAGGAGTTTGAAAACACCGGATGACTCATGTATTAACATGAGTATGCAGAAGCCTAAACACACAGCGTACTATTCAAACAGGCCATGCGACTGACAGAAGTAGTCATAAGCAAGTTATGTAAATCATCTCAACAAATAGCAATGACATATTTAGTCCTCACCATCATATGTGCGCTGTTGTCATGCTCTGCACCAAGAGGCCATTAAAGAAAATTCTTGGAGAGTTTCCACTCTGCTGTTGGTGAAGTCTTTTATGTCCTTGTGACAAATGCATCAAACACAAGAAGCGACTAAGAGTCATTGGAAAATAATGGTGGAATTTAAGTCCACACATTTCAAGTCACATATTAGTGATACTAAAAAAAGAAAGTCTCTGGTTAATTGGGACAGAACCTAACCACTGTTAGGAGTGTATTGTCAATCTACCATGTCAAGGAGCATGGCTCCCTGGAACAGGGGGGAGAAGTTCTTCTAGAAAGGCAGACACAGAAGGGCAGGGGTGAAGAGAACAGGAATAGAGAGATAAGCACAGAAACCGCAAATCTCAAATTTGGAGGTCATCTTGTCTACCCTCTACCTGAATCCCAGGAACCCCTTCTCTCCTTTTAGAATATAATATAAAATAAAACATAATGATTATTACTATTTAATGAGCAGTTCACTAAGTGCAAGATACTATGCTGGGTACTTTCCATGTATTTTCTCATTTAATCTTTAGAATGATCCTATGAGATCAGTGATTATAGTCTTTATTTTACAGATGAGCGGCATATGCTGCTAGAGAAACACAAATCTTCTTTGTCACTCATTCATTCAGCAAACATGTACCAGGTACTAAATATACCAAAAAACAATCACCTTCAGTGACAGGGAACTCAGTGCCCTAAAAGGCAAACTACTGGATTTTGGGACAACTCTAATTTTTAGAAAGTTCTTCCTTGTATTGATCTGAAATATATCTGTGGGTAACTAAGCAACAGGTCACTGTTGCTTAGTGACCTAAAGGCAAACTACTGGATTTTTGGACAACTCTAATTTTTAGAAAGTTCTTCCTTATACTGATATGAAATATATCTGTGGGTAACTAAGCAACAGGTCACTGTGGTGTCCTCATGTCCCTTAGAACAAAGTAAGAGGAAAAGATGAATGTAAGAAGTTTATAGGGGACAACCAACATTTTCTGTTTTTGATTTCAGCTCAGTGCAGTTTTTGTGCTTTGCAATTTGTATGGCTTTCATGTAAACCTTTATTCTTTGGAGATAACAGATGGTTAAATCCTATTAACCCAGAAAGAGTGATGTAGTCTTCCTTCCAAATGGTTTTGAAAAGCCCTTGATACTTTGGAGGCCCTGTCAGAGGACAATAAATTTGCCACCCACATGAAAGTGAGTCTATGTGATGCCAGCACAGAAATATCAAGAATAGTTATGTACCACCGGGGAGTCCACGGATACTGAGACAATGAGGAGGACACATTTTAGAGCATCCCTCATACGTCCCCTCTTGGTAGCATCTTACAAAATGGCCTTTTAAGTAGTCAGAATCCTAGCAGACCCTATTTCTCCACTTTCAGTGAGGAATTCAAATCTAAAAAGGAGACACTGCAAGCCAGGAAGCCAGGAATCACTGCTCCAGGAAAACCCACTGTTTATTTACATCGCAGAATCCTACTGCCCACTGTTCTGCAAAGGTTCAGGCATTTCAACTGGCAGTTCCCCTCCCCTGGAAGTCCAAGATAAACAAGATAATCTTTGTTAATCAGGTTCTCCTTTTAAGCCTTTGGGGGCCTTTTGGGAAGTCTGTTTTGCTCAGAGAATCTTTGGTTCTCAAGTTACTACTGTTTCCATCATTATCATATCCAAACTGTAGCATGGCCTTAGAAGTCTAGCTGTATCCAATATAACAATTGTTTCCTATAGTAATATACAATTTAACATTTATTGAGTGCTTACTATATACCAGGCACTTTATATAAAACCATTTCAGTTATTCCTCGTGACAGCACTGGGTTTGGTAAGTATTCTGTTTTCTAGATGATGAAACTCACACGAAGAGATATTAAATTGCTTCTTTAGTTTAGTAATTATATGGCGGGACTGGCTCTCTAACCCAGATCTGACTGATTTTACCCAGGGTGCCTTCCTTTCAAGAAAATAATACTAGTAATAGCTGACATTGTGCCAGGGACTATTCTAAGCACTTTGTACCTTTCAACTCATTTCAACTTCACAATAAGCCTATTTTACAGCTGAGGTAAAGTGAGGTTAAATAACCCATCCCAGGTCACAAGGCTAGTAGGAGGTGGAGCTGGGTTTTGAACCAAGGGAGTCTGGTGGCTGAGACCGGGCCACTCTTCTAAAGCAGTAGCACCATTCCACCTAGAATTCAATAAATAAGACTAATATTTCCTAGGGAGGCATTGCCCACTCCCCTGCAGTCAACCTGACCTACCCACCTAGGTGTGCAGCCCATCCAGCTTCTGTTATGGGGCCCAGGGGCGTGTGAAGCACACCACGTTAGCGTCCCTTTTGCGGGAAAAGGTAAACAAGGAAACTGATGGAAAGGGAGGTTGAGGTGTTTTCCCAAGCTAGCAGTCGGATCAAGGTTTTGAACCCTTGGTCTCAACCCACTAAGCTGTTACCTTGCTCTTGAATGGCGAACAGTTGCCTTATCTTTTCAGGATGGGGTGAGACCTGGAGAAGGTCCCAGGGCCCTGGGAACATGCCTGCCCTCATGCAACGGCTCAAGGTCATCAAAGGACACACGATAGTCCATTGAGGGAATTATCATATCCAAAAGACCTACAAGTCCCCCTTCTTCAGTCCAAGGCTCCTCCTCCCAGCGACTTGGCCCTGCAGCTCACCAGGCTGTGGCCAAGGGTGTTTATCTGCAAGCCTGGAGGAGACCAAGCACCAATCTGCCCTGCAGATAGCACAACTGAAGGCAGAGAGGGCTGCCTGCCAAGTCAGATTACAGCAAATGACAGCAGGACATTTCCCCCAAAGGCCTGCGAAGGACCACATTTTGTGGGACTGTTGTGGGATGAGAACCTTGAGGAGGGAAAAGGCAGGAGTAACAAGTGGCGGACAGCTCCTAAACCCTGCCTGGGAGGTCGGTGGAGACCAATCTGCCTGGCCTGTTTAATGACACAGTTTAAGCATTTTCCTGCCTCCTGCCTGTTTCCTTTCTCTGCACTGTGAACATTGGTGTTAATTACTTACAATTAATAACGGTAACAAGAACTATCAGGGCCCCTAACAATTGCAATCACATTAGACCTTTAATCTCGGTAAGGTCAGACTATCTCTTCCAAGCAACCCAGATAAATGCCTTAAAGAAGGATGTATATAGATGCTCTATATATGTTACCTCATGTACTTCTCAGGACCACTTTATACTGTAGGGATTATTAGTTCTTGTTTTACTGACGAAGAAACTGAGGCTCAGAGAAGTAATATAAGGAAGATGTAAATGAAAGAGACTGTACATTTTTCAGTCAAGCCTTTTTGCCACTTAACCAAGGGATGGAGTTACTACAGGAAGGGAACCACTGTGGATCTTTTCATCCCTTTGGACAAAACTCATGTATACATTATCCAAGACACCAACTGCATTCTGGATCACTGTGAATTCCAGTCTCTGTAATTTTTTCCCTTTCTTATATCTGGGGGTGTAGGGACTTCCCTGGTGGTGCAGTGGTTAGGAATCCGCCTGCCAATGCAGGGGACACGGGTTCAAGCCCTGGCCCGGGAGGATCCCACATGCCGTGGAGCAACTAAGCCTGTGTGCCACAACTACTGAGCCTGTGTGTCACAACTACTGAGCCCATGTACCACAACTACTGAGCCCGTGTGCCACAACTACTGAGCCCACGTGCCACAACTACTGAAGCCAGTGCACCTAGAACCCGTGCTCTGCAACAAGAGAGGCCACCGCAATGAAAAGCCCACGCATCGCAAGGAAGAGTAGCCCCCGCTCGCCGCAACTAGAGAAAGCCCGCACGCAGCAACGAAGACCCAACACAGCCAAAAATAAATAAATAAATAAATAAATTTATATCTGTGGGTGTAGTGTCCTTGGCTTTTTTCCTTTAATAGCCAGGGGCTCTGACATATAGTGATGAAATGATTGCTTTAACCATACATGAACTACTATGCAAAGAACTAACAAACCATGGCCAACAGAGGAAAGGCAATCTTGTCGAGAGGTTTGTGACTTTAAAGACACAATTTTATCCGGAAGATTCAGGATCTAAGAGATCTTTTTCTCTCTTCTGCTGACAAAACTCGGAATCAAGTGAGCACACTGGTGAGGGACAAGCAGCCGTCACCACCCAAGCACAGGGCTCAGGGGAAAAGGACAGACTCGAAGGTCACTTGAAGAGCAATATAAGCCTCTGAGGAGTAAGAGCAACTGGCAACAAGTGCGGAGCAGAGTCTCGGGGGAGAAGCAACTGTCTGAGACCAAAGTGTTCTCAGCTTGTTTCAATTTATACTTTTGGAGAACTGCCATGCGCTTTGAATTTCTGGGTGGAGGAATATGAGTATTCATAGGAATATGAATATTCCTAACATATTATTCCCTTGCTAACTGAAATCTCAGAAAAATAGCCCATGAAGGAATCCAGAATGAAATGCCTCTCTCCCAGGTCGAGTTTTCTCCCCCATTTTTCCAGCTCTTCCCAGCAGGGACCTGGGTTTGGAGATGGCTTACTTTTCCCCTAACAGCAGAACTGAGTGCAGTGTGGCTATTGGGCTGTCAAGAACAGAAGTAGCAACAGGCTGTGTGGTCAGGATTAGGAAAGCAAAAATGGATCCTAGAGGTAAAATTACTTAAAAAAGAAAGGTCCTGGCAGAACAATCTCCTTGGTATATTTGCTAAGAAAAGAAAGAGAGGCAAAAAATGGAAGAGTTCCAAAAAATTACAAATCAGACCTGAATTCATATTCTTGTAAACACTGAGGAAATAATCTTTACTTTAACCAAAGGTCAGCAGGCAGGCACTCAGGGTCTGAACGTAAACAATTTTAATCCAGACTGCAAAGTGGTTTGAAAAAGAACAAAGAACAAAGAAAATAGTAGACTTTTTTAGAGTAGAAAGAGGGAGGAACGCTGGAGCGCAGGGCTGCTGAGTAAGGGCAACAGAGCTTACCTGTTGGAGGAACAGACTTGCAGGAGAAAAAAAAATTGAGGTCATCTCACAGGTTTAGATGGAAATTGCCTCCGGTGAACGCAGAAGGTAAGACAAAATAAGGCAAATACCGCAACTCTGAATTCAGCCCCCTCCCAACACGGGCTGAAGAGGTCTGCATCTTTGAGTTAAGTTTCAAAAAAAGTCCCCACTCCACTTCAGGGTTTAAAAAAATAATAATTAGTTCAACTTCCCAGACAAGCAGAGGCAGGATTAATGATTAAGAGAAACAAAAAGGATTAAATATCTGGACTGGGAGAAAGTTCCTGTGCCACCAGAATGACAACGGCATCTCTTTTCCTTTCAAAAAGGGCTTCTCCCTCTGGGTCAAACACCCAGGGCTAAACCATTCAGCTTATGTTTTTCATTCAAATTCTTCCTTCAGATCCTTCCGGGGCCAGTGGTCTAAATGCCCAGAGAGAAAAATGGAGGGTTTCAGCTCACCTTTTCGAGTGCTGCCTGGGGCTCTCAAAGCAGCAGCAACTCTGCAGCTCTCTTGCCTTGTGGGTTAATCCAGCAGCTCCTTGGGCCACCTGAGCAGGACCGGCCTCCACCGGTCGTACAGGTGCCTTGAGGAAGGAGGAAGGCACTGGTCGGTGGAGACCAGGAAATGTGTGACATCACGGGAGCCTCGACAGATAAAACATTGCTGGGACCTTAGCTATTGAAACAGTCAGTAGGTCCCGCCCACCTGTCATTTACCTGAATACCTGGGAGCAGGTAGGTGGTGTCTCTGCTTGGACAAATGAATCAGAGCAATTAGCCCTATGGAATTTACTTTCTTTCCTGAGCACAGCGCGTGCCCAGCCCCGTGGGCAGATCTGAATTTATACTCCTGGTTGCTTCCTCAGTCCCCTCCTCCCACCCCCTCCTAATAGTTGCCTACAAAAGAGTTAAAAAGAAAGTTTATTTACTTTTCTTCATTTTAAAAACTTTATCTTTTAAAATTGAAGTATAGTTGATTTACAATATTATATTAGTTTCAGGTGTACGACCTGAATATTGAATCAGGTGTAGTGATTCAATATTTTTATAGATTATATTCCATTTAAAGTTATTACAAAATAATGGCTATACTTCCCTGTGCTGTACAATATATCTTTTTTGCTTATTTATTTTATACATAGTATTAGTTTGTACCTCTTAATCCCCTACCCCTATCTTGCCTCTCCCCACTTCCCTCTCCCCACCAGTAGCCACTAGTTTGTTCTCTATGAGTCTGTTTCTGTTTCGTTACATATATACAGAAACAGACTGTTTTATCTTTTAGATTCCACATATAAGTGATAACATAGGATCTTTAAACACAAAACAGTCATTTAATGAGCATAAGAAGGAAGTGTGTGAAGATTGACTGCTTGGAATATATCTGAGATTTACCCCCAAATCGCCTTTCTTAATGGCATCCATTTGGATCCCAAGTGCGAGAGGTGACATTTCAAATTCATTAAAAAAAAAAAAAATCTAAATATGATGCTTGTTAGTAGTTTCAGAGTCAAGTTTTCAAACACTTTTTCCCCACCCCCTCCCCCCCCAGCATTTCATCCCATATTCAGGAGTTTGGGAAACTTCCGTCATTCCTAGCGCCCTGGCCTGGCAGAGTCACACGGAGGTTAAAGTTCACCGCTGGCCTGCAATTAGGAGCAATTTAAATGATTCTGATTCGAACGATAGTACAGTAATAAGGTGGCTTTGTCAGCTGGGTAGAGCCCGGAAGGAGCAGTCAGGATTATTTCTGTCCCAAGCATGGTGCGTGACCCTGGGCAAGTCATTGTGTTGCTTCAGCTTTTCCAGTAGGAAAAGACTGGAACGCTACAACTCTTCTGGTGTCACAGCGGCTGCTGTGAGCTATTGCGACTGACTGTTAAACCCTTTGGCATCTTTCAGAGGACTGTAAACAGCTTCCATCATTGTATTTAAATGTCGTGTATTTCTGTGGCCCCCCTGCCCCCGTCCAGTATCTCTGGACAATTTATTCACTATCTGGAATGTACTACCTGGGGAAATCGTGGGTTCTCCCTCCCGGGAGGCTGGCCTGCTTGCCCAGAGATATATTCTATTTTTTTCCCTTGAAGAAAAAAAAAAAAAAGTTGAAATTCCGGCTTTTCCCCTCTACTGGAAATGCTTTGGTTCCATAGTTCTAACACTGTCCTTCTTCAGAGGTTTTTGGATTGGTTGGTTGGTGTTTTGGCTGGGGGAGGGGTGGAGGAAGAAGGATAAGTGGGAGGGGGGAGGGGAGGGGGATGGGTGGGGATGGGAGGGGGAGGGGAGGGGGAGGGGAGGGGGAGGGGAGGGGGATGGGAGGGGGATGGGAGGGGAGGGGAGGGGAGGGGAGGGGGAGGGAGGGGATGGGAGGGGGAGGGGGAGGGGAGGGGGGAGGGGGGAGGGGAGGGGAGGGAGGGATGGAGAGGGGGAGAGGAGGAAGGTGTTGAGTCCATTCTCTTGGCCTCCACATTGACTGGGTGCCGCCAGTCATTCGATACCTTGTAAAACAACCAGGGAGGGAAGGAGGAGAAATTCTAGTCAAGGGCTGGGGTGCAGGGCGGGCTCTGGATACTTCACTTGCAAAAGAGCTGGCTTCTCTCCCCAGCCGTCCCAGAGTGCTCTAGACTACCTGCCCCACCTGGGAAAGGGTGCACTTAGTAGAGAGCTGAAGCTTAAAAAAAAAACCAAACAGACAAAAACCCATTCACGTTTTTATCCAATAGAAACTATGGTAGGTGTGGCTACTACCTTATTATTAACAACGACAACAAAATAAGACTAAGGCAGCAAAACCTTCTACTTGCCGGTGTTTCCGGAATAAGTACCGGCCCGCCAGCAGGAGGGCCAGCCCAGCCGCCAGCCCGGTGAATCATCCAGAAGGCCAGCCTACAGTTGCCTTCCGTGTGTGTCAATCATCTTTGAAGGGCGCCAGGCCCCACCGGGGAGGGGGAGAAAATCACAGACTTAGGGAGGGTAGACGGGGAACACGGTTTCTGGGTAAAAGAATTTGCAGGAAGTGACAGCGCAGAAAGCGTTTTCTAAAGCCGTGGAGTCTATGGGGCTTCACTTGCTGTATTCAGATACACAGCCTTCTGCTTCTGGGGTTTGATGAATAAAAATTGAGAACAGAAGTTGAACCATGAGTGGAGCTTACTCCCAGAAACGGTGTATAAAAGGAAAGGAAAAAGTAGATGTATCTCACACAGTAAGCCCCTCGACTTGGTACTCCTGGATTTAGAATAATCTTTAAAGACTAAAAAAATCAACATGGGCTTCATTATTCCATTAGGGCTGTTGCATTATTTATGGAAATGCTATTTCTAAAGTACTGGTGAAAAGATATACGCAATAATCATAAGAAACAAACACTGAATAAGTGCTTAGCTGGTGCTACTTAAGTGTTGTAAGCACTTTGTACCACAATCCTATAAGTTAGGTACTATTACTATTTGCATAGACGCTGGAAAACCGAGGCATAGAGACGCTGAACACTTGCTGAAAGCCAGCACAGCCAGCAAATGGCAGGGCCAGAGCAGTTTGACCCACTGGGAAAAAAATGGGGAAAGGTTCTGATTTCATGCTCCCTGGACAACTTCCTGGACACTAATCAAAGTTCTTACCCAACCTCTATTCAGAAGGAAGTGTCTTGTAGAAGTAGCCCTGGGAAGCGTAGTTTCTGGGAAGGACTGTCTCCAATTGCAAATGAATTACTAATCTGGTTTATACATTGAGTATGTAAATATAGAACATATATACATACGGATACCTTTATACATATATTTATGAGAAAACACGCCAGGAAATCCATCATCCCTGGGTGCATCCTCAAAATCATCTTTTTGGGGTCTGTCAAACCAACCCCAAGAAGGGAAGGCCAACTTGAGGGGCCCCTCAAGAATGATCGGTTGTAACTCTCTATGACATCATTTATGGTTATTTCTCTCTAAAACTTCAACAGTCTATCCCTTTAAAATCTGCAAATGTTATCAGAAGGGTCATAAGAGCATAGAACTGCATACAACTGGATTATATGGACAACATAATATTAAGTTCCAGTACAACCACTACCAAGTTAGATGGTTTAGACCAGGCTTGGCAAATACTAGACACACACCGCTCTGTTCCCTCCTCCCATATCATTCTCACTGTCATTGCTAGAAGGCCGTGGTGCCCTTGAGCTCAGAGGTAACCTTGGAATCTTCAAGACCCAAGTCCAAGCACAGCAGCCATTTCTATCCTTGGTTTGAGAGTAAATGGGAGGGATAATCAGGAAAGGAAAAGATTGGTGTTGGCTGGTGTCATTAGGCAAGATTTCATGGAGAATGGAACATGGATCAAACCTTTTAGGATTTGGAGAGATAGCTGAGAAGGGCACACAAATCCAGGCAGGACAGCAGGTGGAGGCAGGGATGATCCCAACTTGTGTGTGTTGGGGAGAAAGGTATGAGAGGGGGATGAGGGAAAGGACAAGACAATGAAAAGTGCACCTTGCTGGGGTAAAGAGGAGCCATCCTATGCTTGGTTTGGATGGGTAAGGTGGGCCAGATGATAAACAGCCTCAAGAGCTGACCCTTCACGTCTTCGCATTACTGCTGGCTACTTCTCTCATGACGATTAAACAGCGAAAGGAAGAAAGAAAGACAGAAAGAGGGAGAAAGAAAGACAGGAAGGAAGAAAGGAAAAGAAAAGAGGGAGGGAAGGAAGGAAGGGAAGAAGAAAGAGAAAGAAATTCAGCATCTAGGGCATGGGTCATTTATTAAGAGCGACAGTATTTTTGGTGCTGAGCTTCTACGATATGCCATTTCGGCTACCATATGATCATCTCACTCTTTAGAAGCAAGCCTCCTTTGCCATCAACATATCCTGTAAACTTTGTTCTTTGGAGAGACAGGTGGAATACATTAGAAAGCTCTCTGAACTCAAGGTTGGGCCTGTCCTAGTTAGCCAGCCAGCTCACTTGGGCTTTTTGATTAGTCTGAATTCTTTTATGTATCTTGACAGGGAAATCTATGGGGGGAAAGGAGGTCTGTTTTCAAAGCTCTTTCCTTCTAGATCACTACAATGAAGGTTGGCATTCTCAAGGATTCTTCCTGGCAATGAACTATTGCTAAGACCATACCTCAAGATTCGTCAGAACTACTTTAGCCCCTCTTTGCTTCCTTTTTCTTCCCCCACAGCATATTTGTAGAGTTGTCTAAGATGACTGAATGCCACAGCAAAAGTGAACATATTCCATCTGATTGTAATAAAAGGCATCTCTTTAGCTGAAAGTATTTAGCATTATGAGATGGAATTGCTGTACATATTGCATCATGTTGGCCTCAGTTTCTTTTTTGAACTAGCTTAGCTCCAAATCTTTTATTGGATAATTACAAGTACTTAGCAAGTTACAAGTAAGCAGAACCCAGAAGGCCAATTATGGAAAATAATAGTGATAATCACAGATATCAGCTGATGGGATAGATGCCGTCTGGTTCTGTGTATGCGGAAGAGATTGCATTTCTCTCATAAACTCACAGCCCATGTGTTATCTGGCTTCTAGATGAGCTTCTAGGATACTTGATGGATGTACAGTTTGGGAGCACTCTCTGGGTTGTGTGCTTTTGGCGGGAGAGGGAGTACATTGGTCACTGGAGGTGGCACACATTTTGTGACCGTTTCCTACACACACCTGCGGCCAGCACGGCACACTCTTCTTTAGTAGAAAAACAAAAAAAGACATCATTATTTCTCTCTCTGTAAATGTCACAAGGCCTATATTCCACAAATGTGAATATCTATGTTTTTATGACTCCATCCTTGCATAAACCAGGTGGGTTATTCAATTTTTTTGCTGATGGTTGTTGCTATTTTGAAGGTTTTCGTATCTTTCTTTCTTGGTTCCATCATATATAGCTACTATAACTGACCCAATACCATGTGCCAAAGGTGTAAAATGTCTCCTCTCCTTTTGAACTTTGGCCTCATCCTGGGGGCTTCCATGTCTTTGTAGACAACCCCTCTACATCCTTGACCTTGTCAACTCTAAGGACATTTATCACTACTCCTCTTAAGCTGCCCATATTCGGGGCCACCGCTTGGATCTTCTTATCATGCAAAAATCTTCAATTTCAAGAAAAAAATCTGAGAATGCTGCTCTCTCCTATATTCTTTTAGCCATTCAGATTTTCCACTCCCCTACCCAAATTTTACCTTCCTCTTTGAATTGATTGTGATCCCTGGTTCTTGACTCCTAGAGGCTGCCCAAGAATACTGTTCCCTACTGTTTTCACTTCAAGCCTGTCTGGTCCAGATCCCACTTCCTCGCCTGCATCCTCAACTTCCTAATGGCCTGGCAGAACCAGGGTGCCAGCCTTCTTTCTTCCTATAAGCACGATGGTTGGTGCCACCATATCTGTATGCTCCGCAATGCCAGCCGCGCTAGTCAAGTCTCCTCGGCAGTCCTGGTCTGAGACTCTTCTCTGCAGTCATCCCACCTTCAGTTCATTTGCCTTGCCTGGCACGCTGGGCTTTTCATGACCTGGCCCCTGCCTGCCAATCATACCTCATCAACACCTCCACATCCCTTCCACCCACAGAATACCACCCACGCCCCAGCCCCCATGCCCTGGTAACACTGTGTTAGAGGGACTGCCCCCCCACACCCCCATTTCCACAGGAGAGTGGTTTCCAAAGCAAACTCCGACCATGCTTCGCCCTTCACTCATTCTGCCCCTGCAAGTCCATCACTGGAAAAATGGAAAAAAACCACAGGCGAGCTTGGCTTCTCTCCTCCCCTTTCTGTCTTGGGAGTGAGCCCGAGTTTTCCTCTGCTGCTGCACGTGCTGAGGCTTCCCCAGGCAGGCTTCTGTTTGAGAAGCTGCCGTGCCCAGATCTGCTCAGGCCGGGTGCCTTCAAGCTCTGTTTTTCCTTGTTCCAGGCCTCATTCTCCAATTTAGCTATTACCATTTGAAAGGCGATATTTTGGCCTCCATGATTACTCTTTTGAATTTTTCTCCAATTATTCCAAACTTAGGAGAGTCACTGTTTGTTGGGGTCCCCTTGGATATCCCAACAAACCTGAGTGTGGTTCCCATAACAGCACAGTGTCTCTCACTGCTAGGCTCTTACCCATGCAGCACCATCCTGACAGTTCTTGCTCATTTACCATCGCCTGGATTGATGTTATGCACTTGTATATATTCTCTTACAGAATCCTGGCAGAAACCCCATGAGCTAGCTCTACGTAGCAGATGAAGAAGCTGAGTCTCTGAGTGGTAAAGTAACTTGTCCAACATGCCCAGCAGGTTACAGGCAAACCTGACACTCAGGTATTTCTCCTCCTTCAGCTTGGGTAACTCCTTCTCCCTCTTCATGTCTCAGCACAGATGCCACCTCCTGTACAGAATCTCCCCTGGCTTTCCCGAGCCGACATCCGCGCCTGCGCTGTGCTCTCCTCACGCCCTAGTCCAGCAGTTATTGTTCTGATTGTAATTTTTTACAGACAATCTGCTCTCTAGACAGTCAGCTAGTGAACACGACTTTTCCTAGACCTTCAGGACGTAGCCCAGTGCCTGGAAGGAACACAGCCCAGTGCCTTCAATAAATATTAGTTAAAAGAACTAAAGATGACTATAAAACAAGGGAAGGAATGAGGGAAGGGAGGGAATTCCCATTGTTAGGTTAAATTTGGAACTATCCCTCCTTCCTTTTCCCAGGAGTCTGGGCTTGTAGACTTTGGGAAGGGAACTAACTTTATTACATTTAATTTTCACAGTAATACTACATTCTAGACATTCATTCTTCATTCATTCACTTATTCAAAAAAAATTGTTAAACACTGTTAAGGATGAGAAGAGTCTCTGTTTTCAGGAACTCATTATCAATGGAGAAGCAGAGTTAAAGACAAAGGATTAAAGCACAGGTGGAAATTACCGGGTGCTTGTGCAGTTGCAGCAAAGAGGAAGGTCAGCTTGTTTCTTCTCATGTAAAGGCTTTAAGTTGTTAAAGAGTTCTGCCCAAGTTCACCCAGCTAGTAAATGACGGCGCTGACACTGGGGTGCAGATCTGCTTACTTTAGAGCCTGTAGCTTTCCCAGGCTCCACATAGCCTCGCCTTGGCCCTTAGCCAAGAAGGGGGCTCATGGGAACAGGGTCTTGTCCTGCTTCTAGATTCTGTGTGTGTCACTCCAGAGAACCTGAGGCTTCTTACGCCTTTAACAATTTTCACGATTGTAGAGGAGGGTTCTCTGAGTGGGTAGAAAAACTAGCAACTTCTCAAATGTGGTCTCAGAGTTTCATGCCCACAGTCAGCACTGGCTGGCACCTTGAGAAGAACTTGAAAAAGACCTGTGCTCTCAGGTGACAGTAACATCTGTAGATATTTAGACGAATTGAAATTCCTTTAAAGAGGAGTTGACGACTTTGGTAAACCTTAGTTAAAATCCTCACCTCAAACTTCATAAGCTTTTTCAGTGTTGTATAATTTAAATCCCACTTAATTCTATGTTTTGTATACTCAGTCCTCAGTGAAGAAGACCATACGACCATTCTCTTCACAAACCCTCCATATACTTGCTGTCTTTTATGTTGTCTAATGGAGTGCTCTGTCTAGGCCTAAGAGCCCAACTTCTTCAAACTTTTTCCTGAGAAAGTTGAAAGTTCATAATAACTAGTAACATACAGTGACTCACAGATACACACACAAAACGGCCCAATAAGGGATGGAGTGGAAAAGGCAAAAGCAAGAGGGGAATCAACGTTGCTGGTTCCTTCGGGTGTGATAAGCACAGAAGAAGCTAACTTTCTAGATAGGGAAGTGTTTTCCTTCCCACTGAACTTCTGCTTCCATCCAAGAGAGGGCAGGTTCTCAAAAACGGGGGATCATGCCAAGAATCCTGTCCTTCAGTTCTCCTAAGTCAAAGAATATAAGAAGGGATATCAGGAAAACCACTCACCATTAATGTGGAGACAGCTCTTGGTCTGACTCTGACTAACAGAGTCTCAGCAAAGGGAAGTTCGTTTGTCTGTTCTCAGATCATGAGCTGGTGAAGATGCTCCTCTCAGCTCGGACAATGAACCTGGATGGTTGCCTCTCTTTTCCGCCCCTCTTAGAGCTGAATTTCCCTGGGCACCTGCCACTACTCCATGATGAGGTGCCTGGAGTAAACAAGGGTGCTTCCCGGTGGTCGTGAAGCCACAGCAAGGTGGAGCAGTGAACATGGATTCCGGTGATGTGGACGAAGGCATCTCCATGGCCAGTTCTGGTAACTCTGGCTCCAGGAGCTGCCAGCACCTCCCAAGTTCAGCGTGGAAGCTGCACTTCCAGTCGAAGTTTAGATTATCCCAGAGTAATGAATACTTTCCCCTCCTACTCTCCCTCGCCAATTATGAGAATGTGGGGTTGTTGCCATCATGAACCTTTCCTGGAGTCCCCCATTACTGGGTGGCTCAGCTAATCCTGCATTGGAAATGTTGACCTCAACTGCAACCAAGGTGCCAAAGCGCAGACAGCAGAAGCTCATTCTCCCTGGGGTATGAGACTGTCTGAAAGATGCCTGCATTTTATTTTCAAATCCATTCAGCTCAGTTCGATGAACATTTGCAGAGAGTTAAGAGCTAGGAGCAGTGTTATAAACCGGCCTGGGTAATAGAGGCCCCAGATCTCCAAGTTCTCTGTTTGTACTGCCTTAATTGAGGCTTTGTCAATGTCAGTACCGGCCATCAGCCTAGGGCGGCGAGGCTGGTCTTTTCAGCTCAGCCTGTCCCCCTGAAGTGGCATGATCCACGTGGCAAGGGAGAGGCTGGCCTTCAGTCCTTTCTCCCACTTTGGATGCTTGTTCTTCAATGTCATATAGCTGTGCAGTTTTGGCAGAGGGGACAGCAGTCATGCTGGGCATGTCCCCTCCTCATCTCTGCCCCAAGGGGACGCTGCACACACCAAACTCCTTGAACTTGAAGGTGGAAGAAGACCTGTGAGTCTTCTGATCTACCCTCTACCAATCTGAAGGTAGCATCGTTTCCAGAATAAAGGACCAGGAACCACATGCCAGAGGTCACCAGCAGGTCAGGTCCCAAGTGCTAGTCATCTCAAAGCCAAACGTTCTAAACTGATTGCCATTATTCCTCCCTGTCCCCATCCCCCCTACCTACAAATCTCCTTGTTCTATAGAAACTGTATACTACCTACCCTCTTCATCCCTGCTTAAATGGAAAGAGGAACATAGTGAGAAAGAGTAATCAGGGTCTGTCAATGCGCCTGCCCAAAGTAACGAAAGTGAAGTTACCCTCTGTAATGATCCAAGGATGGATTGACCCAAATGTAACAAGCGAGCTCTGCTGTCTATGATCTTGACACCACCATTAGGAGTTAGTCTGGGTCCTGTGAGAAACAGATGCCAGGATGAGGTTAAGCACGCAAGGACTTAATTAGGGAAGATACCTGTGTGAGTGACAACAGGACAGGAGCTGAGAAAGGTTGGGAAAGCACGTGGAAAAGCTTAATCATGTGTTTGTTGAATGAATGGGTGGATGGATGGATGGATGGATGAATGTATGAATGAATGGGCAAAGTATAGTTTGGAAAGGGAAGGAGAAAGGAAGCATCTGGGTACAAAATGATGTGAATTAGCAGAGTTGCTATTAAGTCATAGGCAGGGTAGATATTCAGCTGGGGCTGTACTGGGTGTTTACTCCTGACATCTCTTCTGATTGTTCAGGTCTATTCAGACTGGTTGATGCCCGTGCTGTACTGATTGTTAAATATTTTGAAAATCATCCCTAGTTACATGGACTGTCATATCACCTAGAATATTTGGCGATGTTTTCACAAACGGAAAGTTACTTATTTCTGATGGCCATTCCACTGCAACATGGGGTCACCACACATACTAACAATTCTCACAGATGGTGGTGGTGCCATAATCAGGGGAGCCACCCAAATCCATTTGTTGTTCTGTGAATCTGATGGAGGGCAATTTATCAAATTGAGGCTATGTCCATTCCAAGTTTCTGAGGAGCTGCTGATTTTTGCTCTACTCTCCCTAGGAAAGAATTTATATTACTTCCCCCCCCCCCCGCCCCAGTAAAAATATACCAGCAACCAATGCTGTGGACTTCTTTGTTCTCTTATCATAAGCACAGGACGGCCTCCTTAAACTGGAGAGTATTTGAAGAAAAAATAAACTGAGACCAAATGAAATGTGACCTGTTATTAAAGTTTTTATACTCACAACATGCTGAAGTAATGGGAATACCTGGGGGGCAAACTGATGAAATGTCTAGACTTAAAAGCCAGGTTGACAAGAAGCAGAAGTGACAGATCCCATGAGGATGTGGGAGTTGGAGACAGGGAGGAGCAAGAGAAGGGAACCCAGGAGCCCCCGGAGATTGTACCAAGGACTCTGAACTCTCATGGGCGGTGGTATTGGGGTTTAGGCCAAGTTGAACTAGAGCTCCAAAGAGTAGATAAGGGGGTACACCTGGTATCTGGGGTGTGCTTAGGCTAGCTGGATTTGTTGTTTCTTGTAACCAGAAAAGAATTATGAGTATCAGTCCAAAGTCAGAGACAGACTAATTTGGCTTTCATATAATTCTCCAAGACTGAAAATCTGTGCCCATGTCTGGGATGGGGCTGAACCGCTTGGGTGGGAATAGCAGGTCACAGGTCACCAAGAAAAGAGCAATGCAGGAGCAGGAAACTGGAAAAGATGACGCTTTGGAGGTATAGAATTCTGAGGGAGTGACATGCTTCTTACGTGCATTTAAACTCCCCTTCCAGAGTAATAGAGTGCTTTCATTTTCTGACACAGCGGCACAAGCTCTCTTTCTCTCAGAGTTCTAGCCACTGCTTCTCTCCTGCGTGGTAAATGCCTTCACCCACCCACCGAAACACCACTGTCAGTAGCCCTGAGTCTGCAACTGTCCCCTCTCCCTCACCTTTGGAAATGGCCCCTTTTCATAAGCTGTTTTCAGTGACTGGATTTGACTACAGCACCTGTTTGCCACCCAGATTGATACAGTGGCCCAAAGTCACACACAGCCCTCTTCTTTCCTCTGTACCAAAGGTCTGCAGGAAAGAATAGCTAAAAATCCCTGCCTCTTCTTGTGGCAGGTGAAGACAGAAATGAGTTTAGGGCTGGGCAGCGGAAAACTCAAGGAATTTAGACTGGAGATATCCCACCTCAGATATTGATCAAACTTGTGAAAATTAGGAAAAAGAAAAAGCTTATAAAATAAAATCAAACCAATCATAAACGAATTGGAGAGAAGTAGAATTAAGCATATCCACCATCATGAAGAACATGGCATTTCCCCGTCACTCCATCAAAACCGCACACCCTCAGCCAAGGTACCAATGACGTCCTGTTGCCAGATCCATGCCGATTCTCAGTCCTCATCTACGACTTTTCCCTTTCACTCTACTCCAGCCACACTGGCTTCCTGGCTTTTCCTCGTACACAGCAAGCATACCTCCTCCTTACAACTTGGTATTGGCTGTTCTTCCTGCTTGGAACACTTCCAGGTTCCAGGTGTCCACATGGACTGCTTCCTCCCTCCTTTAATTCGGACTCAAATTTCACCATCTCAGTGGGGTCTATCATGACCACTATTTATAATTACAAACTCCTCCCCCCTGTACTCCCAATCTTACATACCCTGCTTTACTTTTACTTTTTTCCACATCATTATCACTTCTAACACGTTATGTTAATTGCTTATTTATTTAGTGTATTGTTTATTGTCTGTCTCCTCCCATAATATTTCTTAAGATCAGGGATCTTTGTTTTTTACACCAATGCCCAGATATAGTCTAAGACATAGTAGGTGCTCAATAAATATTTGCGGAATAAGTAAATTTCAGAGGCTTTCAAACACAAAGTTTAACTAAATGCTGTTAACGTGATGAAACGAGGGCAGGAAAGGAGGCAAATGAAAAGATAAAAAGACCTGAAGTAGCGTATTAACATCAGCAAAGGTAAAATTTAAGTTTAAAATCACTAAACAGGACAAAAAAAAGATATTCCATTATGATAAAAGATACTTTTTATAAAGAAGGTATAACAGTCATAATCCCATTTGCATCAAACACCAAAGTATGCATCAAACGTTAAACATCTAACTATAAACCAAACACTTTTAGAAATATAACAACAACTTGATTTTTAAGAAACACAGTTCTGGTGGATAACTTTAGGATGCCATTAGAATGACCTTGGAATTGTGAACACAAAATCAGACAAGACAGAAGAGATGCACAAAAATAACGTGAGGTAATGTAATGATCTATAAGAGTTGTTGAAAGGATCTAAAAATACTTGAGAATAGAATCAAGTAACAAAAAGATGAACAGGCTGTAAACAAGTGCTAAAACAACTTCTCTCTCCTCACATACTCATCAGAGAATTAAGGGAGAATCCAAGGAACCTGGATCACAAGATCACTGCAAGACTTGGAGTCTCCACTAGCCTAGTGAAGTGGAAGCTGCCAGGTCAGTTATGGTCTATGACCAGAACTTGTATAGCATAACTTCTCCCATATTCTAATGGTAGAAAGAGTCACAAGGCCACCCAGATTCAAAGGGATGAAAAAATACTTTCTATGTCATGATGGGAAGTGTCAAGGTCACATTGAAGAGCATATGGGATGGGAATTGTGGTGTGGTAGCCATTTTGGAAAATACAATCTACTACAACAGATAATTGGAATACTTAAAAAGAAATTTTAATATATGATCTTTATAATTCACCATGCAGTTGAACATGTTAAAAAAATTAATAAGTTAAGTTATAAAAGTACCCTAAGAAGGGATTATATATATGTGTGTGTGTATATATATATATTTTTTTTTTGCTAGATGTATAAATTAAATAATAATGTTTTAAAATTACACTTAAAATCTAAGTAGATGGATTCTTCTTAGAAAATAAAAAACTGGAAAGAACATCACTCACACCCTAAGAAAAAGTAGAATAATCTACAAAATCATAACTCTTCTGGGGCCCATTAGTGATCTGAAGTTGTAGGGCAACCAGCTAGCCTGAAATCTAAGAGAAGATAGGCACTTCCAAGGAAAAAATATGAGTACTAGCTAATCTGAAGCAGAGCATTGGGAAGAAGGCAGATCTGCCGTGAAAGCAAGTAAGAAAAATTCAGCTAAAATCTGTAGTAAATTTCTAAAGTCAAGTTTGGGCTATCATGAGAGTATAGACACCCTGGGAGTCGCAGGTAAAAAGAGGAGTCATACCTAATCAGAGGCTCTTCTCCACAGACCTCCTGAGAAAGACTGGTGCAGGGTAGAAGGTGGGAGAAACGCTTCCTCATGGATCAGGCCTGTGGAAGGAAGATAAGAAAGATCAGACTTCTGGTCAGAAAGGAATAAAGCCTAAGGCAATGGGGGAACATCTTTAAAATGCTGGAAGGGAAAAACTGTCAACCCCAAATTCTACACCCAGTGAAAGAGCCTTGCAAATATGAAGTGAAACTCAGACTTTTTCAGATAAACAAAGACCTAGATCATTTATTACTAATAGGCATGAACTACAAGAAATCTTAAAGGGATTTCTTTAGGGAGAAGGAACATGATTTGAGACAGAAACTTGGATTAACACAAAAAATGAATGGCACTGGAAATTGTAAGAATGAATGGACTGTGGAACTCAGTACATTTAACATCATTTTGGGAGCACATCTGTAATCCATTGTGATTATACAGGCTACTTAATTTGCCTGAACTGCTCTGAAGGAAATTCAGCATTCTAAAGTATAATGAGAATGGTTATTTATGTACTGTTTGGGGGAAAAGGCAACTTAGTTAAGGAAGAATGAGATTGGGACTAAGTTTATTAAAGGGCAAAGAAATTCTAATTTGTGTGGTCAAATGTTAAAAAAAAAAAAGTAATGGAGATAAGAAAAATTCAAGGAAGTAAAATCAGCATTGAAAATCTAAAGAAAAAAAGGATTACATTTAAAAATCTATCACTTTAATAATTTAAAACTTATATTAAAAGAAAATAGTACCAGAATAATGTTCTGACACACGAGCCATCCTCAAAAACACCAAAAAAACTTATACTAACCCAATATATCTCTTTGACTGTATTGGACAATTCTGGTGAAAGAAGGAAATAAGGACATATGAACTGACTAATTCTTTTTGTTTACAAACAATTAATTATATAGCATTTGGTATGTGCTTATTTCTATTCTAAGTACTTTATGAATACTAAATAATTTAATCCTCACAAAGACCCTATGAGGCAGATACTATTATTTACATCTTACAAATGTGGTCAAGGTCACATGGTAAGTTCAAGATTGAAAATAAACATATTTTCCCTAAAGTCTTTGCTTTTAATCTCTGTGCCATACTGCTTCCCAATACAATAATTGAACAAAACCCTACATTTCAAATAAAGATAATTTTCATTACTTTTTATATGCCTGCAGAACATTTATAAAGACTGATCATGTAGCTGACTACAAAGAAAACTTCTGAAATTCAAAAAATAAAGATTTTATAGGTTATATTATCTGATCCTAATTCAATGAATAAGAAAAAAAATTATGAAAAGATGACCAAAAACTGTCTACTTGAAAATTAAGAAATACTTAGAAAATACTTGGCTTAAAGAAGAATCAAGAGGGAAATAACCAACCATCTTGAAAGCTATGAAAAGGCAACCTTTGTAAAATACTCTAAGACTCTATGAAATTATACTAGAAAAATTTTACAGCCAAAAGCCCTTCCTTGTGAAAGAATAAATATGAGAAGTAAAGAAACTAAATCCACATTCTAAGAAATGAGAAAAAGAACAATAAAGAGTGATTATAAAGGTAAAATCTTAAATTAATATAATAGAAAGGAAAAAAGTAGTTGAATACATAAAGAAATTTAAAATCTTGTTGTATTAAAAATCTATACATTTGATAAACAACCTAATTTTTTAAAAGGAGAAAAAGCAAAACTATAAAAGATCAGGAAGTAGAAAGAACAGATATTAAAATGACTAAACATATTAAAAGAAAATATAATTTGAAACTTTATGGCAACAAATTTGAAAACTGGAAAAAACATTGGAAAGGAAGAGGAAAAATGATCTATTTTTGCAGATGATATGATTGTAAACCTAGAAAACCCAAAGGCATCTAGTAAAAATCCCCTAGAATTAAGCAGAGAATTTTGTAAAGTAGATGGATCCAAAAATATGCCAAAAAAAAAAAAAAAAATCATTAGCTTTTCTCTACTCTAGCAATAAAATAGGAATGGAAAAAAATCATTTAAAATCAACCCCTATGGAATATTTGGATATAACAAAAAAAGGAAATAACAAAATCATACTAAAATATGTAAACGGAGAAATGGAAAGACATGCCATATTCTTGGATGAGAAAACTCAATGCCATAAAAATGTTCCCTCAAATTGTGTATGGATTTCATGAAAACTCACAATAAGGTGGGTATTTTGGTTGTTTGTTTTTGGCAATTGGATAAAGTGATCTTAAAGTTTCTAGAAAAAAATTAAATACTAAAGAAAAGCTAAGTAACTTTAGAAAAGTAAAAATGGGGCAGAGACTTCCTCACCAGTTATTAGAACTCTGTAGAAAGCCACTGTATTCAAATAAGTACCTTATTTGATCCCAGTTTGATTGCACATCCAAGGATATAGTACAAATATATGAGTAAAAATATAAAGATAAAGCAAAGCTCTTGTGAGAAAATCTAGTAGATTATATGTACTATATTGTGCAGGAAAACTTTCCTGATCAAAACTGAGAAGTCAAAAGCTACAAGAGAAAAGATAGGCATATTTGACTCTAAAATTATAACTTTTAAAGCAAAGATATCATAAAAATATCATTGACCATAGTAGGTTTGCAGAAATACATATCATGCATAGTATATTTAATTTTTATAATATACAAATATTTATTATAATTTGACAAGAGAAACAAGAACAAACCAGGGGACTTCCCTGGTGGTCCAGTGGTTAAGACTCCATGCTCCCAATGCAGGGGGCCCAGGTTGGATCCCTGGTCAGGGGACTAGATCCTGCATACCGCAACTAAAAGATCCTGAATGCCGCAACGAACATCCCGAAGATCCCTCATGCAGCAATTAAGACTCGGTGCAGCCAAATAAATAAACAAATATTAAAAAAAAAAAAAAAAAAGAACAAACCAGTAGGAAAATGGACAAAGTCTGTGAATGGGCAATTCACAGAAAAGCAAATCCAAATGTCTGAGAAACAAGGAAAGATCCTCAAATTTACCCAAAGTGAGGGGAATGCAAATTAACAATGAGATATCATTTTATACCTACCAAATTGTCTAAAATTTAAAAGATATGAAACACCTCTTGCTGGCTGGGTTGTAGGAAAGGGATCACTTTCATGGTCAGAATGAAAAATGCTACAGCCTCTTGGGGAAGCAGTACGGCGATATCTACTTCAAATTTAAAATACATATACTTTTTAGGCCAGAAATCTTTTTCCTGGGAAACTCTCCAATAGAAATAAAGTCACTAGAACATAAGGGTTCATATAAAGTGTTTTTTTGGAAGGAGGGAGTTGTTTTATTTTATTTTTTTCAAATTGTCTGTGAAAGCTACAATGTTTCAAGCAATAGGGAATGGCTGAATAAACTATGGCATAGCCTATGATAGAACAACACAGCCATCAAGAAGAATGACATAGAGTTCTGCTAATTGACAGGAGGAATTTCAGAAGGTATTGTTGACTGAGTAAAGCACAGTGCAGAAAAAAAGGGGTAATATTTTTCTATTTTGTAAAACAAACAATGATCAGAAAGCACCTGTGTGTGTATGTGTGCATCTTTATATGATTATATAGCCATCAGTAAAAATAGGAAAGATACTTATTAGATTATTAATAAGGGTTATCTGGGTAGGTGGTGGGTTGGGAATTGATATGCTTGTAAGAGAAGAGTAGGCACCAAGCCTAAAAAAAAGGAAAACAAACAAAAAGACCACCCACACATGACCACACACATGTACCTATGTTTAAATCCATCACATACATGCATTTGTGAAAATGTATGAATGTGTATTGTTCAGACATAAAGAGCTCACCCGGCCAGTTCAAAGGGCTCTGCCTCCCAGATAACTTCTTCCTTTCTAGGAACATTTGCGATTCCATTTGTACCCCTGTACCAAAACATTCCCCAGGTAAGAATTTCTGATTCTGGGATTCCCATTCTTAATTCTAAGACCTACTTTCCCATGGCATAGTGTTTCATCTCAGAAACAGCGCTCAGAAAGGCTCCAACTTCTTTCTAGAAATGAATATCTTTTGGCCTTTCTACCTCTGTCCCTTCTTGTCCATACTTCCTTCTGTGAAATGACTCCCAGGTTAACCTTTGTAGGTAAAGCAAATCACACCATTTGGAGCAGCTTCTCTAGGGGGGTCGGGTCATGGTTCTTCTCTCCCCACAACAGAGAAGCCAGAAGGTGAAGGTACCTGGATAATGACCTGTTGCTCTTTAGGTCATAAGTCCAAGAACTTTAAAGTTGTCTAAGTTGTGAACTTCTTCAGGATCAAATATGAGGTAAAATATAAGAAGACAAGAAAACGAACTCGAGATACCATTGGTCAGCCCACGCTGCTGACCGCCCCCTCGGTGTTTACAGAATGTTTACTAGTTTCACAGTCTGTGCTCACATCCACCTGCTTCCCTCCGCCTCCTTGTGGTGGAGCAATTTCCTTCACTTCAAAGGAAGCTCCAGATGCAGGGAGGACCCAAGGGGTGTGGCCCCCCCTCAGAATCTGGCTCCTCTTCTTAATGAAACATGTCCTCTCTTCATCTTATCCCAAGTTGACTTTTGGAGCTATTCCTCAATTCATTCATCTGCTTTTGAACTCTGAGAGTGAGAAAGAAATGTAGTTTTCTTTTTTCCTCAAGTCACTGACCCTAGCTTTGTCATGCCATTTCAAACTGATTAACCGCAGAAACAGGAGGGATAATGACACATGTCACTAAAGAGAAAATGACACATGTTAAAGGAAGGCGAATAGGCTGTGGGAGATTAGTTTTAAGCCATAACTTTTGGGATGGTTTGTTAATGCAGAATTAGTTAACTGATGCTGTGTCCAACCCCTTTGCCATATGATATGCTTCTCCCAATAAGAATTAGGGACCATTTCTCCACCCCTGTGATTCTGCCTGCACTGGCCTTGGCATGCCGTGGGAGTTTCAGAGCCTAGGCATTGAGGGACTTTACAGCTTCCACTCTTGCCCTCCTGGAACCCTGAGATGGCCATGCTGTAAAGAAGCTCAGGCAAGTCTACTGGTGAATGAGAGACCTTTGGAAGAGAATGGAGGCTCTCACGAATGGCCAGCACCGACTCCCAGACATGGGAGTGAGGCCATCTTGGACCTTCCAGCTGAAGGCAACCTCACGAGTGATCCCAGGCAAAATCTACAGAGAAGTAGCTCAACCAACCCCCAGAATTATGAGAAATAATAAACGGTTGTTGGTTTAGTCACTGAGTTTTGAAGTGGTTTATCATACAGCAATAGCTGATTAATAGAGTGGCTTGGATGTTTTAATTGAGTATCTATCTTTTCTTTCTCTATTCTAGTGTTTCATGTATAACAGGGCTCCTTTTTAATTTTTTTCCTAGAAATCTGGGAAAACACATTCTCTGCATGGACACAACTAACTCCTAAATATCATGTATTTAATAGTTCCTGGGAGATAGAAGATTGCAAAGGCAGGCACTACATCTTATATCTACTCTTCAGTAACCCATACCCAGGATAGCACCGTATGGCTGGTGGGAGGTTAGCACATGTTGACCAAATTAAGTGTCTCCTGGGACACCTGTTGCTGCTTTCATCTCATTTTCTTAATACCTGCATGTGTCACAAAACGAATAGCGACTTGTTGTTGATTTGGTTTAGCTGGCCAGCTCTGCAGATATTCCCTTGTTGCCTCACTTTTCCACATAGAAAGCTCTCAAAGATTCCAGCACAGAAGAAGAGAGCCTCTCTCCACTTGTGGAGGAACTGATCTCACTGGTCAAGAGTGTACTGATTATAGTACTACTAGTGGCAGAAGCGGCAGCTAATGTTTATTGACACCTTATCAATATGCCAGTCATCACGCTATTCGCTTTACATGAATTAACTAATTCAGTTAATTAGTAATCTATCATTTCCATAAGGCAACTGAGGCACAGATGGGCTAATTTATCTGCCCAAGCTAGCACGGTTACATGGCAGAGCCTTAGTGCTTAGCAAACACTCTGACTCTTCGTGGCTAATTGTATGGTTACAGCTGAAAGGTTTAAACTACGGAATATTAAACATAGTCATTTATAAAAGTTATCTAACAAGAAATCACCTATAAATGACAATCTCCAAAACTTTTAAATATCACTGTACTTCTCATTAGTCAAGAAACAAGTATTACTGAGAGTATGTGTCTGTGTGTGTACACAGAAAGTTATAAAACATATAAACAAATACAAAAAATAACATCATATAAGAATCTTGGCTTTAAAGGCATTTACACTATTTTGAAGAGAGCAGACTTATACGATGAAATGGCCAAAGAATAAGACAAGATACAACTAAAAAAAGAGCAAAGTAGTTCTGAGACCTCACCTCTTGCAGGGAAGAATAAGAGTCATATTTCAAATCACCCTTTCACCTCGAAGCAAAACCACAGCTTTCATGTTTGGATGTCACGGCACTAAAATATGGTTCAATAGCCCAGACTAACCTGTGTTAGCAACTAGAGTAATCTCCAGAAAAGAAAATTTACTTTGGGATTTAAGATGATCAAAACTGATTACTTTTCAAGAAGCTTAGCAACCCAAAGCTGAAAACACAGCTGGGGAAACACTTGAATGTGGGTCCATAAAAACTCCAGTGAAAAATCCATCCTTCTGCCTCATGACGTGGATACTACACAACATACATGAGCCTATGGGGAAGCAGTTAATATTTTTATACAACCTTGTTGGTGAAGAGAAGAGAAAAATGTAGAGAGACGTGCCCACCCACATCTTTGATGTGTGTAATGTAAATATCTTTCTTGTTTTATTGAAGTAAAGGCTAAAGGATTACGTTAAGTCCACCTAGTAAATTGTAACATAGGGATATTATAAACAAACTTGTAAAAATCTGATTTATCTTCTCAAAATTTAGTGCCAGTAGAATTATTTTTGTTAGGTGAAAAATAACTGTTCTATTTTCTGACCAACAGTTAATAGAATTGGGGCCAATTTTCTCTATATAGGATTATTTTGACCTTTCTGTCCCTGGAAGGATAGGCCTCTATATATTAACAATGATTATCTCTGGAAGTATGATTAGGAATTGTTGGTTATTTACTTCTCTTTGCTTTTCATCGTTTTTGAAATTTCTCAAAATAACATATATTGTTTTTATAACAAAAAGATATTGATTTTTTAAAAGCAATCAACCTACTTAATTTCCTTACTGATAGACATTTCTACAGTATTCAAATAATTTGCCCTTAACTACTTTGTCTACCAAATTAATCCTTGTCTTCAGTTTATTTAAAAACAATTTTCCCAGGTGGATGGACCTAGAATCTGTCATACAGAGTGAAGTAAGTCAGAAAGGGAAAAACAAATACTGTACGCTAACGCATATATGTGGAATTTAAGAAAACGGTACTGATGAACCCAGTGGCAGGGTAGGAATAAAGACGCAGACGTCGAGAAGGTACTTGAGGACACGGGAAGGGGGAGGGGTAAGCTGGGACAAAGTGAGAGAGTGGCATGGACATATATACACTACCAAATGTAAAATAGATAGCTAGTAGGAAGCAGCTGCATAGCACAGGGAGATCAGCTCAGTGCTTTGTGACCACCTAGAGGGGTGGGATAGGGAGGGTGGGAGGGAGACGCAAGAGGGAGGGGATATGGGGATATATGTACATGTAGAGCTGATTCACTTTGTTGTACAGTAGAAACTAACACAACATTGTAAAGAATTTATACTCCAATAAAGATGTGGAAAAAACAAATTTTCCCTTCCAGAAGAATTTTTATGATCAATTTTCACTGATACCTAGAAATTTATGCCAAGGCTAAGAAAACTTTGACACAGACTTGAGCCTTGGAAAAAAATTACTGTGAGGAGGCAAGAAATTACGCCTTAAATTTTTTTTCAGATGACTTGCTGTGTAGTTCATTAGCAAGAGACACAAGAAGTACTTTCTAAAATAATGGTGCAGAACCTTGCTCTTTGAGATAACAAGGCTCTGTTTTTGCAGGTGGCCTTCTGCTCAAAGAACAAAAACTGGAAGCATCCATTGAATTGCCCTGTTTACATGTGTTGAGTCATGCTAATGGAAGAGAGCTAATCAAGCGCTGGATACAAAGCCCTTTATGTAAAGGAAAAGGACCAGCTTCAGATTCACTAACCCCAGATGCAAACACTTTCCTGTGTCTCTACAAAGACTCAAACCTACTAAGGAGGACCCTGGAGGCAGATCAGGCCAATAGAAGGATCATGTGAGCCACATAACAGAATTTTAGATTTTCTAGTGGCCACATTTTAAGTAAAAATAAACAGATAAGTAAATTTTACCACTATATTTTATTTAACTAAATATATCCAAAATAGTATCACTTCAGTATTAGAAAGGTATTTAGATAATGTACATTCTTTTTTTAAAAACAGTCTTTGAATTGCAGTGTATATTTTTTTACACTTACAGCACAGCTCACTTTGGACTAGCCACATTTCAAGAGTTCAAGAGCCACACGTGGCTAGTGGCTGCCTTACTGGACAGTGCAACTCTAAGATGAAAATGTTATTCTCACCAAGTAGGATTACAGGGTCTTAAGTAATTTTTTTACATTGAGATATAAGTCACACAATGAAATTCATCTTTTTAAGGGTACAATTCAGTGGTCTTTAGTATCATCACAAGACTGTTTATCACCACTCTCTATCACCGCAGTCTAATTCCAAAACATTTTCATCATCCCCCAAAGAAATTCCATACCATTATCAGTCACTCCCAGTTCTCTTCTTTCCCTAGCCCCAGCAGCTACGAACCTACATTCTGTCTCTATGGATTTGCCCCTTTTGGACATTTTATATAAATGGACTCATTTATATGTGGCCTTCTGTATCAGACTTCTTTTACTTAGCATAATGTTTTCAAGTTTTATCCATGTTGTAGCATGTATCAGTACGTCACTTCTTTTTAAGGTTGAATGCTATTCCCTTGTATGGATATATACCACATTTTAACTGTTCATCAGTTGATGGGACTTTGGGTTCTTTCCACATTTTGGCTACTATGAACAATGCTATTATGAACATTCATGTAAAAGTTTTTGTGAGAACATATGTTTTCAATCCTACTGAGTATATACCTAGGAATGGAATTGCTGGGTCAAATGGTAACACTGTGTTAAACTTTTTAAGGAAAAACTTATTAAACCGTTAAACTGTTTTCCAAAGTGTTTGCACCATTTTACGTTCCCACCAGCAGTGTATGAAGGTTCCAATTTCACCACTGTTTGTTATTGTCTATCTTTTTTATTATAGCCACTTTTTAACAAATGTGGAGTCAGCTAGTGTTTCACAGATTAAAAAATATTAAAACGGTGCTTACAAAAATGCAACAGGGGCTATGATATTCCTACAGATTTCAGAAATTAACAATTAGGCTCACATTTGCCAAGTTTACCTGTAAAGAAACACATTGCAGCTTTGTTACGAAGCTGTTTTATTCTCTCTGTGCCATCAGCCATTGAGGTGAGTTTTTTAGCAACAACAATTAATACTTATTAACAATTCCCCAGTGTTTTATATATATTAGCTCGTTGAATCCTCACATTGGCCCTAGGGGGTAGGTGTTATAATTACCACCTTCATTTTATGGTGAGCATTCTGAGGCCTGGCAAGGTTAACTAATTCCCCAAGATTCCACAGCTTAGGGTCCATACTTTTAAGCCATTAACTTACTTTATCTCATTTGTTAACACTGCTTGGTAGGAAGTAATCACAGCTGCATCTGCATCACCTGTGAACATGTTAAAGCACAAACTCTAGGACTCCAGACCAGAATTACTGCATTACAAACTCTGAGAGTGGGATCCAGCAATTTCTGTCTTAACAAGCCTTCCGTCATTTTTATGTATGTGAACATTTGAAAACCACTGATCTAGAGCAAGAATATCATAGGATCACAGTTTATGGACAAACCCCTATGAGTCAGATACAGTGGCAGGTGTTAGATGCATTAGGTCTTGAGGCTTCAACACTGAAAAGGACATTACTGTCCTTCTAATGCTTAGAGTCAAGTGAATTTGATAGATGGGTGGCTCAGCATTACCTTATAGTGTGATTGGCTCTAAATTAAGGTATGGACGTGACGCTCCGCCCAGGGAACGGTGAGAAAACTTCCCGGAGGAAATGCCTTATTGAGCTTCCAATAAACTTAGAAAGCCGACAGTAGTTTCAGGTTATTCAAGTCTATTTGTTACTCCTGTGACTTTCCGGAGAGAATCCAAATTCTAGAGCATGACCTTCAAAATACTTTACTAACTGGCTCCTACTTCTTTCCCTACTTCATCTTTTCCGTAGCTCCTTGCTACTCAAAGCGGGGGGGGGGGGGGGGGGGGGGGGGGGCCACAGCGCGCTGACATCACCTGGGAACTCATTAGCAATGCAAAATTTCAGAGCTCACTCCTGACCTACAGAATCAGAATCTGCATTTGAACAAGAACCCCAGGTGATCTGCATGCATATTGAAGTTTCAGAAGTACAGCTCTAGCTACTGGGAAGGACCGAGCCATTCTCCAAAACCGCCCAATTATAACCTCTGTGCAGCACCCTCTGTCCAGAATGCCCTTCCCTCCTTTGGCTCCTCTGACCCCCAGAGAAGTTGGACATCCTTTCATGACAGCACCCGGACTGCAGGTTGTTTATTTACCTGTCTTCAGTACTAGACTGAGAGCATCTCAAGGTCAGGGAGATCATTTTGTTTTCCTCTGTAATTTGCAGGGACTCGGGACTTACTTGCCGCGTTGCACATAATGGGTGCTCAGTCAGTGTTCCTTTGATGAAACAACGTGTGGATGAATGAGATGTGACAAGTACTCAATGCAGACACCACATCTTGGGTGAATTTTACCTCGGGACTTATACTCCCCTCTGTCTCAGTCACATAATTCTGGTCAGTTTTCTGGTTCATAAGCATCAGAGAGAACCAGACAGAAACTTAGGGCAACAGGGGACTGGGAAGTGGCCAGGGGTTAAAAGAGAAAATCTAGTTTCTCCTTTTGAAAAGATTGCTTTATGATTTCTCATTATATTTTGATTTACCAGATCCCACCTCAAAAGACAGAGAGCGGGACGTGACAGGATGTGAGCGTGGGGTCGAGACCTGGGTTCTGAACACGGCGCTGATCCGGGGAGAGTCACTTTGGTCTTTTCATTTCACCTCCTTGGGCTCTGTCTCCTCATTAACAGGTGAGGGAGTTGGACTAAGCAGTCCCTTAGGTTTCCCCCCACCCCATCATAGATCGCTTTAAACACTAAAGTTCTAATATTTGTTAGATATTACTGTAAGCTAATGTAGGCAACTTTGGGAAATTAAGGTTTTATTTGAACAGGCCTCTGGAGGATAATCAGCTTTCAAAATCTCTTTCATAGGCAAGTAACACTAAGCTATATGCCTCCCTTAATTCCGTAGACATTTTAAAAAACATGGTATATTGTATTTTAAGTTTTTCATGAGAAGGAAACTATTGAATGGAACCTGCTTCAGAAAGATGTAGGCGTGTCATAAGCCAGGAAGAGTGGATTTTGATCAAGAAAGCTGGCATTTGCAATAAACCCAACTTTGTTCTGAGTGATTCAGTACTTTAGAAACCCCATTGATGCCTCAAAGATTGCATCGATTAGAAAATACTGACAATTTTCACAACACTAGCCTTGCATGTTAAGGCCCCGGTGTCGCGGAAGGGAACAGTGAAGCCCTGTTGGCACACACTGGGCAGCTCTCACACACGGAGACCGTCAACCTGGCCGGCCTGGGGAGACTAGGGCTCCCCTTGTTTCTCTATCACTCCCCCACCCAAGGGCTGGCAAAGGACCATTATCTCTCATTCTGACATCGGAAGAGAGAATCTGAATGCCAGGAAGGAAGTTTTCCAAATCGGTATAAAAACAAAATCCTCTTATTACAACAGGATACAGTAAAGAAAACAAAGAACGATGCTCATGAGAGGGAAAAGGTTTAAAAGTATAAACAAAACATTTTTGAGAAAACGAAAAATTTCTGAGAAAACCAAATACCCCTAACGCAGCGCAGTTACTTGTATTTGCTGGGGAAAAACAGCATCTCTGGAGAGATGAGAGAATGAGTGGGGCTGATACATATGTTGCCAGAAAGATCGCTCACCTTCGTCTATGTCCCCGGACTTTAAAATCTAACTTCAGTAACTGGAAGTCAATGGTATTTTCTTTCACAATTCCATTTCTCTTAGAAGTAAACTATTACTCTTTGAGGGGGAAGTTTTCATGAGTTTTGCCCAGAAATGAATATGGTTGTACAAGAAAGGTGGAAAGAGCTTGTCTTTTCATTAACCAGAGATTAAGGAAAATGGTATGTGGCAGTATGTAGTCATAAAGAGCTTTAATAACTTATCCTAGCTCGGGCTGGAAGAAATTTCAAAACAGTGAAATCTAGTGCTGATGTTGTCACTCAGGACCCATCATCCTAGACTGAGCACGCAGTACGGCTAGAATACATCCAAGTCCGCCACTGTGAATTGCTTGACTAAAATGAGAGCTAACTTCATCTCCTTCACTCCAGGGGATGGAAGGGGAAAGAGGTTTGACTCCATAGAACATGAATGAAAATGAGTCAAGAGCCATTCTTACACACACCGTATGTGCCTCTCAGATATTCGTCAAGAGTACTGTGACTAAATGGTAGGAAGAGGGTTAGGATAGAATAAAATATCATTTCAACCAATTGAATTCTCAACTGAAGTAACATGGATGTGTTTCATTTCTGCTAGAGCTACAGAGAATGTGTAACTATCTAGAAATTTATATGTAGTCCTCCTAGAATCCTCACACAAACAGCCCTATGAGGTAGGTCTATTATTGATCCCATTTTATAGAAGAGTTCAATAGCTTGCCCACAGCTGCTCGGCTAATGAGTAGCAAAGCCAGAATGTAAACCCAGGTCTGTTTGCACCTGGAGCTCAAGTTCTACGCTTTGAACTTCTTTTAGTTTAAATGACAACCTTGCACTGAAAAATCGATTACATTTATAGGTAGTTACTCCTTAAAGGAATATAGGTTTTTCTGATTTCCAAGTTACTTTTGTAACCTATGCTTTTAACGCTATCCTTTCTGCTTGCCTCTGAGAAGCAGACTCTCAGTTTCTCCTTTTCTTGAGGATCTTCAGGCTCACCTTCTTACTGACTGTCTCCTCTCAATACACTCATGCTCCAGTTTCCCTTGTTTTGAATAATTCTTTACTTGACTCTTTTGTACCTTCTAATAATTACTCTATTTCTCTCCTTTCCTCAACAAGTGGTCTCTTTTGCTGAGACTTCCCGGCCCTCACTGCCCACCCCTGACCCTGCTGCAGTTGCATCCTCACGGGCACTTGTGATCTCTAACCACCAAACCCAAAGGCCTTTCCTTGTTGTCCTTCACCTTGACCTTTCTGCAGCATTTGGTCCTGCAGATCATCCAACGCTTGGAGAGCTGCTTGTGCACGTTAGACACACAAAAATTTAATAAATGATTGGTTAAAAATATACTCAAAGATTTTCTAAATTCTTAAATACAATGTATATATGATTAAAAACAAGAAAAAAATTTTTACATGTAAACGTCCTTCTACATTTTTAAAGAATTCATAAGAAAATGATTCTAGTTAAGGAAACTGCCCAACATTTCAACAACAGCCCTCTTTTGCAGAGTAAGGAATAAATTCAATAGTATTTAAAAAGATTTATATATATTTGATTAATATTTTAAAAATTATAGGCATATAACATATAAAAATTAACTCAAAATGGATCATTGGCATGGTAACTGCAGTTAACAATACTGTATTATATATTTGAAAGTTGCTAAGAGAGTGGATATTAAAAGTTCTTACCACAACTTTTTTTAATTAAAAAAAATTTTTTGATCGGCGTGTGGTTGCTTTGCGATGTTGTGTTGGTTTCTGCTGTATGGCACGGTGAATCAGCCACTCGTATACATATATCCCTTCTTCCTTGGATTTAATGGTAATGTTTTAGTGTATGTCTATTCGAGCTATTTATAAAAGCAATATATTCATAAACATTTTAAAAATTAGATAATACCATAATACTGTTTTCTAATCTGCCTCTTTAACATAATAAAGTTTGTGACTATTTCTTTAAAAAAAAAAAGTTCTCACCACATTAAGAAAATTTTGTAACGGACTTCCCTGGTGGCACAGTGGTTAAGAATCTGCCTGCCAATGCAGGGCACACAGGTTCGAGCCCTGGTCCGGGAGGATCCCACATGCCACAGAGCAACTAAGCCCGTGTGCCACAACTGCGGAGCCCGCGTGCCACAACTCCTGAAGCCCACACGCCTAGAGCCCATGCTCTGCAACAAGAGAAGCCACCGCAATGAGAAACCCGTACACTGCAACAAAGAGTAGCCCCTGCTCGCCGCAACTAGAGAAAACCCATGTGCAGCAACGAAGACCCAATGCAGCCAAAAATAAATAAATAAATTTATAAAAAAGAAAAATTTCTAACTATATGTAGTGATGGATATTACCTAAACTTAATGGTAGTGATTTTGCAATATACACATATATCAAATCATTATGTTGTATACCTAAAACGAATACAATGTTATATGTCAATTATACTTCAATTTTAAAAGACGGATCATTGACTTAAATGCAAGAGCAAAAGCTAAAACTCTTAGAATAAAACATGAGTCAATCTTCATGAATTGAAGATTGAATTAGGCAATGATTTCTTAGATATAACACATAAGAAAAAACAACAAAAGGATAAATTGGTCTTCATCAAAATTAAAAACGTTTGTGCTCCAAAGGACACCATCAAGAAGATGAAAAGAGAACCCAAGGAACAAGAGAAAATATTTGCAAAGCATATATCAGATAAGGAACTTATCTTCAGAATATATAAAGAACTCTCCAGTTTCGCCTCAATTTCTGTGCTTGAGCAATAAAGCGGAAATAATTTTAAAAAGAATATATAAAGAACTATTACAATGCAACAACAAAAAGACAAGCAAGCCAGTTGAAAACAGGGCAAATGATTTGAATAGACATTTCTCCAAGGAAGATATACAAATGGTCAATAAGTACATGAAAAGATGTTCAGCGTCACAACTTATTAGGGAAATAAAAATCAAAATCATGAGATAGCACTTCACACCCAGTAGGATAGCTGAAATAAAAAAGACAGACAAATGTTGGCCTACAATGAGATATCACTTCACACCCATTAGGACGGTTATTATTTTAAAAAAGCAAAACAGAAAATAAGTCAAGCCAGGATGTGGAGAAATTAGAACCCTTGTGCATTGCTGATGAGAATGTAAAATTGTGCAGCTACTGTGGAAAACAGTATGGTATTTCCTCAAAAAAAATTAGACATTGAATTACCACATGATCCAGCAATCCCACTTCTGGGTATGTATCAAAAAGAATTGAAAGCAGGGACTCAAACAGATATTTGTACACCATGTTTAGAGCAGCATTATATAGCATAGCCAAAAGGTCAAAGCAACTCAAGAGTCCATCAATGGATGAATGGATAAACAAAATGTGGTGTATACATACAATGGAATATTAACCTTAAAAATGAAGGAAATTCTGACACATGCTATGACACAGATAAACCTCGAAGACATAAGGCTAAGTGAAATAGGCCAGTCACAAAAGGACAAATACTGTGTGATTCCACTTATATGAAGTACCTAAAGTAGTCAGATTCATAGAGACAGAAAGTAGAATGGTGGTTGTGAAGGGCTTAGGGAGAGAGGAATGGAAAGTTATTGTTTAATGGGTACAGATTTTCATGCTGGGTAGATGAAAAAGTTCTGAAGATGGATGGTGGTGATGGTTATACAGCAAGTGAATGTACTTAATGCCACTGAACTACTTAAATATGGCAAAAACAAAACAAAACCAACCAAGCAAACAAAAAAACAAATGTTGGCAAGGATGCAAACAAAAAACAAATATTGGCAAGGATATGGAGAAACTGGAAACCTCATACATTGCTGAGTTTTTAAAATGGTACACTCGGGACTTCCCTTGTGGCGCAGTGGTTAAGAATCCGCCTGCCAATGCAGAGGACACAGGTTTGAGCCCTGGTCCAGGAAGATCCCACATGCTGCAAAGCAACTAAGCCCGTGCACCACAACTACTGAGCCTGTGCTTTAGAGCCCGTGAGCCACAACTACTGAGCCCGCATGCCACAACTACTGAGCCCGAGCGCCTAGAGCCTGTGCTCTGCAACAAGAGAAGCTACTGCAATGAGAAGCCCGCACACTGCGAGGAAGAGTAGCCCCCACTCACCGCAACTAGAGAAAGCCTGTGTGGAGCAACGAAGACCCAATGCAGCCAAAAATAAAATAAGTAAATTAGTTAGTTAAAAGGTACAATCACTTCTGAGTTTGGTAGTTTCTCAAAATGTTAAACAGAGATGCCATATTACCCAGCAATTCCACTCCTAGATAATATATATCCCTAAAAAATTAAAAATATATGTCCATATAAAATATGTACACAAATGTTCATAGCGGGGTTTCCCTGGTGGTGCAGTGGTTGAGAATCTGCCAGCCAATGCAGGGGACACGGGCTCGAGCCCTGGTCTGGGAAGATCCCACATGCTGCGGAGCAACTAGGCCCGTGAGCCACAACTACTGAGCCTGCGCGACTGGAGCCTGTGCTCCGCAACAAGAGAGGCCACGATAGTGAGAGGCCCGCACACCGCGATGAAGAGTGGCCCCTGCTCGCCGCAACTAGAGAAAGCCCTCGCACAGAAACGAAGACCCAACACAGCCATAAATAAATAAATAAATAAATAAACAAATAAATAAATAAATAGAATACCATGGCCAAAAAAAAAAATGTTCATAGCAACATTCTTCATAATAGCCAAAAAATGGAAACAGCTCAAATTTCCATGAACTGATGAATGGATAAACAAAATTGGTATATCCATATAATGGAATATTACTCACCAATAAAAAGGAATGAAGTACATGCTACAACATGGATGAATCTTGAAAACATTATGCTAAGTGAAAGAAGCTAGACACAAAAGGCCCCATATCATATGATTCCATTTTAAAGAAATGTCCAGAATAGTCAAGTCCATAGAGATAGAAAATAGATTAGAAGTTTTCAGGGGCTGAGCAGAGCGGGGAATGGAGAGGGACGTGACTGGGTCTGGGTTTCATTTTGGGGTGATGAAGATGTTCTGAAATTTGATAGTGTTGGTGGTTGCACAACCTTGTAAATGAATTGTACACTTTAAGGGGATGAATTTTGTAGTATGTGAATTATAACTCAGTAAAGCTTTTTTAGAAGAAAAAATAAGTAGGGATTAGCTACCTGCAAGCTAGTGTTCATTTCCTCATTCATTCATTTACCAAGTATTTGTGGAACATCCCTTGAGCAAGGGATTGTGTTAGGTACTGGGCCTAACAGCATTTGGAAAAAGATTCACGATGAACAGGTTGGAAGGGCACCAAGAGCCATATGGACAGGTGACAATATTGGGGGTTAGCCAATACAGAGAATCACATTGCTTCTCAGTCGAAAATCATTTCTTTACATTCTTTTTACCATAAGTAGACATACCAAGGAAGGAGAACAAGCTCTTCTTCAGCTCTTTTGTGCTCCAAAGAAAGCTCCATGGTGTCTGAGGGGCTTCAGAACTGAGCTTTATAATCATAAAAACCAGACTTGAATATTAATTTTACTTTTGAAATCGAATAAAAAACACACCATATGCCCATCTTTGCCAAGAGCCTGAAGTGAAAAGTGAAGCTAGGAGAGTGGCAAGTGGTCTGGAGGACTGGACCTTCATTCTTCACACATCATTGAGAAAAAACACTGTATATAATGAGTGGCCAAGGAGCTGAGGCCAGCTTGGTTGGACAAGAACGGCATGTGAAAGCGCCACCTGCTCCAACATGGCTCCTTCTTGTTCCCTCAACCGCATTCGCCCCAGGTACATTCATAGGTTTTAATGGGGCTGTGTGGCATGGGACAGTTCATACCCAGACTTTGTCTCTTAGGCCAGTGGTGTCTTCAGGGAGAAGGAAAGCTTACCTAGTGTAACAAGACTCCCCTATGGACTTCCCTGGTGGCGCAGTGGTTAAGAATCCGCCTGCCAATGCAGGGGACACGGGTTCGATTCCTGGTCCGGGAAGACCCCACATGCCGCGGAGCAACTAAGGTCGTGCGCCACAACTACTGAGCCTGCGCTCTAGAGCCCGCGAGCCACAACTACTGAGCCCACGTGCCACAACTATTGAAGCCCGCGCGCCTAGAGCCCGTGCTCCGCAACAAGAGAAGCCGCCGCAGTGAGAAGCCTGCGCACCGCAACGAAGAGTAGCTCCCGCTCGCTGCAACTAGAGAAAGCCCACGCGCAGCAACAAAGACCCAATGCAGCCAAAATTAATAAAATTAAAAAAAAAAAAAAGACTCCCCTAGATGGTGTGAAGGGGACCGGGTTTGGAGTTATTGATTACCTATTAACTCTCTTCTCACTGTCCTTGAAGGTACAGAGTGGTCCTCAGGCTGTATTCATCATCTTTCCCACCGTGAACTGCTCATTAACATTTGTAAGAAAAGCCCAATCAAGTTTTGTTAAACTGATTCTAAGAGAGCTGAGCCATCTTGTTGAAAGTTTAATTTGCTTCCAAATAGCTTGGTTGACTCTCACATTACTTCCATAAGAATTCCTACGGATGGTGAGCTCTTACATTGAAAAGAACTCAGTTACAAACAACTCCATCAAAAAAATGAGATTTTTTTTTTTTTTTTGCTTTGAATTGATTTTTTCCTTTGACTCCAATAAAATGATATAATCCCCAAATAAATGCTCCCAACCTAAAGCAAATTCAAACATTAAAGGAATCAAATAACTGTTGGCTGTATGGAAGCAAAGTAATTTATTTCTCTTTCTAAAATGTGCCAATGGGTAAGTCGGTCTTGAGTTAGCACCCCTCTGAAGATGGATGCCATAATCTGCTCAAATGTCATGCTCTGAGCAACATGGATGGGCTTGGAGGGCAGTATGTTAAGTGAAATAAGTCAGACAGGGAAAGACAAATACTGTATGATCTTACTTATATGTGGAATCTAAAAAGTACGAAAAACTAGTGAGTATAACAAAAAAGAGGCAGACTCACAGATACAGAGAACAAACTAGTGGTTACCAGTGGGGCCGGGGGTGGGCAATATAGGGGTGGGGAGTGGGAGGTACAAACGATTGGGTGTAAGGTAGGCTTAAGGATGCAGTGTACAGCACAGGGAATATAGCCAATATTTTGTAAGAACTGTAAATGGAAAATAACGTTTAGAATTATGTAAAAATGAAACAATGTACAAAATTTTAAAAATAAAAAAACTAAAATTTTCAAAAAGTGTAATGCTCTGAGTTGACCCAGAACCTGTCAAAGCCTCCACTGCCATTGCTGCCCTGCTGAAGGATCCGGAAGTGGTTTTTAAGGAGCCTGCGCCCTCCTAATTAGCCAGTTCTCCTTCTGCACTTCCCATGGGAGGATTCCAGGTGGGTGTTCAATGGGAGTGCTCAGCTCCCCTGGGTCAAGTGGACCCAGGATTTACATAATTCCAACTTCACAAGTCTTTGAGGGAAACTGCATTTAGGAAGCCAGGAAAAGAGAAGATCGTGGGTGTCAAGTTCACAATGCTCCAACCTGAGGGCATTTTGCTTTAGCGCCCCTTCACGTTTTCAAGTGGGAGTGAAAATTAAATTCACTGGGAACAGAATCATCTCCAGGATTTCCATTAGGCAAAGCCTGGAGGCAGCCATTTGGTTGGAAGGATGGCGCAAGTACAGACTTCTTGAAGCTGAGTGCACGGGGCAAGGGCGCAGGTTTAGAATGTTTGTTTGGGCTGACTAGGGGGCTACCTGAGACGGGAGGGGTGGGGAAGCCCCCTCCTCCCTGCCTCCAGCCATCCCTCGGTGCATCCACAAATGAAACAGGACTGGATGCTGCCCTTGGAAGCTAGAATAATGGCCACCAAGAAACAGACCAAGCTCACACCACCTCTAGCAAAGGGACAGAGTTTCAGTGCTAAGAGCTTGCTCTGGCTCTTTCTGCTCTGTGTTGGCCCATCCTTTCAAATATGTCCAAGGCAGTGCCAAAGCGTGGCTTCCCTCCCAGACCTGGAAAGAAAGAGTGTTGTAAAAGATGCAGTGTGCCTTCCAAATGGCCCATCTGCACACAGGCTGCAGCCCAGCCCAAGGGTGCTCTGAACCAGGAGCAAAGCCTTTTGCAACAGAACGGAACCAGAGGTCAGAGACAGGCTCAGACCTGGGAGGGGAGGAAAAAGACACCCACTTCCATTTTCTGCTCAATCTTTGGGGTGATCAGGGTGGTGGTGGTTAGTCTGTGCCTCTTCTCAACAGATCTCAGCCGGACAACACTGAGGCCAACACCCCTGGCTTGGATGGAGTCTTTTGTTTTGTTTTACATGACAGAGACACCACGGTTTGATTTTTTTAAATGAATGATACCATTTTGAACAAAGGAAAAGAAAAAAAAAGATCCTCTCTATGAATCCACAATAAAGACCACAAATATATCTATTTTTCCCATTACAACAAAACACTCTTCTAGCGAAAAGCCAAAATCTACACAATGTACCGATACTGATTTTTTCTATTATGTTTCATTGGTTGGGGGGAAAAAACCTTCAATCATCTTTAGAAATATGAGTATTTTGCCACAGAAATAATTTCTTGCTTAAAAAAAAAAAAAAAAAAAGACGGGTAAGAGCACTGTGTGAGTTTTCTCTGGACCTGAGCTCGATAATATTTCAGGAGCTCTTGCTTAGAACATAGGCTTTTAAATTAATAGCGAGGCATTAAAACATCCTGTCACTCAGAACAGGATGCTTACACAATCGATCCTCATTATTTGTGGATCCCATACTTGTGGATTCCTCTAGTTACTAAAATGTATTTGTAGCCCCAAATTCAATGCTTGTGGCACTTTCACAGTCATCCGTGGACACACTCAGACACATTTGCCTTCTTTTATCAGCTCTCATACTGTAAACGTGTCCTTTTCATGGTCTGTTTAATGCCACATTTTTTTTTTTTTGCATTTTTGTGCTTTCCATTGTTGATTTCACTGTTTAAAATGGCCCCCAAGTATAGTGCTGAAGTGCTGTCTAGTGTTCCTAAGTATAACAGGCAGTGATGTGCCTTGCAGAGAACACAGGTGTGTTAGATAAGCTTCATTCAGGCTCGAGTTATGGTGCTATTGGTCATGAGTTCAATGTTAATGAATCAATACTATACATTAAGTAAGGAGTCTATAAACAGAAACACGTATGCATTTCTATACACTAATGATGAAAAATCTGAAAGTGAAATTAAGAAAACACTCCCGTTTACCATTGCAACAAAAAGAATAAAATATCTAGGAATAAACCTACCTAAGGAGACAAAAGACCTGTATGCAGAAAATTATAAGACACTGATGAAAGAAATTAAAGATGATACAAATAGATGGAGAGATATACCATGTTCCTGGATTGGAAGAATCAACATTGTGAAAATGACTCTACTACCCAAAGCAATCTACAGATTCAATGCAATCCCTATCAAACTACCACTGGCATTTTTCACAGAACTAGAACAAAAACTTTCACAATTTGTATGGAAACACAAAAGACCCCGAATAGCCAAAGCAATCTTGAGAACGAAAAATGGAGCTGGGGGAATCAGGCTCTCTGACTTCAGACTATATTACAAAGCTACAGTAATCAAGACAGTTTGGTATTGGCACAAAAACAGAAATATAGATCAATGGAACAGGATAGAAAGCCCAGAGATAAACCCACACACATATGGTCACCTTATCTTCGATAAAGGAGGCAAGCATATACAGTGGAGAAAAGACAGCCTCTTCAATAAGTGGTGCTGGGAAAATTGGACAGATACATGTAAAAGTATGAAATTAGAACACTCCCTGACACCATGCACAAAAATAAACTCAAAATGGATTAAAGACCTAAGTGTAAGGTCAGACACTATCAAACTCTTAAAGGTTATATATTGATTGATTGCTGAGAACGTGTCCAGAAGCTTGCAGGGAGCTAACCCTATATTTCTCCTGGGAACAATGTTCAGTATTTGCTGATACAGTGTTTGCAGTGACTTTATGGAATATAGCTACTGGGAATATGGAGAATCAACTGTATCACTTTTAGAAGTTGGAGGTGCAAATCAGGATAGGACATGAGCCCACCTGGGTGGGTCAGGGCCTACCTGGATGCAGAGGCCAGTTTGAGCAGGCCAGTCCAGGTAAGCCAGTGAGGGGAACTAGGTGAGAACTTTGCAGTGAGGCCCACTGGGCTAGAAGTGCAGTACTATGGACTGGGTCAATATGGAGAATTGGGGGAGGGGGTGGGGGGAGGGGGGAGGGGGCAGAGGCCCGTGAATGTGAGGGATGCAGCCACTTGGAAACAATTTCAGTACGCAGTGGCTGGTTTTCATGGGGTCTGTATATCCAGTGGGGGTGAACGATCAGGAGCCAGGTGGGATAATATAGGCGCCTGAACAATCTTGATTGGATAAATTAATTCTGGGCCTGATCTCAGGTACAATAATCCCCTTCTCCTCGCACCATTTTTGGGATGATCCTCCTGTGGACCTCCAACAGAAAACTTCTAACAGAAAGCTTTCCAACAGGAAGACCTGAAGACACAAAAAGATTCCTGAAAAATCTAGTTTTACTTTATATTTGATAGGAAATCTAATCAAACTGGCTGTTGGCTCTCAAATTAAAAGTGAGAGTTTCTTCTTTCACTTCTGTTGCTACTGTCCACGGAGGCCTCTTTTCTTTTCATCAGGACTCTGATCCCAACACAGTTCCAAACCACCCTATGCTTCCCCATGGCACGATTCAAAAAAATCCCCCAACTTTCCACATTGGCTGCACATTTGAAGCATCTGGGGAGCTTTAAAAAACCCTGATGTCAGACCCCCACTTAAGACCAGATCAGAATTTCTGGGGGATGGGACCTGAGCATGGGTATTTTTTTCAGTGCCCACGTGATTCTAATATATTGGCCCCAAGTGACTGAGGTATGCCTGGTACAGTGATTCTCAATCCTGCCTGCAATTAGAATCACTCTGGGACTTAAAATAAATCTCAAAAATAAATCTCAGGTGAATTGATTCAGAACCCCCTTGCAGGTAGAGAAAGCCTGGGCACTGGTATATATTTTTTAAAGTCCTTGAGAATCCCTGGCTTAGTGAGATGCCATAGTTACCACATGTTTGAAATAAAATCTGCTAGAGAAAAGCAAGGAAGAGAGAGTGCAGAAAGTGCTGGTGATAAATATGAATGTGGTGAAATATTTGAATGTGATAAATATATGAATATAGTGAAAGTGAAACCAGGCATTGGGTACCTTCAAAGATCCTGGTCCTCTGATTCTTCTAATCCATTGAATCTTCACCTGTGAGGGGAGGCAAGTGGGCCATTGAGGGGACCAAGGGGGGTTGGGAGGGGCAGATCTAGGGCCATATTATCCAGAAACTGCCCCAGTGTGAGGTCTACTACCTTCAGTTTGGCTGCTGCAGTTGGCCAGGCCTTTGGAACTGACATTGGCACTCAGCATGGGTCTCCAGTGACCACTGGGGCAGTGGTTTCTTCTCTTCAGGGCCCCCTTCTCTTACACAGCTGCTCCCCTGAGATGTTACACCCCCCATACCCCTCTCTACCCTGGCCAGGAGGGACAGCCCACAGACAATGACTGAATAGCAGGGGTGTCGGAGTTTGACTCCCTTGCCTCAAGGTGGGATGAATTCTGAAGGGTAATCCATGTTCTCTGTCAGATCAGGCTAAAGCTAGAGTAACTGTGGCTCTATCTTTGCTTACAATTTCGCTGCCCTCTCCTGCTTCCCTAACTCCCCTTCTCCTGAGAACCCTTCCTCAAGAAATCCTGTGTACAAGAATTCTTGTCTCAGGCTCTGCCTCTAGATAACCTGTCTTATGACAATAGTGATTAGATAGTATGTGGGTGATGGGGAGGTTGGGGCAGAAAGAATATGAACTTGGGAGTCAGATATGTCTGGGTTCAGCACCAATGTTATTACTTCTCAGCTGCAAGAATCTATCAAGTTACCTGGAAGCTATGATCCTCTGTTTCTTCTCTTTACAATGTGGGATGGCCACACATCCCTTGCAAGGATGTTGTGAAGATGACATTACATGCAACAAGAGAATGGATGTGAATGTCCATGGCACATAGTAGGGATCCAGTAATGTCAAGTTTTCTTGCCTCCTGGAACCTTCCTGCCATCTCCCTCTAAACTTGGTTCTCCACTGTTCTCTTTGGTCCCCATGCATGATGATTTTCTTAGTCTCTCCATTCTCTTTCTCTTTCTTTCCTTCTATACCTTCCTTTTACTATCTCCCTTTCCCAGGTTTCTCACCTCATTTTTTGTAGTGTTTTCCACTTCCTCCAGCCATGATAGACTAAGAAAGAGATACAGTAATATCCAGAAATACAGATCCTTGTTCTGTGGGCCATGGCCAGGGAAGCTGCAGTGAAGTTATCCATTTTTGCCAGCTCAGCAGAATTAGGCTGCGTTCAGTTTTATCAACAGGACTCAGGAGGCTGGTTTGTAGCTTTTTCTGAGACAGTGTTTAGCCAGGAAAGGATATGCTATTTTCCTTGTAAGATGAAAATAAGGCCATTAAAAGCCAATTACACTAGTGCTTGCCATAAAGAACCCTCATCAACTTCAGTCTTCAATTTCTGGACCCAACAGTGGAGCAGAGGGAGCTGATCCCCACAGTCAGGACTTGAGACAAGAGTTTACTGGCTCAGCCACAAACTAGTTGTGGGACTTTGGGGAGATTGCATAACCTCCTTAGGGCCTAGTTTCTCCATCACCAGGAAAGCTCTATAGCAAAATACGTGCCAGCTACTTCACAAGGGACCTCCTGGAATTCATAAAATGTTTTTTTGGGGAAGCACTGGAACCCTGTGCAGAAACTGATTGAGAACAATATATTTTGTTACAAATATTCTTGCTAATAACATTATGAAACCATTGCAATTCATCTCTCCAGGGCATGGAGTATATGGTAAGTCATGTCTGTCATGATGACACTCTCCAATGAAGAGGGTGGGAAATCTGAAAGTCACACATTAGCCTGGAGCGCCCAATACCAGCTGCTCAAGTGGGTTTTTATAATAATAATTATTATCATAAGTCTAATGGAACAGTCTGAGCTGAGCAATATTCTGTGTCTGCCCAACTACATTTTCCTCTCCTTCTGGCATCAGTACTCCCTTTCCCCTGGGGATCTCCTTCTCCACCCCTTGGTCCTAGTGGGGCTGTGATCATGGCGTCTCATTGCCCCACCGGCTCACCCCGCCCCCCTTGCAGGACGGGTGGGCACAGGACCCAGCCTCTGCTGAGCACAATCCACTTTCTCTGGTCACAGGCCTTGGTCCAAGGGGTAGATGGTTCATCAAGTCAATCGGAATCCTTCTCCAGCATTTTGGAATAAGAGGGAGAAGGACAGCATCCGCCACCTTTTTGAAAACAAGCTGTTAGGATGAGGCCTGCCATCCATCTTTCCTGTCACGTGGGGTGGGGGTAGACAGAATGCTACCAACACACGCGGAAGCACGAGAGATGTGCAGAGGCCAGATGTGGAGAGAGAAGAGAACACGGACATTCTTTGAACCGGATGCCCCTCTGGACTTCCCAATTAGGTGAGCCAATGAAATCTCTCTTTTTCTTTAGTTGGTTTGAACTGAGGTGATGTTACATAACTCACTACAAAGTTAAAAAATCTAATTTTAAAAATATAAACTTCCATTCAGATAGATGTTCTCCTTCCTCAAGTATCTTATATTAAAGAATATATGTGATTAGAGTACAATGGGTCCATTCAGTGTTAATATATTGCAATTACAATTGACCCTTGAATAACATGGGTTTGAACAGTGCGGTTCCACTTATATGTAATCTTTTTCAATAGTAAATACAGTGCTACACGATTGAACATTGGTTGAATCTGAGGATGTGGATCGTGTATACGGGGAAACATGGATACCGAGGGCTGACTATAAGTTATATATGGATTTTCAACTTTGGTTAAGGTTGATGCCCCTAACCCCCAGATTATTCAAGGGTCAACTGTATTTCAATATTATTATAAAGAGAAGTAGAATCAATATCTTGGTGTAAGTTATATATGATTTAATGTAAAAAAAAGTCTCTTGGGAGGTAGGGGCATAATTTGATCAATATTCTTTCCAACACAAAACCCAGCCATCTTATAATGGGCTTTTACTACTTTTTCCAACATAGGGTGTTTTAGGGCATCATGAGCCTGGGAAGGCTGCAACACAAAGAAGACTTTGCTCATCCTTTTTCATCAGTGCACTTCTAGGTGGGCACAGATTTTAGGTCTCTTAGTCAAAGGTGTACTCTCTGCTCAGAATATTAAAGAACAACCAAGAGATGGGAAAGGGCAAAGCAGTTCGTCTTGAATCTTGGGTCTCCCGGGTTTTAGTCTAGTACTTCTACTATCAGGGGTGCTGTGTCCGTTTAATTCAAGTTTATATTTCTCACATCTGTTTCGCATGCACATGCATGTATGTGAAAGTACTTCTTGTCCTAACAGTGATGGGGAAGATATTTAAGGCTGTAAATATTTACTAAGTGTATATAAAACAGCAGTGTGGGCTGCTACAGCCAATGAAGGAGAATTACAGCACTGGGGCCCCACTTCCGGCTCCACTGCTCATATTCCTGTGTGACCTTGCGCAGGCCAATTAAAAACTGTGTTCTTGCACTGCATTTAAGCAAAGGAGATGCTAATCTTTATTGGCCGGCTCTCCAGAAGCAATAACCTCTGAGGACAATACCTGCTATTCAGAACAGAAATCGAAGAGGTATCTCATTGGGACCGCACTTCTATTACTTTTTCTCTCTTTAAGGGAGGAGGAGTGGTGGGGCGAAAGGCTTGACAGGCTTGCGAAAGACAAAACTTCATTGTCTCAAAAAAATTAGCGAGCATCTGCTTCTGCATGTCACTGTGTGGTAAGAAGACAACCATGTGAATAAAGTAGCCAGTTTTGCAATTCCCCTCGGAGAAGGTGGTAGGAAAAGTGGATGGCAGGGCGATTGTCACCACATCTCAGGGACACTGGTTGGCCCTTCTTGCCCCTTAGAATGGAATAGCAGGGCTTTGAGACAGGATTTGGGTGTTAAGGTGATTCTGTTCCTCACTCTTGTGACTTTAACAGAAATCGTCTCACCTTCGAGTGCCAGGTTTTGATACTAGAAACATGGAAATAATGCTCATATTTAGGTGTGTTGAAACAGTTATACACAAGCACCTAACGAAATGGCAATTAGAAGCAGCCCTGGTTTTCTACCCCCTTCCATTTATTCATTTACTTTGATAGCATTTGGTAATAGGACAGCAGATCTCTATATTTTGTTCTCAGGGAGCAAATGCTCAGCAGACATTCAGTCCTACACACACAACCAGCGGATCCCATCATAGTCTATATTTAGACTCCAGAGAAATGTCTTGGATTTCTATTGTTCCTTTATATCAAGGAACGAACCAACATGCATAAAGAAACAAGGCCAAGATCTGTTGTTTAAAACTTCTGTTTGGAGTGAAGGTGTTGTAAGCTTTCTCTTATACACAGGATCTAGGTAACCCTTCTCCCATCCACCCCTTCCAAAAAAAAAAAAAGCAATTTAGGTAATAATCTGGATGACCTACATGGAAGAATCTTGGGTTGTATTAATAACTTAGGACTGAATTATTGCCTCAATTTTTTCACATCCCTTTTACCACTGAGACAACAGAACATATGCAAAAGAAGTTTTATGAGCGGAAATCCAATTTCCACTGGCAAAGAATCTCATAATGCAAATGGGAGAATCCCAATAATCAAGTTACATGTAACCTCACATTTGCAACATCATAGACATGGAGAAAGGAATGCTCTGGCCTCCCAAGAACTTGTGTTTTGCTTTTCCCAAAGCAGTAGTTCTCAAACTCTTTTTGGAATCCATTTCCAATGACAAAAACATTTCATGATCCACTAAACTAATCTGTTTGTACCAACCATTGCATGAAAAATATAGTCGTAGAAGATCGTGGGTGCAACTTTCATGAAATTTCCTGAGTAATTTCAAAAGTAAAAGATTGATCTATTCCAGGAGCAAGAAAATACTCCCAGTCCTGATAATAATCCCCTAATTTGCAAGTGCTTTGCACTGTTCATATCCTTTCACACTCTATTTACTTTTTCACATCAACCCTGTGAAGCTGTAGCATTGCCCAGTCCTCAAGATAACATGAGGTAAGTATCATTATTCTTGTATTTCATCACTTCTAAGATGCCAAAGGGTGGAATATGCACGTTTATTTTATGTACCACCCAGAAAGAAAACAGTATGTTGCCTGTTAAATGATGACACACAATCAACTGGAAAACAAAACAAAACAAAAAGACCATGCAGTTTCAGATATGTTAAGATGCTAAAGAATGAGTGTCTCAGGACTGATGAACACTGGACTTCCCCTTTTACAGAGGAGGAAATGTATGCCTTGTTCAAGGTCAGGCTGCTGATGGAGACTGAAGCCTGAAGCAGCACTCAAACTCAGACCTTCTGACCTGAAACCAATGTTTGAAGTTTTAAAGAGAAGTCTAGAAAGGTCGAGAATGTTTGTAACATTCTTTTGTTAACATTTCTAATTGTTGGTACTCCTTTGGAGATTTAGACATTAGAAAACAAGCCAGATGGTTGGGAAGGGGAGGAAACAGCCCCTGAAGGAGGGTGGTGGCTGGGGCAGCAGCAGAGCAGCCCGGAGAGCTCAGCAGGAATTAACTCCCCTGCAGAGATGTCCTTCTCCCTCTGGAGTGCTTCCTTGGCTGCGGAACAAGCTGACTTGATTATAGAGGAAGCACAGGGCTCCGTATCAGCTTCTTGACCTTTCAGCCTTCTCTTTAAAAAGTCAGTAAAAGAAACATGAGGAGGGAGAAGACGAGGAGTAGAGAAAATGAGTCTGTGGTCTTAGTGCTTTTTTGCTGAGAATAGAGCACTGGCTAGCATATCAAGCACATGCTTATTTGCTAACAATGAGGGGCACAAGCCTTTTAAGCCTTGAGGTGAAATTGAGGATAAAGAGCCACCAGTTACAGAGGGACCACCCTGCATCTGTAACTCTGAAAAACACATCAGCTTAGGGGGAACTGTTGTCAATGGTGGAAACAAGCAAGGAGACTGTGCCATTATAGAAATACTGCGCCTCGCTGGTTTGCAAAAGAAAACTCCCCAACTTAGCAGAGGAAGTGGAGGGCCTTGGAAGGCGGTTTGTTTCCTTGCGGCCAGTGACAGATTTTCACCAAATGTGCATTGGCTAATTCTCACAAGAGTATTTAGAATGAAGGGAGGGTTTCAGGTTGGACTCACATGAGCTGCTTTTCTTTGGACAGTCTTTGTTTCCTCCCGTCTGGTCGGCAGTCCTTCCGGGACCTTCCTCAATCCCTGGCGGGGGCTGAGACCCAGTCCTTGTTCGGGATGAAAAGGTATTGGAAGGCCGGCTGCTCTAATTGGAGTTTGCACCTGCAGACCGCAGCCTCAGAGGCGGCTGGGCTCTGGTGCCGCTGTGTGTGGGTGTGTGTGCGCGCGTGCGTGTGTGCGTGCATGCGTGTGTGTGTGTGTGTGTGCGTGCGCGTTTGATTTTCTCAATGAACACTGGGACACTGCACGGTTTTTTGGCCTAAATAGGCTGGAGAGGATCCAAGCCACTTTCTCCACTCTGGTTGGGAGGGCCCCTCTTCTCTCTCCTGTCTAAGAAGGAGGGATTTTCAGCTCTGCAAGTGTATCCAGTGTATTCTGATCTAATCTCTTCTGGCCCCAAGAGAACTTACCCCGATAAAAGGTGCCCTTCAGGTAGTATGAGAGGGTGTCACAGCCGGGCTTTCACCCACCCAGAAGCTGCTGCATTTTTTATGAGTTTCTCACACTTGACTCTAGTAACACAATTCAGGCAGCGCTCAAGAACCATGGCTACAGCCTCTGTGCTCAGCCCGAGGAGAGGGAGACGGAGAAACTGCCCAGGAGGATTTAATTAATGACTGTGCCTCTGTCACCCTCAAGCACCCTAGTGCCTGAGCTCCAGCCTAATGCACATATTTAATGTGTACAATCTGATCAATTTTGGCATCCAGATATGCCCACGAAATCATCACCACCGTTGACCTAAAAAAGTGCACAACCTAAAAGTTGGGAATTATGTTTTACTTGGCGGACAAAACTGAGGACTTAAGCCCAGAAGATAGCCTCTCAGGTACCTCTGAGGGACTGCACCACAGAGGTAAGGGAGGGGCCAGAACATATAGAAGCTTTGCAACAAAAACTGGGTAGTCGGAACATCAAAAGGTTGCTATTAATTAAAGAAAACCTGACATCTCAAGTTAATAAATGTAGCACTTTTCTATGTATGAGAAGATGCAAGAGTCTGGGCTTATTGAAATCATTCCTTTGATATGCACCTTAACTATCTAGGGCCTGGATCCTGCTTTTCTCCATCCTGAATGCCCTCAGGGTGCACAGTTTGGGGGGGCTGCAGTGGCTGCTCGCTGGATGGTCGCAACATCCTTTGTTCACTGACATGGCAGGTGACACTCTTCGTCCACACCACAGTTGAGATAACAAACATGTCCATCACCTCCCAAAGTTCCCTTATGCTCCTTTATAATCCCTCCTCTCGCTCGTCTCTCCACTCCACACCCCCAGGCAACCATAAATGTGCTTCCTATAACTATAGATTATTTGCATTTTCTAGAATCCTATATAAATGGAATCAGACAGAATGTTCTTTTGTCTGGCTTTTTCCACTCAGCAAAATACTTTTGAGATTCATTCATATTGTATGTATGAAAAGTTTGTTCCTTTTTACTGCTGAGTAGTTTTCCATGGTGGTCTGTCCATTCATTCACCTGTTGATGGGCATTTGGGTTGTTCCTAGCTTGGGGTGATTACAAATAAAGCTGCTGTGAATATATGTGTACAAGACTTTGTGTGGATATAAGCCTTCATTTCTTGGTAAATTCTGAGGCGTGCAACGGCTGGATCGTACGGCAGTTCAACTTTTTAAGAAACTGCCAAACTTGTCCAAAGTGGTTGTACCATTTTTTTTCCCACCAGTAGTTGCAGCTCCTATATGCTTTCCAACATTTGGTATGGTCATCCTTTCTAGGTTTAGCTATTCTAAAATGTATGTAATGGTGTCTCAATCTGGTTTTAATTTGCTTTCCCCTAATGACTAATAATGTTGTGCATCTTTTCCATGTGTTTACTTGTTATCTGTAAATCTTCTTTTGGCAAAGTGACTGTCCAAATCTTTTGACCATTTCTTAAATTGGCTTGTCTGTTTTCTCATGATTTAGTTTTGAGAGGTCATTATACATTCTCCCAGGGATATTTTTTATTTAAAGAATTATCCTGGAATGTAAGACATCGCGTAGACAGTTTTCATGGAATTTTCAGCACTTAAGAGCACATGTGGAACAATTTGGGGGCCCAAGGCCTTCTAGCCCCTGGAGATCACTCTCCCTATGTGCCTTGCTCTGCCTTATAATGATGAAAGCAGGCTATGTCAGAAGTTAAGACAGGCCTGGGCCATGCCCACTTTTTGAGGCTCTTGGGATATTTAAAATAAAAGAAATTCCAAAATAGACATGTGAAAAGCGTGATATATTTTAAATGTATATATTGAACAAATTAGTGCTTTTGACCACGTGCAAAAATTCAGCATGTATATAACATGGGAGAGGATGTCAAAATTTTAAATTTGAGGCCCAATGTGGGGCCTCAGACAAAGGACTCTGGTGTCCCACTGGCCACCTTGTGATAAGCCATGAGACACCAGCACCAGCCTGGGCACTTCCCGCATACCCTGTATACCCTAAAGTCATATCTGGCATGATCACTCTTTGGTCATTTATGCTTGGGATTAAATGAATGCCACAGAGGTGGCTATGGAAGAAAGGACCATGTCCCAGCTAGACACAAATTTCCTGCCAGAATGGTGACACTGGGAAGGTTAATCATGGCCATCAGGGCCTTTTGGAGGGACTCCCCCTTGCTCCACCCGCATGCTAGCCTATGGGGCCCGAGGCTTCCTTTGGGTGATTAGTTTTGGCCTTTTCCACTTAGCTTGAGGTCAGAATGGCAAGGTGACTAGGAGTGGGGTTGCTTCGCCTAAAGAATTCCCAGAGGCCTCCCAGCCAGACCCACAGAAACTCCTGCCCTCTGGGGAATGTCACCATCACCTCTGGAACTTTAATCTCCTTTCACCTCTCGTTGTATCAAGTGCGGTGGTTCTCCGCATGGGGTGGTTTTGCCCTCCAGGGGACATTTGGCAACTTCTGGAGACATTGTTGATTGTCAAAACTGGGGAGATGTTACTGGCATCTAATAAGCAGAAGCCAGAGATGCTACTAAATACGCTACAAGACAGCTCTCCACCTCCAGGAAACATCCAGCCCGAAATGCCAGTGTTGGCGAGGTTGGGAAGCCTCAATCTTGATGATTTAATCAGGTGTCAATCAGAACGAACAGAGAAAATGACTGATGTAGATTCTGAAAAAGCGGTTCTTTGTCCATTAACTAGACAAGCACCACAGTATGGACGTAGAGAGTTGATCAGGAAGCTTGAGGGGTCATGAAGGGTGGGCTACCCAAGACCTCTCACCCTCTCACCACCTTCCTCTGCCTTCCCTTCTACCTCCTGTTAAGAGCTTTGAAGTATAACAGACCTGGTTTCAAACCCAGTCCTGCTGCGTGGTGACTTTGGGCAAATTACTTAACCTCTTTAAACCTCAGTTTTTCTACCTGAAAAATGGAAATGATCATAGTACCTTTCACAATCATGTGAATTAAACAAGATAAGCCAAGCCATGTAAAGAGTTTGATGGCGTCTGGCACATAAGAAGAACTCAGTAAGTCACCGATTATTATTATTTCACAAGTTGAGCACCTGCTGAACTCAACGCACCTTTTCCAGGTGTTTCCCGGACACTCAGTGCACGTTGGTGACAAGTTTTCATTAGTCTACAAAGCATTTACTCTAAAAGTCTTAGTAACGATAACACTTAGCCTTCAGAAACAAAGCCCGATGGGTGTGTTGGATGCACTGTATTTTCAACTTCACTTTAGTGGTAAAAGAAATGAATGAAAAATGATTTAAGTTAAAACAATGTAGTCTTAGCACTATTTACAATAGTCAAGACATGGAAGCAACCAAAATGTCCATTGACAGAGGAATGGATAAAGAAGATGTGGTACATATATGCAATGGAACATTACTCAGCCATAAAAAAAAGAACGAAATAATGCCATTTGCAGCAACATAGATGGACCTAGAGATTATCATACTAAGTGAAATAAGTCAGACAGAGAAAGACAAATATCATGTGATATCACTTATATGAGGAATCTAAAATATGACACAAATGAACTTATTTATAAAACAGAATCAGACTCACAGACATAGAAAACAAACTTATGGTTACCAAAGGGGATATGTGGTAGGGGGAGGGATAAATTAGGAGGTTGGGATTAACATATACACACTACTATATATAAAATAGATAATCAACAAGGACCTACTGTATAGCACAGGGAACTCTATCAATATTCTGTAATAACCTATAAGAGAAAAGAATCTGAAAAAGAATGGATATACATATATGTATAACTGAACCACTTTGCTGTACACCTGAAATTAACACAACATTGTAAATCAACTATACCCCAATGTAAAATAAAAATTAAATTAAAAAAAATGTAGTCTATATTGAGGTATTTATGCATGTGTGTAGATGTAAGCCTAAATATTTGTTTATGGTCCATGGAAAGAAATTTACACAATGAAGTTTGTCAGAAACACAGCACTAGCTGGGACTCTTGGAGCAAATCCTTGGGAACTCTTGGGCTGTCCCCTTCCAGGACGGAGCAGGATTCCATGTCAAGTGACTTGGATAACATCTCACGTGGGGTCAGTTACTTTGGCACCAGAAGGGCCTCTTTGCCAGATGGCCAAGCAGAGACTGTGAGGCTCGAGCCAGACTGAGCTCAGGGTGTTTCTGGAAGGTCATTGTTGCAAACCCAGAGAACCAGTTCTGTGAGGTTGGCTCAAAGGGGATATTTAGTCAGAGTAACAGAGAGGTATGGTAATGGAGTGGAGGAAGTCTGGGTAAGGATTATAACCAGCCCAGTCAAAAGGCTCTTCTCAGCTTTCAAAAGAGTGAGGGAGAAGTAATGCCTGGCCCTGGCCCTCAGACAATGCCTCGATTCTTGCCAACTGCAGGAGAGTGAGCCCACAAAATCGCCAGTGAGCCAGGAGACAATCCCGGCGACAAGGACTCAGCCAGGCAGCCCCCGGGCCAAAAAATAAGGGCAGAAAACTTGGTTTAACTATATTCCTGCCTGTGTGTTTTCTCGCGGGGGGGTTGACACATTTAAAAACATAGGTATGCTCTGCACTTGGGGCATACACAATGGAGCTAACACAAAGCAAGAATCCTTTGGGCTCCTTTGGCAAGGGAACCCTTAGGAAGCTTTGGACACTGAAGCGATGAAAGAACTGCCTAGGAACATTCTAGAAGACAGGCTAGATTTCCCAGTGTTTGGTCACCAGCCTAGGAGTGTGGCAGAGGCTTCTTGTGCAGGGCGTGAATGAATAGATGTAGGAACTTCCTTTCCTCACGTGGGCTGGTCTCAGTACTAAGCAGTCAGAATGTGTAACATTAGCATTTCCCCGCTGGACTAGTCCATAAAAAGAAAGAGATTTACTTACTTAAGTCAAAAGGTTCAAGGACCACAGAAATTGTCTTTTAGTAATAGGAGTGGCTGTCACTGAGGAATGTCACAAAGAACTGTTAATTCTACTCTTTACTTTCCTTCTGTCCAACCAGCTGAGAGAAGATAGATTTATGGAAGGAAGGGAGTTTGAGTGACAGGCATTCTGTCCATTCTTCTGATACTCTGTGAATTGAAATCAGCAGGAGCAGGAGGTCTGCATGGCATTATCTTGACCTTTCATATAACAATGTTCTCATAAGAGACGCCCTCATCTCTTATCTATGGACACCAGGGAAAAAAGGGAAAACAACAGGCATTTTTGCATCGCCAGTGCTTATGTTAGTGTCTCGACAAAAAGGTTTTGAATGAACGACTCTGATCAGTGGGAAATACCATACTTCTGTGCATGTGTTGGTGAGGATATTGATCACTATATCACTCACAGTTCCCTTTATAAAGTCTGATGTGGTCAATTTCTACTCCAAGTTTAGGTGAGGAAAGCTTTGTGCCTATAAAGGAATGGCTTTCTTTCTTCCTTTCTGAAAATGAGGATGATGTCGTTGAACAGATCTCCCTTTTGCTCTAGTTGCCAGGAAGTTCAGGTTTAAATCTGATGCCCAGCTCTACCAATGATGAAGGCTCTTGTGGCATGCACACTTGATTATTATTTCCTCTGCTCTTGTTATCCTAACCTTATTTACATTTCCCCTGTTCCTAATTTAAATTCTTGATTATATTTCCCGTCATTGTATTGCAGAGTTCTTAGCCTCAGATGCCTCTAATTGCCAGACAGGTAGCAGTAAATGACTGAAGTAAGCGGGGTAATAGGGCATGGAGTGGACTGTGGCAAACAGAGAGAGGTCCTTCCTGGACATTCTACTCGAATAGCATTGTCCCCTTCCTCCATTGTCAATCTCTAGCCCCTAACCGTGCTTATTCATAGCATTTATCATTTTCTGCAATTATCTGATTTATCTGTTTACTCTCTCTTACCACTGCTATATCCCTAGCACCCAGAACAGTGCCTGGCACAGAACTGTCACCCAATCCACATCTGCTAGGTGAGTGAATCAAGGCATGAAAGTGGGACCAGTGTGGCTAGGTTTTTACTACATTTTAACAGAATTTGAAATTTGGATTTTATATGAAATCTCCTGATTTTTAGATGTTGGTGGCAAGTATAAAAAATTAAAAACCCTCTGCTGGCCAGAAACGGGCCATGTTAGCATGAGCCACTGTTCTACTTTGTATGTGCCAGCTGTAGCCACCAGTTTCTCTGTGGAATGAAGTAGAACACAAATAAATAAAAACCCGCATCTATTTTATGGCTAATGAAGCACCATTGCCCTCTAGTATTTCATTATTGTTCTAATTTTACGTATGAGGAAATTAAAGCCCCTGAGGGGATAAAGTGAACCGGTGAGCTTAGAGGTGGAGGAGACTTTGAAAGGCAGGGCTCCTCCGGGGTCAGAGCTGGCCTCCTGGTCAGATATTCAGGAACGAGGGAGGAAGAGCCCCTTCTTGTGTCAGTTCCTCTTTTCTTCCTGTCCCAGAACCAGGGGTTAGGTAGATGCTTCTCCCGACACAGGCTGTGACCTCGAATTCAGAGTCAGCCTCATGCTGGGTCTGTTTCTCTGCCTTTCAGGGCAGAAGGGACCATCAGTGTAGATGTTTCTTAAACTCCTTTCACATATCTGGCTCCCCTGCCACCAGTCAAGAACTATAAGCTTAAAATGTTTTAGGAGCGTGTGCGAGTGTGCACACACACACACACACACAACTGAATAACCAAACACACCTTGCAGTGCCTCTTTCATTTCTGTATCTTCAATATGATGTTGATCTTATTTGTTTTAGGAGACAATCTCCTTATATCATTGGTAGAGTTGTAGGTTCTTTGTGATCTAGCAGACAATACCTCGTTTTTGAGAGCATGCCCAAGTTCTGACCAAGACTTATTTTCTTATGTATTTACCTTCTCAGAGAAAAGCTTTAAAATAAAAGTCCAGTATTGAAATTTAGGTCTCTAACATTTTTAGGAAACTCTGAGATGTGGAAAATTCTATATAAATTATAGGATTTTTTTCCTTCTACAAGTTTGCCTAACCATTTTTTCCAGAATCCCTTTGTTAAGGAAAAAAAGCCAGGCTTTATTGGCATTTCTTAATTATTATTTTAAATTGTGGTAAAATATACATAATATAAAATTGACCATTTTCACCATTTCTAAGGGTACATACGGCTCAGGGGCATTTAGTACACTCACATTATTGGGCAACGATCAGCACCATCCATCTCTAGATCTCTTTTCCTCTCCCCAACCTGAAACTCTGTACCCATTAAACAAAGACTTCCCATTCCCTCCTCCCCCCTGGCAACCACTATTCCACTTTCTGTCTCTATGAATTTGACTACTCTATGTACCTCATATGAGTGGAATCATACAGTATTTGTCCCATTGTGATTGGTTTATTTCACTTAATATATAATGTCCTCAGCGTTCATCCATCTGTGGTATGTGTCAGAATTCCCTTCCTTTTTAAGTTTGAATAGTATTCCATTGTATGTTTATACCCCACTTTGTTTATTCATTCATCTGTCCATGGACATCTGGGCTTCTTCCATCCCTTGGCAATTGTGAATAATGCTTCTATGAGCAAAGGTATACACATATCTGTTTGGGTTCCTGTTTTCAATTATTCTGGGTATATACCCAGAAATGGAAGTGCTGGTTCATATGTAGTACTATTTTAAGTTTCTGAGGAATCACCATACCAATTTCCCATTTTCCACAGTGGTTGCACCATTGTGCATTCCTACCAACAGTGCACAAGGGTTCCAATTTTTCCTCATCCTCGCTGACACTTGTTATTTTGTGGATTTTTTTTTTTTTGATAGCAGACATTCTAATAGTTGTGAGGTGGTATTTCCTTTTCCTTGTGGTTTTGATTTGCATCTCCTAATAATTAGTGACACTGAGCATCTTTTCATGTGCTTATTTGCAATTTGTATATCTTCTTCGGAGAAACGTCTGTTTTGCCCTTTTAAAAATTGGGTTGTTTTTATTGTTGAGTTGTAGAAGTTCTTTATATAGTCTTCATATTAACTCCTTATCAAGTATATGGTTTGCAAATATTTTTCCCATGCCATGGGTTGCCTTGTCACTCTGTTGATTGTGTCTTTTGATGCTTAGAAGTTTTAAAGTATGATGCACTACTGACATTTCTGAGCTTCCACTTTTGGTTCCACCGGCTCTCAGCAGATGTGAATTGTAGGGAAATGAGGACGGCCTCACAGCTCCATCATCAGAAGGCTAGAAGGCCACTGCTGAAATGCTGCCAACTCCTTTTCAAACAGACTTTCAGGACAGTTTCAAGAGTCTCTTCACTCTCCACCCTTCCACCCCCAACACACATTCAGGGTGTAGAACTATTTTAACAATAATTGAATTTCAAGATGGTCCCCCTTCAGCTTCGGGGTGGCCTTGGTTGGTGTTGGGTTTGTCAGAACAATGTGACATGGCTATTGGCCTGGACCTCAATGGGTGTGTATAACAGCCAGTCCTAACAGGTCTTGGTGAATAAACCAATAGAAGAGACGAGGTCTCCATAGTCTGTCTCCTCTGTAACGCTAGGACCTTTAGAGGCCAAAACAATGAAAAGATTGTGATGGCCTCGATTCCTCCAAATATATGAAAAGTAAAACAACAGTAAGCCATAAAGTGAGCTTACAGAAGGGCAATAAAGTTCTGATTTTTCTCAAAATAACAATTTCAGAGTTTCTTGTGAAATGCCCAAATCTATTCTTTTAAATTTCTCTTTCTTTTAATTAGTGGTATGTTTGCTGCCTCTGCTTTGCCAGTGACCTAATCTGTTTTTGATCCACCTATTGGGAAATAATAATAGCAGCTAATATTTATTATATGCTTTTTTTTTATACAGCAGGTTCTTATTAGTTATCTATTTTATGCATATTAGTGTATATATGTCAATCCCAATCTCCCAGTTCATCCTACCACCATCACTACCCGCCCCCGCCTCTGCTTTCCCCCCTTGGTGTCCACACTTTTGTTCCCTACGTCTGTGTCTCTATTTCTGCCTTGCAAACCGGTTCATCTGTACCATTTTTCTAGATTCCACATATATGCGTTAATATATGGTATTTGTTTTTCTCTGACTTACTTCATTCTGTATGACAGTCTCTAGGTCCATCCACATCTCAACAAATGATGTGATTTTGTTCCTTTTTATGGCTGAGCAATATTCCATTGTATAAATGTACCACATCTTCTTCATCCATTCCTCTGTCAATGGGCATTTAGGTTGCTTCCATGACCTGGCTATTGTAAATACTGCTGCAATGAACATTGGGGTGCATGTGTTTTTTTGAATTATGGTTTTCTCTGGGTATATGCCCAGTAGCGGGATTGCTGGGTCATATGGTAATTCTATTTTTAGTTTTTTAAGGAACCCCCATACTGTTCTCCATAGTGGCTGTATCAATTTACATTCCCACCAACAGTGCAAGAGGGTTCCCTTTTCTCCACACCCTCTCCAGCATTTATTGTTTGTAGATTTTCTGATGATGCCCATTCTAACTGGTGTGAGGTGATACCTCATTGTAGTTTTGATTTGCATTTCTCTAATAATTAATGATGTTGGGCAGCTTTTCATGTGTCTCTTGGCCATATGTATGTCTTCTTTGGAGAAATGTCTATTTAGGTCTTCTGCCCATTTTTTGACTGGGTTGTTTGTTTTTTTTAATATTGAACTGCATGAGCTGTTTATATATTTGGAGATTAACCCTTCGTCCGTTGATTCATTTGCAAATATTTTCTCCCATTCTGAGGGTTGTCTTTTCATCTTATTTATAGTTTCCTTTGCTGTGCAAAAGCTTTTAAGTTTCATTAGGTCCCATTTGTTTATTTTTGTTTTTATTTCCATTACTCTAGGAGGTGGGTGAAAAAAGTTCCTGCTGTGATTTATGTCATGGAATATTCTGCCTATGTGTTCCTCTAAGAGTTTTATAGTGTCTGGTCTTACATTTAGGTCTCTAATCCATTTTGAGTTTATTTTTGTGTATGGTGTTAGGGAGTGTTCTAATTTCATTTTTTACATGTAGCTGTCCAGTTTTCCCAGCACTACTTATTGAAAAGGCTGTCTTTTCTCCATTGTATATCCTTGCCTCCTTTGTCATAGATTAGTTGACCATAGGTGCATGGGTTTATCTCAGAGCTTTCTATCCTGTTCCATTGATCTATATTTCTGTTTGTGCCAGTACCATATTGTCTTGATTACTGTAGCTTTGTAATATAGTCTGAAGTCAGGGAGTCTGATTCCGCCAGTTCCGTTTTTTTCCTTCAAGATTGCTTTGGCTATTCGGGGTCTTTTGTGTTTCCATACAAATTTAAAGATTCTTTTGTTCTAGCTCTGCAAAAAAATGCCATTGGTAATTTGATAGGGATTGCATTGAATCTGTAGATTGCTTTGGGTAGTATAGTCATTTTCACAATATTGATTCTTCCAATCCAAGAATATGGTGTATCTCTCCATCTGTCTGTGCCGTCTTTGATTTCTTTCATCACGGTCTTATAGTTTTCTGAATACAGGTCTTTTACATCCTAGGTAGGTTTATTCCTAGGTATTTTATTCTTTTTGTTGCAATGGTGAATGGGATTGTTTCCTTAATTTCTCTTCCTGATCTTTTGTTGTTAGTGTATAGGAATGCAAGAGATTTCTGTGCATTAATTTTGTATCCTGCAACTTTACCAAATTCATTGATTAGCTCTAGTAGTTTTCTGGTGGCATCTTTAGGATTCTCTATGTATAGTATCATGTCATCTGCAAACAGTGACAGTTTTACTTCTTCTTTTCCAATTTGTTTTCCTTTTATTTATTTTTCTTCTCTGATTGCTGTGCCTTGGACTTCCAAAACTATGTTGAATAACAGTGGCAAGAGTGGACATCCTTGCCTTATTCCTGATCTTAGAGGAAATGCTTTCAGTTTTTCACCATTGAGAATGATGTTCCTTGTGGGTTTGTCGTATATGGACTTTATTATGTTGAGGTAGGTTCCCTCTATGCCCACTTTCTGGAGAGGTTTTATCATAAATGGGTGTTGAATTTTGTCAAAAGCATTTTCTGCATCTATTGAGATGATCAAATGGTTTGTATTCTTCAATTTGTTAATATGGTGTATCACATTGATTGATTTGCATATACTGAAGAATCCTTGCATCCCTGGGATAAATCCCACTTGATCATGGTGTATGATCATTTTAATGTGTTGCTGGATTCTGTTTGCTAGTATTTTGTTGAGGATTTTTGCATCTATATTTATCAGTGATATTGGTCTGTAATTTTCTTTTTTTGTAGTACCTTTGTCTAGTTTTGGTGTCAGGGTGATGGTGGCCTCACAAAATGAGTTTGGGAGTGTTCCTTCCTCTGCAAGTTTTTGGAAGATTTTGAGAAAGATGGGTGTTAGTTCTTCTCTAAAGGTTTGATAGAATTCACCTGTGAAGCCATCTGGTCCTGGACTTCTGTTTGTTGGAAGATTTTTAATCACAGTTTCAATTTCATTACTTACGGTTTGTCTGTTCATGTTTTCTATTTCTTCCTGGTTCAGTCTTGGAAGGTTATACCTTTCTAAGAATTTGTCCATTTCTTCCAGGTTGTCTATTTTATTGGCATAGAGTTGCTTGTAGTAGTCTCTTATGATGCTTTGTATTTCTGCAGTGTCCATTGTAACTACTCCTTTTTCATTTCTAATATTATTGATTTGAGTCCTCTTCTTCTTTTCCTTGATGAGTCTGGCTAAAATTTGTCAATTTTTTTAATCTTCTCAAAGAACCGCTATTAGTTTTATTGACTTTGCTATTGTTTTCTTTGTTTCTATTTCATTTATTTCTGCTCTGATCTTTATGATTTCTTTCCTTCTACTAACTTTGTGTTTGTTTGTTCTTCTTTCTTAGTTCCTTTAGGTGAAAGGTTAGATTGTTTATTTGAGATTTTTCTTGTTTCTTGAGGTAGGCTTGTATAGCTATAAACTTCCCTCTTAGAACTGCTTTTGCTGCATCCCACAGGTTTTGGATTGTTGTGTTTTCATTGTCATTTGCTTGTAGGTATGTTTTGATTTCCTCCTTGATTTCTTCAGTGATCTCTTGGTTATTTAGTAATGTATTGTTTAGCCTCTATGTGTTTCTGTTTCTAATGGGTTTTTTTTTTCCTGTAATTTGTTTCTAATCTCATAGCATTGTGGTCAGAAAACATGCTTGATATGATTTCAATTTTCTTAAATTTACCAAGGTTTGATTTGTGACCCAAGATGTGATCTATCCTGGAGAATGTTCTGTGTGCACTTCTGAAGAAAGTGTAATCTGCTGTTTTTGGATGGAATGTCCTATAAATATCAGTGATATCTCTCTGGTCTATTGTGTCATTTAAAGCTTCTGTTTCCTTATTAATTTTCTGTCTGCATGATCTATCCATTGGTGTAAGTGAGGTGTTACAGTGCCCCACTATTATTGTGTTACTGTCGATTTCCTCTTTTATAGCTCTTAGCATTTGCCTTATGTATTGAGGTGCTCCTATGTTGGGTGCATATGTATTTATAATTGTTATATCTTCTTCCTGGATTGATCCCTTGATCATTATGTAGTGTCCTTCCTTGTCTCTCGTAACATTCTTTATTTTAGTCTATTTTGTCTGATATGAGAATTGCTACTCCAGCTTTCTTTTGATTTCCATTTGCATGGAATATCTTTTTCCATCCCCTCACTTTCAGTCTGTATGTGTCCCTAGGTCTGAAGTGGGTCTCTTGTAGACAGCATATATATGGGTCTTGTTTTTGTATCCATTCAGCGAGCCTGTGTCGTTTGTTTGGAGTATTTAATCCATTCACATTTAAGGTAATTAAAGATATGTATGTTCCTATTACTGTTTTCTTAATTGTTTTGGGTTTGTTTTTGTAGGTCCTTTTCTTCTCTTGTGTTTCCCACTTAGAGAAGTTCCTTTAGCATTTGTTTAGAGTTGGTTTGGTGGTGCTGAATTCTCTTAGCTTTGGCTTGTCTGTAAAGGTTTTAACTTCTCTGTCAAATCTGAATGAGATCCTTGCCGGGTAGAATCTTAGTTTTAGGTTGTTCCCTTTCATCACTTTAGATATATCATGCCACTCCCTTCTGGCTTGCAGAGTTTCTGCTGAGAAATCAGCTAATCTTATAGGAGTTCCTTTATATGTTATTTGTTGTTTTTCCCTTGTTGCTTTCAATGATTTTTCTTTGTCTTTAATTTTGTCAATTTGATTACTATGTTGGCATGTTTCTCCTTGGGTTTATCCTGCCTGGGACTCTCTGTGCTTCCTGGACTTGGGTGGTTATTTCCTTTCCCACGTTAGGGAAGTTTTCGACTATAATCTCTTCAAATATGTTCTCGGGTCCTTTCTCTCTCTCTTCTCCTTCTGGGACCCCCATAATGTGAATGTTGTTGCATTTAATATTGTCCCAGAGGTCTCAGGCTGTCTTCATTTCTTTCCATTCTTTTTTCTTTATTCTGTTCTGTGGCAGTGAATTCCACCATTGTGTCTTCCAGGTCACTTATCTGTTCTTCTGCCTCAGTTATTCTGTTATTGATTCCTTCTAGTGTATTTTTCATCTCAGTTATTGTGTTGTTCATCTCTGTTTGTTTGTTCTTTAATTCTTCTAGGTCTTTGTTAAACATTTCTTGCATCTTCTGATTTGTGCTCCATTCTTTTTCTGAGGTCCTGGATCATCTTCACTATCATTATTCTGAATTCTTTTGCTGGACGGTTGCCTATTTCCACTTCATTTAACTGCTTTTCTGGGGTTTTATCTTGTTCTTTCATCTGGTACATAGTCCTCTGCCTTTTCATTTTGTCTGTCTTTCTGTGAATGGGGTTTTCTTTCCACAGGCTGCAGGATTGTAGTTCTTCTTGCTTCTGCTGTCTGCCCTCTCTGTTATATGTTTTTTATATGCTATGTATTTTTCTGTGCACTATGTAAAATCACTAATTTAATCATTATGTCAATCCCATGATGTAAGTACGATTATAATCTCCAGTTTTACAGTGAAAGAAACTGAGGCACAAAACAGTCACTTGCCTAAGATCACACAGCTAGTAAGTGGCAGAGTCAGGATTTGAACCGAGAAAGTTGGGCTCCAGAGCCTCATGTCCTAAAGTCTAAAATCCAACCATGTTAATAAAGACGCAGATGTAGAGAATGGACTTGAGGACATGGGGAGGGGGAAGGGTAAGCTATGAAGAAGTTAGAGAGTGGCACTGACATATATACACTTCCAGATGTAAAATAGATAGCTAGTGGGAAACAGCCGCATAGCACAGGGAGATCAGCTCAGTGCTTTGTGTCCATCTAGAGGGGTAGGATAGGGAGGGTGGGAGGGAGACGCAAGAGGGAGGGGATATGGGGATATATGTATACATATAGCTGATTCACTTTGTTATACAGCAGAAACTAACACAAAAATGTAAAGCAATTTTACTCCAATAAAGATGGTAAAAAAAAAATCCAACCATGTTAAACTGGCAAGTGTGACACACCTCCACCAACCTGCACCTGCCTTTTCAGCCCCTCCCCTTGCCTCTGGCCCTTCCACACACTTTTCCCTATGCCTCCTCTCCTGCCCTGCCTTACCTTGTTAATCCCTGCCCATTCAGGGTTCCCCTCGGGCATCTTCTCTCTGCCCACCCCATCTAGGTTAGGTGCCCTCTAGGATAGGTGCAGGCTGTTCAGACAGCTCACATTGCACTTTGCTGCACAGATTTATAACTGTCTGACTCTTGTCTGCATCTCACGGTGGACTGAGAGTTCCCTGAGGGCTGAGACCAAGGCTTTAAATCTCTATGTTCCAACCTAGCCAAGTACCTCGTTTTGAGTAAGTGCTTACTATCTAGTTTTTTTATTATTTATTTATTTATTTATTTATTTATTTATTTATTTATTTATTTATTTATTTATGGCTGTGTTGGGTCTTCGTTTCTGTGTGAGGGCTTTCTCCAGTTGCGGCAAGCGGGGGCCACTCTTCATCACGGTGCGCGGGCCTCTCACTGTCACGGTCTCTCCTGTTATGGAGCATAGGCTCCAGATGCGCAGGCTCAGTAATTGTGGCTCACGGGCCTAGTTGCTCCACGGCATGTGGGATCTTCCCAGACCAGGGCTCGAACCCGTGTCCCCTGCATTGGCAGGCAGATTCTCAACGACTGTGCCACCAGGGAAGCCCCTACTATCTAGTTTTAAATAAATAAATAAGGCAGAGCCCAGACTAGGACTCAGAATAGAAAAAGGAGCAGTGATTGCTCAAATAGTAGTTTTCAGCCTGGAAATATTGTTGGTACCCTGAGCAGACAGTGAGCAGCCTATGTCCATATAGACTGGAACAGTGTTGCATGGAATAGAATCAGTAGTGTGAACCTCATGCCTTCAGTCCTGGTACTGGGGACATATGCCCAATTCGTAAGGAAGAGACTGCTCCCCACAAAGCAAAGACAGTGACAACACATACTCGCACAAATGCTTACCATGGGTCACAGAATGACTTTTTTTGAGTTTTTCAAAAATGTTAAAAGTGAATGAATATCTTCTTTACCTTCCCTTCTCTTCCTAAATAATTCAGTCCTTAAAGCTATTATGTGGAGAGATAGGGCAAGATGGCAGAAGAGTAAGACGCGGAGATCACCTTCCTTCCCACAGATACAGTAGAAATACATCTACGCGTGGAACTGCTCCTACAGAACACCCACTGAACGCTGGCAGAAGACGTCAGACCTCCCAAAAGGCAAGAAACTCCCCACCTACTTGGGTAGGGTAAAAGAAAAAAGAAATAACAGAGACAGAAGAATAGGGACGGGACCTGCACCAGTGGGAGGGAGCCATGAAGGAGGAAAGGTTTCCACACACTAGGAAGCCCCTTTGCGGGCGGAGACTGCGGGTGGCAGAGGGGGGAAGCTTCAGAGCCACGGAGGAGAGCTCAGCCACAGGGGTGCAGAGGGCAAAGCGGAGAGATCCCCGCACAGAGGCTCGGCACCGAGCAGCACTCAGCAGCCCGAGAGGCTTGTCTGCTCACCCGCCGGGTCGGGTGGGGCTGGGAGCTGAGACTCGGGCTTTGGTTGGATTGCAGGGAGAGGACTGGGGTTGGCTGCGTGAACACAGCCTGAAGGGGTAACTGCGCCACAGCTAGCCGGGAGGGAGTCCGGGAAAAAGTCTGCAGCTGCCGAACAGGCAAGAGACTTTTTCTTCCCTCTTTGTTTCCTGGTGCACGAGGAGAGGGGATTCAGAGGGCCGCTTAAAGGAGCCCCAGAGACAGGGGCGAGTGGCGGCTATCAGCGCAGACCCCAGAGATGGGCATGAGACGCTAAGGCTGCTGCTGCCGCCACCAAGAATCCTGTGTGCGAGCACAGGTCACTCTCCACACCGCCCCTCTTGGGAGCCGGTGCAGCCTGCCACGGCCAGGCTCCCGTGATCTGGGGACAACTTCCCCAGGAGAACGCACGGCGCGCCTCGGGCTGCTGCAACGTCATGCCGGCCTCTGCCGCGCAGACTCACCCCGCCTCCGTACCCTTCCCTCCCCCTGGCCTGAGTGAGCCAGAGCCCCCGAATCAGCTGCTCCTTTAACCCCGTTCTGTCTGAGCAAAGAACAGACGCCCTGAGGCGACCTACATGCAGAGGCGGGTCCAAATCCAAAGCTGAACCCCAGGAGCTGTGCGAACAAAGAAGAGAAAGGGAAATCTCTCCCAGCAGCCTCAGAAGCAGTGGATTAAAACTCCACAAACAACTTGATGTGCCTGCATCTGTTGAATACCTGAATAGACAACGAATCATCCCAAATTCAGGAGGTGGACTTTGGGAGCAGGATATATTAATTTTTCCCCTTTTCCTTTTTTTGTGAGTGTATATGTGTATGCTTCTGGGTGAGATTTTGTCTGTATAGCTTTGCTTTATAAAAGCTTTATTTTATTTCATTTTATTTTATCCTCTTTCTTTCTTTCTATTTTTTCTCCCTTTTACTCGGAGCCATGTGGATGAAAGGCTCTTGGTGCTCCAGCCAGGCATCAGGGCTGTGCCTCTGTGGTGGGAGAGCCAACTTCAGGACACTGGTCCATAAGAGACCTCCCAGCTCCACGTAATACCAAATGGCGAAAATCTTTCAGAGATCTCCATCTCAACATCAAGACCCAGCTTCACTCAACGACCAGCAAGCTACAGTGCTGGACACCCTATGCCAAACAACTAGCAAGACAGGAACACAGCCCCATCCATTAGCAGAGAGGCTGCCTAAAATCATAATAAGGCCACAGACACCCCAAAACACACCACCAGACGTGGACGTGCCCACCAGAAAGACAAGATCCAGCCTCATCCACCAGAACACAGGCACTAGTTCCCTCCACCAGGAAGCCTACACAACCCACTGAATGAACCTTAGCCACTGGGGACAGATACCAAAAACAACGGGAACTACGAACCTGCAGCCTGTGAAAAGGAGACCCCAAACACAGTAAGATAAGCAAAATGAGAAGACAGAAAAACACACAGCAGATGAAGGAGCAGGGTCAAAACACACCAGACCTAACAAATGAAGAGGAAATAGGTAGTCTACCTGAAAAAGAATTCAGAATAATGATAGTAAGGATGATCCAAAATCTTGGAAATAGAATAGACAAAATGCAAGAAACATTTAACAAGGACGTAGAAGAACTAAAGAGGAACCAAGCAATGATGAAAAACACAATAAATGAAATTAAAAATACTCTAGATGGGATCAATAGCAGAATAACTGAGGCAGAAGATAAGTGACCTGGAAGATAAAATGGTGGAAATAACTACTGCAGAGCAGAATAAAGAAAAAAGAATGAAAAGAACTGAGGACAGTCTCAGAGACCTCTGGGACAACATTAAACGCACCAACATTTGAATTATAGGGGTCCCAGAAGAAGAAGAGAAAAAGAAAGGGACTGAGAAAATATTTGAAGAGATTATAGTTGAAAACTTCCCTAATATGGGAAAGGAAATAGTTAATCAAGTCCTGGAAGCACAGAGTCCCATACAGGATAAATCCAAGAAGAAACACGCCAAGACACATATTAATCAAACTATCAAAAATTAAATATAAAGAAAACATATTAAAGGCAGCAAGGGAAAAACAACAAATAACACACAAGGGAATCCCCATAAGGTTAACAGCTGATCTTTCAGCAGAAACTCTGCAAGCCAGAAGGGAGTGGCAGGATATACTTAAAGTCATGAAGGAGAAAAACCTACAACCAAGATTACTCTACCCAGCAAGAATCTCATTCAGATTTGATGGAGAAATTAAAACCTTTACAGACAAGCAAAAGCTGAGAGAGTTCAGCACCACCAAACCAGCTTTACAACAAATGCTAAAGGAACTTTTCTAGGCAAGAAACACAAGAGAAGGAAAACACCTACAATAACAAACCCAAAACATTTAAGAAAATGGGAATAGGAACATACATATCGATAATTACCTTAAATGTAAATGGATTAAATGCTCCCACCAAAAGACACAGACTGGCTGAATGGATACAAAAACAAGACCCATATATATGCTGTCTACAAGAGACCCACTTCAGACCTAGAGACACATACAGACTGAAAGTGAGGGGATGGAAAAAGATATTCCATGCAAATGGAAATCAAAAGAAAGCTGGAGTAGCAATTCTCATATCAGACAAAACAAAATTTAAAATAAAGACTATTACAAGAGACAAAGAAGGACACTATATAATGATCAAGGGATCGATCCAAGAGGAAGGTATAACAATTGTAAATATTTATGCACCCAACATAGGAGCACCTCAATACATAAGGCAAGTACTAACAGCCATAAAAGGGGAAATCGACAGCAACACAATCATAGTAGGGGACTTTAACACCCCACTTTCACCAATGGACAGATCATCCAAAATGAAAATAAATAAGGAAACACAAGCTTTAAATGATACATTAAACAAGATGGACTTAATTGATATTTATAGGACATTCCACTCAAAAACAACAGAATACACATTTTTCTCAAGTGCTCATGGAACATTCTCCAGGATAGATCATATCTTGGGTCACAAATCAAGCCTTGGTAAATTTAAGAAATTTGAAATCATATCAAGTATCTTCCGACCACAACGTTATGAGACTAGATATCAATTACAGGAAAAGATCTGTAAAAAATACAAACACCTGGAGGCTACACAATACACTACTTAATAACGAAGTGATCACTGAAGAAATCAAAGGGGAAATCAAAAAATACCTAGAAACAAATGACAATGGAGACACGACGACCCAAAACCTATGGGATGCAGCGAAAGCAGTGCTAAGAGGGAAGTTTATAGCAATACAAGCCTACCTCAAGAAACAGGAAACATCTCGAATAAACAACCTAACCTTGCACCTAAAGCAGTTAGAGAAAGAAGAACAAAAAATACCCAAAGCCAGCAGAATGAAAGAAATCATAAAGATCAGATCAGAAATAAATGAAAAAGAAATGAAGGAAGCAATAACAAAAACCAATGAAACTAAAAGCTGGTTCTTTGAGGAGATAAACAAAATTGATAAACCATTAGCCAGACTCATAAATAGAAAAAGGGAGAAGACTCAAATCAGTAGAATTAGAAATGAAAAAGGAGAAGTAACTACTGACACTGCAGATATACAAATGATCATGAGAGATTACTACAAGCAACTATATGCCAATAAAATGGACAACCTGGAAGAAATGGACAGATTCTTAGAAATGCACAACCTGCCGAGACTGAACCAGGAAGAAATAGAAAATATGAACAGACCAATCACAAGCACTGAAATTGAAACTGTGATTAAAAATCTTCCAACAAACAAAAGCCCAGGACCAGATGGCTTCACAGGCGAATTCTATCAAACATTTAGAGAAGAGCTAACACCTATCCTTCTCAAACTCTTCCAAAATATTGCAGGGGGAGGAACACTCTCCGACTCATTCTACGAGGCCACCATCACCCTGATACCAAAACCAGACAAAGATGTCACAAAGAAAGAAAACTACAGGCCAATATCACTGATGAACATAGATGCAAAAATCCTCAACAAAATACTAGCAAACAGAATCCAACAGCACATTAAAAGGATCATGATCAAGTGGGGTTTATTCCAGAAGTGCAAGGATTCTTCAATATACGCAAATCAATCAACGTGATACATCATATTAACAAATTGAAGGAGAAAAACCATATGATCATCTCAATAGATGCAGAGAAAGCTTTTGACAAAATTCAGCACCCATTTATGATAAAAGCCCTGCAGAAAGTAGGCATAGAGGGAACTTTCCTCAACATAATAAAGGCCATATATGACAAACCCACAGCCAACATTGTCCTCAATGGTGAAAAACTGAAACCATTTCCACTAAGATCAGGAACAAGACAAGGTTGCCCACTCTCACCACTATTATTCAACATAGTTTTGGAAGTGTTAGCCACAGCAATCAGAGAAGAAAAAGAAATAAAAGGAATCCAAATCGGAAAAGAAGAAGTAAAGCTGTCACTGTTTGCAGATGACATGATACTATACATAGAGAATCCTAAAGATGCTACCAGAAAACTACTAGAGCTAATCAATGAATTTGGTAAAGCAGCAGGATACAAAATTAATGCACAGAAATCTCTTGCATTCCTATACACCAATGATGAAAAATCTGAAAGTGAAATTAAGAAAACACTCCCGTTTACCATTGCAACAAAAAGAATAAAATACCTAGGAATAAACCTACCTAAGGAGACAAAAGACCTGTATGCAGAAAATTATAAGACACTGATGAAAGAAATTAAAGATGATACAAATAGATGGAGAGATATACCATGTTCTTGGATTGGAAGAATCAACATTGTGAAAATGACTCTACTACCCAAAGCAATCTACAGATTCAATGCAATCCCTATCAAACTACCACTGGCATTTTTCACAGAACTAGAACAAAAAATTTCACAATTTGTATGGAAACACAAAAGACCCCGAATAGCCAAAACAATCTTGAGAACGAAAAATGGAGCTGGAGGAATCAGGCTCCCTGACTTCAGACTATATTACAAAGCTACAGTAATCAAGATAGTTTGGTACTGGCACAAAAACAGAAATATAGATCAATGGAACAGGATAAGAAAGCCCAGAGATAAACCCACACACATATGGTCACCTCATCTTTGATAAAGGAGGCAAGCATATACAGTGGAGAAAAGACAGTCTCTTCAATAAGTGGTGCTGGGAAAATTGGACAGGTACATGTAAAAGTATGAAATTAGAACACTCCCTGACACCATACACAAAAATAAACTCAAAATGGATTAAAGACCTAAGTGTAAGGCCAGACACTATCAAACCCTTAGAGGAAAACATAGGCAGAACACTCCATGACATAAATCACAGCAAGATCATTTTTGACCCAGCTCCTAGAGAAATGGAAATAAAAACACAAATAAACAAATGGGACCTAATGAAACTTAAAAGCTTTTGCACAGCAAAGGAAACCATAAACAAGACCAAAAGACAACCCTCAGAATGGGAGAAAATATTTGCAAATGAAGCAACTGACAAAGGATTAATCTCCAAAATTTACAAGCAGCTTACGTGCCTCAATATCAAAAAAACAAACAGCCCAATCCAAAAATGGGCAGAAGACCTAAATAGACATTTCTCCAAAGAAGATATACAGATTGCCAACAGACACATGAAAGAATGCTCAACATCATTAATCATTAGAGAAATGCAAATCAAAACTACAATGAGGTATCATCTCACACCGGTCAGAATGGCCATCATCAAAAAATCTAGAAACAATAAATGCTGGAGAGGGTGTGGAGAAAAGGGAACACTCTTGCACTGTTGGTAGGAATGTAAATTGATACAGCCACTATGGAGAACAGTATGGAGGTTCCTTAAAAAACTAAAAATAGAACTACCATAGGACCCAGCAATCCCACTACTGCGCATATACCCTGAGAAAACCATAATTCAAAAAGAGTCATGTACCAAAATGTTCATTGCAGCACTATTTACAATAGCCAGGACATGGAAGCAACCTAAGTGTCCATCATCGGATGAATGGACAAAGAAGATGTGGCACATATATACGATGGAATATTACTCAGCCATAAAAAGAAATGAAATGGAGGTATTTGTAATGAGGTGGATGGAGTTAGAGTCTGTCATACAGAGTGAAGTAAGTCAGAAAGAGAAAAACAAATACAGTATGCTAACACATATATATGGAATCTAAGGGAAAAAAAAAAAAGGTCATGAAGAACTTAGGGGTAAGACGGGAATAAAGACACAGACCTACTAGAGAATGGACTTGAGGATATGGGGAGGGGGAGGGGTGAGATGTGACAGGGTGAGAGAGTGTCATGGACATATATACACTGCCAAATGTAAAATAGATAGCTAGTGGGAAGCAACCGCATAGCACAGGGAGATCAGCTTGGTGCTTTGTGACCACCTAGAGGGGTGGGATAGGGAGGGTGGGAGGGAGGGAGAAGCAAGAGGGAAGAGATATGGGAACATAGGTATATGTATAACTGATTCACTTTGTTATAAAGCAGAAACTAACACACCATTGTAAAGCAATTATACTCCAATAAAGATGTTTAAAAAAAAAAAAAAAAGCTATTATGTGGGCTGAGTAAGGCAGTCACCCTTGCGGGGGGTGGAGGAGATATGGTGGCCCAGACAGGGTACAGAGATCAGCCACAGAGAAGGGCTGACCCGCACAAGGGCCGGAGCCTGGATGGGCAGCGTCAGAATCCAAGCGGGATGAGGAGGGCACGTGTGTGGGGAAGGGGGCAGGGGTCATGATAGCAGCTGGTTACATTCAGGGGACTGATCAAATAAGCAAGTGTACTAAGGATAATGGAAATCAGGCTCCATAAGTGTTAGAGAGGGAACTTACAATATGGAAAGGGAGAAAGCTAGGATGAGCCCTGTGGTGCTGGATTGGAATTGGAAGTACCAGAGTGAATTTATGGTTTCCAGTATATATGGATCATCTACAGAAATAATATAGATGTATATATACACACACTAGCTCTGTCCACTGAAAGACTCAGGGAACAGCAATACCTAAATTAGCAGTGAGCACACCGGGCAGTCAGAATTGGCATTCTAAATAATCCCACACATCCTGGAACCAGAGCTCCTTGGAGAAATAGCTAATTTTAAAGCTGGAACATGTCATTGTAACAGGAAGTAAAGAAGTGTTCAAATGATGATGGGAACATGTCAAAAGGGCACATTGACAGCTTGGGAATGAGATATTTACATAAGTTCAAGGTCCTTTTCTAAGAACACTTATTAATTAAAAAAAAGGAAGAAGAGTAACTTTCCAGTGGAGTACCCTAGCAGACACCACTTTAATCCAGTGATCTCAGTGAAATTTAAAATCATCTGCCGCCTGATAGGATGCAATGGGAAGAACACAACATCACTTCTGTGATATTCTTGCCAAAGTTGTAGAACTTGAATCTAAACGTGAGGAAATTCAGACAAACCCCAAGGGAGGAACATTCTACAGAATAACTAGCCTGTATTTTTTAAAAGTGTCAAGGTCATGAAAGTGAAAGAAATACCGAGGAAAGGTTGCGTATTGGAGCAGACTAAGGAGATGTGACAACTAAATGCAGTGCTTGATTCGAAAGTACTCTTTTTGCTATCAAGGCTATTATTGGGACGACTGACAAAAACTTGAACTAATCTGAGGATCCAATGACAATTAATGAAAACTTACTGGGGTCTGAGGATTAGATAATAGTAATGTATCAACGTTAAGTGTCTGATTCTGTGGTTGCATAGGAGAATGTCCTTGTTTATGAGAAATGCACACTAAAGTATTTGGGGAAGATGAGGCATCATTTTGGCAGCTCATTCTCAAAGGGTTCAGGAAAAATATAGTATAAAATTCTTTGTAGTATACGTGCAACTTTTCTGTAAGTCTGAGATTTTTCAAAATAATCTATATCTATATCTATACCTATGGCTACATCTACATGTAATGGATATCTTAGGTTGGAATTATAATGTTTTTCAGACTTGCCAGGACACAGGTACCCAGAGGCTGCTTTGGGAGGACAAAGCTTGGAGTGGCTGCCCTGAGAGTAGACTCAGGGTGTGTCTACTACATGTTGGTTCTCTGCTGAGGTGTAGGAGATGGGCATTCTCACCCCACTCATTTAGTAAAGAATGGACAGATTCCTGAATAACTAGAGAGAGAGAACACAGTATCTATAGGGCTGATCACGCCGGCCACTTGACTTATCTGATGATGGGCTCCCTGCCAGAACCAAGGAAGTAGAAACATTGAGGGTCCGTTTGTCCTCTGGGGAAGTCTGTGGGATAACTAAGGCCCAGTTCTTTGGTGTCTATCTGGAATGTGGATTGTGCAGGGGATCCCAAGTTCATTTGAGGCTTGGCCTAAAATGCTGATAATAACCACCACTGCCTATTGGGCACCTCCTAAGGGTCAGAAACTGGGATAGGTGGCTCATGTGTTCTTTTTATAATCATCACAATGGTTCTCCTTTTAAAGTATTGTCCCCATCTTATAGATGAGGAAATCAAGCTTGGAAAGGCTTAGTAACAGGCTCATTGTTATGGGTTGAATTGTATCCCCCTAGATGCATATGCTGAAGCCCCGTATCTCAGAATGTGGCTGGATTTGGAGATAGGGCCCTGAAAGAGGTGATTAAGTTAAAAAGAGGTCCTTAGGGTGGACCCTAATCCAACTGATTGGTGTCCTTAGAAGAAAAAAAAAAAATTTGGACATGCAGAGGGACACCGAGGGTACAGGTGCACAGAGGAACGACCATGCAAGGACACAGCAAAAAGGCGGCTGTCTGCAAGCCAAGGAGAGTGGCCTAACCCTGATGTTGGACTTCTAGGCTCCAGAACGATGACAAAATACGTTTCTGCTGTTTAAGCCATGCAGGCTGTGGTATTTTGTTATGGCAGCCTGAGCAGACTGGCATGGTTATGCTAGGCATCTGGTGGAGATGAAGCTGGTATTCAAAATCAAGTCCGTGTAGCTCTGTTCTATGTCACCTTCCTACACACAGGGCCTCTGCTGTGAAGATTCTTCCCACCTCCTCCAACAGGCCGCCCAGAACAACCATCCAAAATCTCACCGACTGAGCAGATCCCTCCTCTGCCGTCCCACAGCCCTTACCACACTGCATAGAGTTAGTGGCACACAACTAACTCACAATACTGTGATCAAATTGAGAGTAGGGCTCCCTTCATCTGCATCCCCGGCATCTCCCATGGAGTCAGGCACATGGTATTTAAGTAGTTAGTATGTACTGAGCACTTACGTGCCAGCAAAGATTTTACATGCATTATCTCATTTAAACCTGAAGACAACTCCTTGAGGTAGGTACCGCCATTATTCCCATTTTACATATCAAAAAACTGAGGTCAGAGGGGTTAACTGAGTTACCCCAGGACATAGAGCTAGTAGGTGGTGGAACCAGGATTCATGTCCAGGTGGTCTAATTCCCCGGTCCGTGCTCTGCACCCCCTGCCCTGCTGTCGCACTCTTGCTGTAAATGCCCACTCCCTCCCTACCTGGGGGGGCCGTGCTGATCTGAAAAGCTCTCCTTCAGTACAAGTCCGTACTTCATGCTAAGCCCAAGTGTGAAGCTCCCCTCCTGTGGAGAGCCTTCTCACACACAACCTCCCCTCTCAGGCCCCGCTCTGTACTCCTTCAGCACCTCCTGGGCATACGGTCTGCACCACGCCCTGACATGTGACACAGAGCTGGGCACTGGGGCCATCACTTAGCGACATTTGTTGAACTGGCATCCATGCCCAGGGATGGAAGTAAACAGGGATACGTAACATGGTGGCGTAGTCCTGGATACTGTGACTCTCCACATCTGGATTATCTAGGAGAGTTCCAGTTGCTAAAATTCCATCCTCTCATCAGATCGTTTGCCAGAATATGTGGCAGAGAGTGTAGTCTGGTATTTGGTTTAGAAAGTAGAGTCACCATTCTACTGAAAAGAGGCAGGAGTGGAGACGAGGTGAGCGGTCTGTCACTCACCTTCCTACGTGCTGCTGGGCAAAGCACGATTTCTCTGGACCTAAGTGTCTCCGAGGGTAAAATTGCAGTGGCAATGCCTATTTCTCCGGTAGAAATGGGACAAAACCTGTGAATGTGTTCTGAATACTGATGAAGAATAATGTTATATAAACCCAGTCACCATTAGTGGGATTACTTATGCTTTTACTGACCTGTTTTGGCCAGTAAAAAATGAAATAAAAAAGTAGTTTTTATTTTTGAAAGTAAAGGAAGAGGTGTCCATGAAGAATGCAGAAAAAAATCGAACATAAAGAGAGCAAATGTCCTGAGGCCTTTCTAGAGTGCTTTGAAAAAGACAGAACTAGATATTCCTGGGTTATTCTCAACAAGCTGGGGTGTGCGTGTGTGTGTGTGTGTGTGTGTGTGTGTGTGTGTGTGTGTGTGTGTGTAGTGGGCTGGGTGGAGGCTGGGCTGCGGTAGTCAGGGGCAAACTTCTCCCCAGTTGCCTGAGATACCACCCTCGGGAGGAAGCAGGCCTCTTACCTTTGCCGCATTGCGGATCAGTTTCCAGCCGCGTGAGGCCTCCAGGTAAAGTCCATTTGGGAGCTGAGTTTTTCTGACTCAGCAGTAGCCCAGGAAAATTTCCCTTCTCTTTCCTGTGCCCCGTCTTCCAGACATGCACGAGAACCACTCTGCCCTGGAGTTAATCAGCTGGTCCTGTGGCCCTGCTGCAGGCTGTGCACAGAGCTGATGCATAAACCTGAGAGCAGCCTCTGGGGAGCTTCCAGGGAGAGCGGCCCCCGCAGGGCAGCCACTCAGGAGCATCGACGACAAGTCTGCTCTGGTTTGGATGGGGCCGGGGCTCCCTCCAACTTCCTTTCGCTCTCGCCAAAGCCGGGATCCTTTTGTTCACCTTTAGGGCTGCCAAGTCAGGCCTACCGCACCCCTGGATGTTGTTTTCCTGCAGGCAATGGGAAAATGAGCTTGGAGCCAGGGAAGGGAAATCAACAAGGAAATAAACACAGGGTCACTGCCCCTCCATGTGCTCACCAGACTGGGACATCATCGTGCTGGGACCACTTCCTAAAGAGGCAGGAGCTGGCCGCTGCCGGGATGGACCTCAGAATCCCAGGCATCTTTTAATTTTTATATATGTAAAGAAGTGTGCATTTATATCAGAAGCGTGAGATCTGTATCGGACAAATCAAGCAATCCTGACCGCTCCAATGTCTTGCCAAATCTTTCAAAGGTTTTCCATAGGCAGCCTCTCTCGTAACCGAACACTGGCAAACATTTGTAGACAAAGGAAAAGAAGGAGCAAGTTTACGGCTGACGCTAGCAAGACTTTGAAAGATACAGATAAGACTTTTAAAGATATCCTCTATTCCTTAAAAAACTAGAAATAGAACTACCATACGACCCAGCCATCCCACTACTGGGCATATACCCTGAGAAAACCGTAATTCAAAAAGAGTCATGTACCAAAATGTTCATTGCAGCTCTATTTACAATAGCCAGGACATGGAAGCAACCTAAGTGTCCATCATCGGATGAATGGATAAAGAAGATGTGGCACATATATACAATGGAATATTACTCAGCCATAAAAAGAAACGAAATTGAGATATTTGTAGTGAGGTGGATGGACCTAGAGTCTGTCATACAGAGTGAAGTAAGTCAGAAAGAGAAAAACAAATACCATATGCTAACACATATATATGGAATCTAAGAAAAAAAAAAAGGTCATGAAGAACCTAGGGGTAAGACGGGAATAAAGACACAGACCTACTAGAGAATGGACTTGAGGTCATAGGGTGGGGCAAGGGTAAGCTGTGACAAAGTGAGAGAGTGGCATGGACATATATACACTACCAAACATAAAATAGATAGCTAGTGGGAAGCAGCTGCATAGCACAGGGAGATCAGCTCGGTGCTTTGTGACCACCTAGAGGGGTGGGATAGGGAGGGTGGGAGGGAGGGAGACGCAAGAGGGAAGAGATATGGGAACATATGTATATGTATAACTGATTCACTTTGTTATAAAGCAGAAACTAACACACCATTGTAAAGCAATTATACTCCAATAAAGATGTTAAAAAAAAATAAAGATATCCTCTAAAGATACAGGATTATTGTTTATATAAAGATTTCTTCTACTTACTCTTCAATGTCACGGTCATCATCGGCAGCATCATCGTCGCTAGCATTTATTGAGAACTTACTGTCCACCAGATCCTGGGCTAATGACCTCACCTGTGTTAGTTCATATAATTCTTTTTTTTTTTTTTTAGTTCATATAATTCTTGACATAATACTGTCATTCTCATTCCCATTTTGTAGATGAAGAAAATGAAGATTAGAGAGATTAAGTCACTCCTGCAAAGCCACCCGGCTAGTTAAAAATGTAGAAATTGCCTTTCTGGAAGGATGCTCTTCTGAGCCTTGCTTTTCCCAACAGTCAGCTTAAGCACTTCTGTGGACTGACAGCTCCAGTGATGGCCAAAGAGTTGCTTAAATAAACTCTTAGGTCTGGGAATAGAATTCTAAACAGAAACATGGCTCATTGTTTAGTTAAGTGGTCTTTCCCTGGAGTTATGAATTGGTGCTACCTTTATGTAACTTGTACATAGGACACACCTAGCCCAGAGCCTTCTCTTCTCTTTAATCCAAGGGGGTACTGCTGACTGCTGTCACCCGGCTCTCCACTGTGATTCTGATTTACCCACAAGGAAGTGCCCTGTAAATCTCTTGGCCTCTGTGTGCGCTTCAGTTATGGCCTGATCACAAATCTGTCTTTTTGACTTTAGCAGCCTAACAGTTACAGGCTTCTTTTAATCAATAATCCAGGGGATGAACGATTCTAAGTTCCAGCCTGGAAACTTCTGCTTGATGAGAAGAAATCAGCATGTGTATTTTCAGTCCTCGGGTCCTACTGCAACTTTTTTTTTTTTTTTTGGCCTCATCTTTACTTCCAACTGTTAGCATGTAGCTCTCCTGTGCAGTTACCCAGGGCAGCTGGCCGCTGGTCAAATGAAAGTAAAACCTTTTATTAGGAGACAGGGAGATGCCTCCCAGCAAAGTCCAAATTGTCCATTTTTGTAAATACATGACTTGCAACATCAGGGCAGCTGCTTGCCCTTGGGACGTTTGCATTTGGTTTGGTGGAGCTTGGGGGTACTTTGCTCTGGGTCCACATACGCCTTTAAACTTGAGGCTGGTCAGCTTTTCATTCTCAACAGAAACTAAAGACTTATTTACTGGATTTATGGCAATAAAAAAAAGAAGACTGGAAAGGGGCCGGGCATTTAGTTTAGATGTCATTTCATTTTTCTTCCCCAGTGGTTTACAACTAAACACAGTGTCCAGATATGTTTATAGAATCTGGTCTTGGAGTTCTTTGATGAGAAGAGGCAATTTATAACAGTCAAATGGGCCTTTCAACCTTATCGCATGAAATGAAAACCAAAATATTGGAAAGGACCTGATGTAATGAAGGCTTTCATGTTCCTCATCTGCTTCACAGCTTTTCACCAGCAGGGGATAAAGACAGTAGATTTGGGAACGGTCAGACACTTTGGGGGTCTCCATTAAGAAAGGTAAGTAAGGTAGATGGATTTTATTTCCCCTTCCTCTCCTTTGAGCATCTAGATCAGTACTGATTGAACTGGTTCCAAGATTTGAGTCCATTCTGGGATAAACAATAAACACACAAACCTCCAAAAAACTTTTTTTGCATGGTCATGTAACCAAGACAGCTGACTATTGGAAACAGAGAGAAGTCACAGATGAAAAACAGGACGTATTAATTTAGCTTTACAAATATGCCCTTTCCAAAGCCAGAATTACTCACTCCCTGGCAGCTCACAGCATGGGGACCTGGGTCTACTCAAACTCCATGGCTTTAGAATGTCCTTTCCATGTGGTGTGGGATGTTCCAGATGAATGACAGGCTCCAACTCAGCAGAAACCTCTAGATGAAATTTAAATCCTCATGTATTTTAATCATCATGGGAAAGCAAATGCAACTTTGCCATGCAAGGAAAAATTGCCCATTTTTAGAGTGTCCCACAAAAGTAACATGCCCAGTTATATGCAGAGAAAATGTCCTCATTTTGGGTGCATTTTGAAGGAGGGATATTAAATCTGAGCTATGTAAAATGCTAGAGGAGCTATTTCAGTATTATTTTTATTTTATTTTTTATTGAAGTATAGTTGTTTTAGTTTCAGGTGATAGTTTTACAGCAAAGTGATTCAGTTATACATATATATATATATATTCATATATATATATATACTTTTTCAGATTCTTTTCCCATATAGGTTATTACAAAATATTAAGTATAGTTCCTGTGCTATACAATAGGCCCTTGTTGTTCATTTTATACATAGTAGTGTGTATATGTTACTCCCAAATTCCTAATTTATCGCTCCCCCCCCCCCCCATATTTCAGTATTCTGTGATCAAGAAATCAGAACCTGAGCAAGCTTTCTCTCAGGCTTGTTTTTACTCTTATAAGATGCTTAGGGTGAACATGGATTTATCAAAATAGGAGGTAGAAAATGGTTTCCTTAAACCATTATGGATTGCTTTTCTTTTCCTCATCTAAGCACATAACTGATAGTTTGCCCACCCGTGCCCACAAATGGGAGAGGCAGTGAGGAGTCCGAAGCTCCACCCAGAGGCTTTAAATCCCATCTCCCATGCCAACAACTCCCATATTTGTATCTCTGGCTCAGACCTCTTTTCTGAGTTTCCAACCGTGTTCTCAGAGTCTCACTACCATCTCCAACTCCACCCATCCGAAAGCAACGCTTCATCTCTTCTTGTTTCCATGTCAGCCAATGGTCCTTTCAAACACCAGCTAGGAGACAACTCAGTAATCCAGGTGAGAGCTGAAGGTTGGTCGGCAATTGTAGTGGAAATAGAAGCAACGCTGCAGCCTCTCCCTCCAGTGGCACAGCCAATCCATGAGTCCGTTCTGACAATTCCACCTCCAAAACTGATATCAACTGCAACCACTGCTTCTATTTCCACTACCACAATTGCCGACCCATCGTCAGCTCTCACCTGGATTACTGAGCTGTCTACCAAATCTGTACTCCACATTCCAGCCAGAGCAGACTTTTTCAAAAGCAATTCAGATGATGCCATTAGCCTATCTAAAAGCCTCAAGGCTTTCTAGTGCAATAAGGAGGAAATATAAAATCCCCGACTTGGCCTGCTAGCCTTGGCATAATTTGATCCCCGCTCACCTCGCCAATGTTACCTCGGTGACACTAGCTTGGCTTCAGTTTCTTGAACACTCCCAGCTTTTCTCCATCTCACAGCTTTGCTATTCCTGGGCTGGCTTGTACTGATCTCCACCCCCCATCCTTAGCTCCCCTGCCAAAAGCATACAAACTCACTCTCTTCCTGCCTCTTTCTCATCTTTCAGGTCTCAGCTCAAATGTCATTTCCTAGAGACATATTCCCCTCACACCCATTTCCTTTGTAGTACTTGATGTGATCTGTAAGTATATTATTTATTTGCCTATTTGCTTAATATAGAACTTATATAATTTACCCTCCCACACCCACCCCTCCACCTACAGCTAGGTTTCCTTCCATGAAAGCAGGAACTGTGTCTATTTTGTTCGCAGCTACGTGTCCAGGGCCTGGTACCTACCAGGTTCCTGGTTTTTTTTTAAGTTGAATGAAGGAATGAGTAATTGAAAAAAAATTGTTTTTCTCTCAATTCAGATCACTTAAGGAAGAGTTTCTTAAATAGTTGTCGAGAGGTACTTACTTGTCCTTATTCATAGGCAGATATAGTTTTCCCTGTGTAGATGTAGAGAATTAGCAAATAACTGTGGTCTTAGAGAATCTAACCAAGGTCTCCCTTCCAAGGAACCACTTGCTATTGCTTCTGGGAGTGCCACCCCGCAGCCCAGGGAAACGTGGGGGGAGGAGAGGGGGACGGACTGGTATGGACCCAGGACTGATGTATTTCTGACTTTCCGTGTTGGATTTGTAATTCGTTCCCCACGAAGACAGTAAGGCAGAGCAGAGATTGTACTGCTATAAAAACTTTGGGGGACCAGCTTTGGGAAACCAAACACAATTTAGATTTAGAACATCAGTTTATAGGGGAAAATGCGTTCCAAATTCTAACAGCCAACATACAAAAAAACCTCCCAAAATGAAAAACCAGACCTCTCAGAACAAAAATTCTTTCTAAGCGGGAGCGGCCCGTTTTGTGTTTCATATGAATCGTCAAATATATGGTGACTCATCACCAGCTACGTCCTCCCTGACTGCTCATCTTAATTTGGTTCCTAGTGAGCATGTGTTGGATGGCATTGGGGAGGCCCATGAGATAATTTACTCACACAGGCGTTGTGTTTATTTGGGTTGAGGCACAGCCCGGAAACATTTATTTTCCTGTCCATATTTCTGAAGGAAATTCCTGCTCATTCCCCAGGAAGGAGCAATCTGGGACGTCACTTCCAGCCACCTCCCTAGCTCCCATCTTGCTGCTCCCAAGAGGAGAAGTAATGACCAATCTGATTGGTGAAACAGGGTGAGCAGGTCCTTCCCTGGGCCCCCTATGCGAGGTACTGGGTTGCTGCACTGAAAAGCAAGGGCCTCTTTCCCTTTGCCTCTTGGCTTTTGTCTGGTGAGTCTCGGATGAAGGGAGGGCGTGCCTGTGTGGCCCTTGTCTCCCCGTTATAGGCAGGCCATGTGGGGACGCCAGCCCTGAGGACACCAGCCTCTGCTTTCTTGCTTCAATTTTCTTCCCCCTCACTGGTTAGAGGAGTCAGACTCTCGTGGGTCTTATAGTTCAGGAAAGGTGGCAGGAAGCTCTGCATTGGTCTCCGTCCAGCTCCTCAGAACGCAGATGCTGTATTAAGAGTCCCCCTTGCTCTAGATTTCTGTCCTCAACCAGAAGGAGACATCCGCTTCCCCCCAACGTCGGTAATTTGTGTTTGTATTTTAACTTGTTTCTTTCATAAACATCTTTTCTATACCTATGTATAAAATGCACACGAAAATAAATCTCACACTGGAGTTAGAAAGTGTGTAAATCAGGTGTTTCCTTTGTCTCCGATACCAGAGGTAAAATGAAGTCTTTCTGTAGCCTAGATTTTTCAACAAAACCCAGGAAAACTCCCTGAGGAATTTTATATTAAGCGGCTTTGGGGACTTCCCTGGTGGCGCAGTGGTTAAGAATCCGCCTGCCAATGCAGGGGACATGGGTTCGAGCCCTGGTCCGGGAAGATCCTACATGCCGCGGAGCAACTAAGCCCGTGCACCACAACTACTGAGCCTGCGCTCTAGAGCCCACAAGCCACAACTACTGAAGCCCACGTGCCACAACTACTGAAGCCCGAGCGCCTAGAGCCCTTGCTCTGCAACAAGAGAAGCCACCACAGTGAGAAGCCCGTGCACCGCAAAAAAAGAGTAGTCCCGCTCCCGGCAACTAGAGAAAGCCCCAATACAGCCAAAAAACAGGAAAAAAAAAAAAAAAAAAGCGGCTTTGCCCTTGAGTCAACCCAAACAAATGCACACAGCCATGCGTCCCATCTCCATACCTAGGATTTCTGTTCTACACTTTCGTCATCCATGTAATAATAGGTTTACAATGCTTTGCTCACAAATCAGTATCATGTCATTGAAGGGAAAAGGCCTAGAAGGATGTAGGGGATTGCTCAAAACCACAGTGAGTCTTGGTGCTGGGCACACAAATCAGATATCCAGCTCTCAAACCTGCATGCCAGGAACACCAAATTAATTCTCAAGGGCTGCAGTTTCTCCTAACAGGTTCCTGGGAAAACTGTTTGCAATCTCTGGGGAAAGGCTGTCTTTTTCATATTTATACACATTAGGTGCCCCAGATTACTGTCTTGAAGGGGATTTGGGGGCAGAGGTTGGGCAATAAAGAAAAATAAAACGAGTTGTTACACCAAGAAAAATCCAGTTTTCTTTGCAATGTCTGTAAGTTTTTAATCAGAGTAGGAAGAACACATAGATTTGAACTCTTCCACTAAGTCACAAATATTAGAAATTCTGAGCAATCCGCTTATGAGCTCCATGAAAGATGTCTTTACATATATATTTCTTTAAGCTTTAAATTTTTTTTAATTTTTAATTTTTTTATTGAAGTATAGTTGATTTACAGTGTTCTGTTAGTTTCTTATTAGATGCTTTTTTTTTTTTTTTTTAAGTTAAGGATATTTCCCTTTGAGGTGAAACTGCCTCTTTCAGGACTGTGTGAAATGCCATGAGACTAAATATTGTACATTCTGGGACAGTCATAGAGAAGAGGACCGAACTGTAATCTATTAGGCAAAGACTATAGTCTCCTCTAGAATTTTGTTTCCAGCCCTGAAGATACTGTAAATACTTAATAAATAATAAATAAATATCACAATAATAACTATTATGAATGAAGATAATAATGTAAGGGGAACTCAGATTTCTTACAATCCAGAAGGGAATTTGTGGAGTTATCTCAGACTTTAGGAAAAAAAAATCCCAAGATCCTATGACACTTATCTCTATTTTCAGGGGACAAAAGGCTTTAGATTCCTTATTTTGAAAAGGCCTGGTCAACTGCACTGATGAAGTGATTGGGTCGGTTGATTTTTAAAACCACATTGCAATGAAAAAGCGATTGGAAAACATATAAACGCATTCTGTCTTCAAATGTGACGTTCTCTAAACTGGTTCAGACAGCTGGACCCCATTTTGTGTTTGTTTTTTCAAACAGATTCTTAGTGTTCTAAACTCGATCCAGCTGTATGTACTAATTGCATTTCAGTGACTAGGTTGGATGTTGTCTTTTCGGGAAAACCTCATTTAAAAAGAAAACGGATGCTTAAATCTCATTGTTGTTGCCTTATTACTGTAGTCTCGATGCTATCCTTGGTCAGAGAGCCTTCATCTCAGTACACCAAGCCTGTGCTGATGTTCTGGGGGCATGCGGCACAGCTATTAGAACTGAAATGTCCAGAGCAATCGTGCCAGAGGGCCGCTGAAGACTCTTAAATGGATTTGTACCTCTTTCCCCAGCCCAGTTACTCATATTCATGTGTACATACAAATGCTTTGAATATCAAGAGAAATTATTTTTGTTTAAAAAATTATAGAAGTAAAACATTCTTAGGGAAAAAACTCAAACAAGTCTGAAGAAAAAAGGGCCTCAACTAAAAAATATGTCTTTCTGCCTCTTAGTGCCCGACATCAACAACACACACAAACACACACTCACTTATTCCCAGCCTCTAGGGATAATCATTAGATAGATAGATAGATAGATAGATAGATAGATAGATAGATAGATAAACAATATTTATCTTTGTGTATGTATATGTGTATATTTATGTGTGTACACACACACACACACACACCCCCTTATTCCCAGTCTCTAGGGATAATCATTAGATAGATAGATAGACAGAGAGACAATATTTATCTTTGTGTTGTATATGTGTATATTTATGTGTGTGTACACACACACACACACACACACACACACACAGAGGTCATAAATTATTTGCATCTCTTATTATCTAATGCTGTGTAACAAATCACTCTAATATTTTGTGGCTTAAAAGAACACTAACCATTTACTATCTCTCAGCTTCTATGGACCAGGAATTAGGGAGAGGCTTGACCAAGTGATTCCAGGTTCCAGGGGGGTTGGGGGTTCTCATGAGGTTGTAGTCACGTGTTGGCTGGGGCTGCAGTTGTTTGAAGATCTGACTGGGGCTGGAAGATTCGCTTCCACCGTGGCTCACTCCCACAGCTGACATATTGGTGCCGGCTGTTGGCAGGAGGCCTCATTTCCTCTTCATGTGGGCCTCTTCACGGGCTGCTTGAATTTCCTCATGAAATAGCATCTGACTTCCCCTATAGGGAGAGGTCCAAGAGAGCAAGGTGGAAGGTGCAAGGTGTGGTATGATCTAGCCTCAGAAGTTCTGTTATCACACAGCTGGTCCAGGTTCAATAAGGGAGGGACTATACAGAGGCATGGATCTCAGGAAGTGAGGATGACCGGGGGGCATCCTGGATGACAGCTTTGAGACAGCAACTCCCATTAAGAGGTGAAGTCTATTTCTCCACTCCTTTATTCTGGTCTAGCTTTGCAACTTGCTTTGACCAATAGAAACTGGGGGAAATAACATTGTCAGGGTCCTGAGGCAAGCTACCAGATTTCCTTTTTCTGCTCTCACCCTCTTGGAGTGCTGCTGCTATGTGAACAGCCCGGACTAGCCTCCTTGGGGATGAGAGAACAGGAGGAGAGAGGGGCCAGGTGGAGGGCCCTGTCCCCGTCACCTCTGCTTAGGCCTCAGATATGAGTGAGCACAGCTGACACCACATACGGCAGAGACAAGCTGTCCTAGCTGAGCCCAACTCAAATTGCCAAATCACAGAATCATGAATAAATATTGTTGCTTTAAGGCACTATAGCTTTTGGGATGGTTTGTTAAACAGCAGTAGAAAACTGATACAATATGATAAACAACAGTCCGTATTCTGTTGTTTTTAAACTCAACAATATACGGTAAGCATCCTTTCATGTCAGTACATAAAGATCTCCCTCATGTTTTAAAAAATGTTCCAATATAGAAATTTCATAATATGGAAATGCCACAGTTATTTAACATATTTACTATTAATGGACATTTAGGCTGTTAAAAATTTTTAGCTAAGGCAAGCAATGCTTTATGAACTTTATTTCTTGCTTACGTTCACAGAAGTGGAATTGCTGGGTCAAGAGAATTATGTATTTAAATATTTCACGTGTCAAATTGCACTTCAGAATGCCAATTTCCATCCCACTTAACAGTGTATCAAATTTTAAAGGAAAATCTTAATAGCTACTTTCCGTCCTCTTCCTGAATTTGCCCTAGTTTGAAGCCAGGAGATTGGGAAACAGAGCTGAGATGAGGTATAGGACTGTGTGAAACTAGTACTTGCTTTAAGCTGTAGTGAGAACAGACCAAGGAGTCAGACGCAGGAGCAACGTGAGAGAGGAGTAGACGGAATCTTGGAGGAGGTTGGCACCTCCCATAGGACCCAAAGACACTTTTTCCGTCTCTGAGGGCTTTTTTGGAAATAAGTTTAGTAGACAAGGCTGCCAACTAAAAGCTTTTAAAAATATATGACAATATTAAGCATTAAGTCTGAAGAATTAAAGACAGCCATCGTGGTTAGGGTCCTATAAAAATTTAACATTACAGCAGCTTAAATCCGACATGTCTGTCAAATTTTCAGCCAGAGCATCTGGATGAACCCCAGGCCCCAGGAGAACCTCTGTGATTCTAGCAAATAGCCATGATGCCTAATAGGCAGCATATGGCAGATACTATAAAGGGCTTTTTAAATTATTATTATTGGAGTAAAATTGCTTTACAATATTGTGTTAGTTTCTGCTATACAGTGAAGTGAGTCAGCTATATGTATACCTATATCCCCTCCCTCTTGGACCTCCCTCCCACCCCTTACCCCCCATCCCACCCATCTAGGTCGTCACAGAGCATGGAGCTGAGCTCCCTGTGCTATACAGCAGGTTCCCACTAGCTAGCTATTTTACACATGGTAGTGTATTTATGTCAAACCTAATCTCCCAATTCGTCCCACCCTCCCCTTGCCACCCCCACCCCCGTGTCCACATGTCCGTTCTCTATGTCTATGTCTCTATTCCTGACCTGCAAATTGGTTCATCTGTACCATTTTTCTAGATTCCACATATATGCATTAAGATACGATATTTGTTTTTCTCAAAGGGCTTTACATGTATCATTGAATTTACTTCACACAGCAGAGGAAGGAACTAAGGCACTGAGTAACTAAGTATCAATAACTTGTTCAAGTTTATAGTGGTATTAAGTGGAAGAACCGGCATTCTCCCAGAGGTTCTGACCACATCAACTTCAGCATGGTCAACCTGTTGGCTGCCATCCTTCCTTCCTGGAAGAGGCTGGAGATGTGTTCCCTTCCTGCCTCCCTTGCAGCTAGAACGTGTGATCCAGTATTGACCAATGGGACCTCAGGAGATGTCAGCTGAGGGAACTTCTGGGGAAGACTTTCCCTCCTAATAAAAGAAGATGCCTGGAAAGAAATCTCTGTCTCTCTCTCTTTTTCATTGTCTCTCTCTTCCAGATATTGTGGGGTATAAATGTGTTGCCTAGAATGTGGCAGCCTTTTTGCACCTATGCTGCCGACCTTGAAGATGTCAGAGTGGAGAGAGGAAAACAGCTTCCATCCTTAAGGATGCTGCTGATCTGCTGATCCAACCCTGTCCTTGCCCGTCTACCTCTCAAATTCTTGTTTTGTGAGATTACTAAATTCCTTTCTGTTTAAAACCACTCTCAGTGGAGGTATTCTGTTACTTGCAGCTGAAAGCAACTGAACTAAAACATTACTCCGTTATGCTGCCTCCCAGAAAATTTAATAATTGTAACCCAGGTACTTTAAAATTGTATTTTAAACAGAACTAAGAAATCTTGAAAGAAGAATCCAGAGCACAGCTTCCGTAAATAATCATGGAACTCCTGCTTGATTCTACTCTTTTTGCTACAAACACAGGAAAGGTTATTAATGACAAGTTTCAACATTTTAAAATGACTCATTAGCGACAAGTACAAAGGGAAAAAGCTAATTCATTTTTTAAGTGATGGAAAATCCTGGTTTTAAAAAGTGCTCTCCAACGTAACTGGCTGTGCAAAGGCCAAGTACTTATTGTTGAAATAAGAGGGAATCAGAAATATTAATTGGAAGTGTCCCTACTATGGACCAGGAAACTTATATTCTGCCCTGCCCTTTTACCATGACCAGTTTTCAAATTTTTATATAATTATTCATCAAGAAATGGTCATCTATATTTGGAAAGTTTAAAAATTCAAAATGGCTCCAATTTCTGCTAGTCTCCACTGGAAAACAGGATCCTTATTCTCTGATGTTCTGAGAAAGGATATTATTTAAGGGAATGAAATCTTGAAAGCAGTTTTGATGGCAAACAAAAAAATTTTTGCTTCAGATTGTACTGCCCTCAATGGTAATCTCACTGCAGGTAAATTAGTAGGGGATTAGCATGGCAAACTTCACACCATCTGGTGAACCGCCAATAATGGCTGAGGTGATTGCTGGGAGGGGGTTAGTTTAGGATGGATAGTGGTGGAGGGAGAGGCTGAGTAACTGTTGCTGCCCTGAGACCACTGCAGCCAAAGGAGCAGTGGTTTGTCCTGCTAACCTCCCTCTTCTCAGTTTTCCCTCAGGAAGAGAGGCCAGTGGGAAATGTGGAGGAGCTGCTTCCTGAACCGGTGTGGAGAAGCAGAGCTTTGTGGTGTAAGGGGTGGATTGTGGTGGCATGGAGGTGCACGTTTTGGTTGCATTGTGTTCCCCCCTCCACCATTCAAGTGTTGAAGTCCTAATCCTCAGTATCTCAGAATGTGACCATACTTAGAGACAGCGTCTTTGCAGAGGTAACTGAGTTAAAATGAAGTCATCATCCAATATGGGCCCTAATCCAGTGACTAGAGTCCTCACTAAAAGGGGAACTGTGGTCACAGAAACACACAGAGAAAGACAATGTGGGGACATAGGGAGAAGATGCCATTACAAGCCAAGGAGAGAGGCCTGCCACACATCCTTCCCTCGTGGCCCTCAGAAGAAACTAACCCTGCTGACACCTTGATCTCTGACTTCTAGCCTCCAGAACAAGGTGGAAATAAATTTCAGTTGTACCAGCCCCCCAGCCTGTGGTATTTGTTATAGCAGCCCTAGCAGACCCATACATTGCACTGTTCAGATCTCCCTCAAGAGAACCTGCCATGGGGAGCGTTGTGTACCGACAACCCCCTGCTCCCACCATCAGATCCATGGCAGCGTTCACACCAAGGCCACGCTGCCCGGGCCACTCCCTGCCGATGACTGAGCAGTGGGGGCCACTGGAACTGGGCTTTCCTGCCCAACGAGGGATCCTCTAATGGGCTGCCATTGCTCAAGCCTCCTCATCAGCCTGGCAGAGACTTTCTCTGGACCTCACTGTAGGCTGAAGCTCTTCCTACTCAATCCTCCTTCCATGTAGCTCTTCTTTCACAGGTTTTACACTTTACTTGTGCTGTCTAAGGGTCCCTCCACCTTCTTCAGCAACTTCCTACTTTATTCTTCATAGACTATATATATATCATATAGACATACATAGGTATATATCATAGAGATATATTCTTCCTATCTATCTATCTATCTATCTATCTATCTATCTATCTATCTATCTATCTATCTATCTATCTATCTAATTTTCAACCATCCAAGTCTTTTTACTGTTAAATAAGTTTAAAAGCTTCCCAGCTAGTGTATATGGAACATCATAATTCATCAAAAGCCAAATACAAATGGAAGTTGACAAAGAGTTGAGAAAACATCTCAGAGTATCATTTTCTGAGCTTAATGACTTCACGAATTTCCTTTAAATAAGAAAATCGACAGCTTGACCAAGGGAATGGTAACACATATTGGCATATTATTGGTAGAAGTTAGTGTTAAGTACTTGGAGGCAGGAGAATGGGCCAGCTAAACCTTACAGGGTGGGACATTTCTGTTTCTATTTACCATATTGATAAAGAGCAAACTCAGCATCTCAGTGAATTTGACCCCTAAATAAGACAAAGAGATATCTCTTAAATGCAAGGAAGGACTTATCAAGCAAATCAAAGAACTCGAATCTCTGCCTCTACAGCATTGAAGGAGGGGAAGTTTCCAGCTAGCCTCGTATTAATTTTAGAATTGCAGAGCCCAGGACATGAAGCCAACCAAAGTCACGCACACATCGTGGGTAAACAACACCACGCCAGCTGCTTTGGACCAGGCCAAACATATGGAGGGTGAAAACAAACAAGATTTCCTCCTGAACATTTGTTTATTATTCTTTACAATCTTTGTTCTTAGAGAAGAAAAATGAGATTGGTTAGAATTTTGGATCCATGTGTTTGTTTGCTTGCTTATTTATTTTTAGGTCTCTTTATTAAGTTTTCTCCCATTAAAAATTAATAGCATCCCCATGAAAGAAAAAAATCTCAGCAGCCAGGGTTTCCCTGGTGGCGCAGTGGTTAAGAATCCACCTGCCAATGCAGGGGACATGGGTTCGAGCCCTGGTCCGGGAAGACCCCACATGCCGCAGAGCAACTAAGCCCATGTGCCACAACTACTGAGCCTGTGTTCGAGAGCCCACTAGCCATAACTGCTGAGCCCGTGGACCACAACTACTGAAGCCTGCGTGCCTAGAGCCCGTGCCCTGCAACAAGAGAAGCCACCACAATGAGAAGCCCGCGCACCACAATGAGTAGCCCTGCTCACCACAACTAGAGAAAGCCCCCGCGCAGCAACAAAGACCCAACACAGCCAAAAAAAACCAAAAATCTCAACAATCCAGAGGTAGATAAGGGAACAAATGAAAGTCCTTCAGCGTCTCCTTCCCCAACCCTCATTCTCCTTCTGTCCCGTGGCCGTCCCATCCCTCTTGTAGAGGGATAGTCCCACTCTGAGTCTCACTGTTAGTCATTGAGTGTGTCTCCTTCTAAACTTTTTCCTGTGCACACGAAAAGATAGTAGACTCTTTTAAGAGAAAAATTCATTGCCCATTTTTTTGAGGTAACCAATACTTTTTGTTACCACTCTCGAACATCTCAGAAAGATGAAAACAGGAGAAGGTCCAAGCTCAGGAACTTCCTGTCTGTGTCTGTGTGCCTCCAGAGACTCCTATACCTAATTTAATTAACATAAATTTACATAGTCACATGTGGCTGGCGGCTACTTGTGGGACAACACAGACCTAAGAAAGTGATCTTTCTCCAACGAAGACCCAATTCGTCAAAAATGGAAGGAATCTGATCCAGGTCCCCCAGCTCCCTCTATCTGGTCTCTTTTTCAAGTGATCCAGCCCTGATCCATTACATAATTTGGACTCTGACGACTACAACCTTTAGATATAGGTGATGAATTTTTTAAAAAACCACACTCATTGGAAGTCAAAGTAGAGAGGGAGGATGGGGTTGGTCCCCAGTGCTGTTTTCCTCTTGAGATAAAGTAAAATATGAACTGTCTGTAACCACACATTGGGAAATTGATGAAGTCCATTTCTGTGCCTTTATTAGGACAACCACATAAATAAATCCTGTTAGATGTTCACATGTTTACTGCTAAGAGGCCTGCAAAGAAGGAAATCCCCAGCCTGCCTTCGTTCTCCAGGACAACTTGAATTGGCCTCACTCTAAAATACTCAGGGGCATTTTGATTCTTACCTGTTTTGATTCTTGTCTACTTCCTGGTCGTCCCTGTGGAGTAATCATCATCTCTCTTCTTGGATTCCGATTTGGGAAAACCTCACTCATTTTCCCTATTTGTTTTGTGAGCTTCTTATACTAGATCCTGGCTAATCACAATTAGCTGTAAACTGCTCAGTGAGCAAATAGTGGGAAAGTTTGAAGGTGATGCTGCGTGGGGACATAAAATACCAGACAGCCTGTTCTTGGAACCAGAAAGGGTATGATGTGTGACTGGTATAACCTAGACACACTCTCAAATTCAAAACCGGGTTTCTATCTTCTTTTCTTCTATTTCTTCTCAAATTGTTTTTGTGGCCAGAGGATATTACTTTACACACAAAGTCGTTTTGAAACTTCCAAGCATCCCTGAGGCAGCAATCACATTTGAAGCTAGTGGATACATGTGGTGGTTTCTGTTTCCCAAATAACAATGAAAAATGAAAAAAATACCTCATTTTTTCCGATTAAAAAATAATTCTGGCTTATTATTTTTAAAAGCACAGAAAGTAGAAAGAAGAAATTAAAAAGCACCAAACCCTTCCACTCTAATCACAGCTAATCATGCATATTTTTTATGAATATTATTTTAGACATTTTTTTCTGTATGTACACACAAATATATAACTCCTTTCTTAGGCTTGCAATGTCTGGAAGGTTACGAAGGCAGAACTCAGTTCCATAAAGAGAGCAATCATATGGGTCCAGAAGATGGTTCAAAATGTTGCCTTTCCCCTGGAATCGCATTTCAGGCAAACAGAGCCATCTCAGGTGGGAACCTGGCCCAAGCATCTTCTCTGGTCTACTTCCCTCTTCTCCCCACCCCCACACAATTCCCACAGTCTTTTCTAGCCCCTGCTTGTTTCCAGAGGGCTCAGATCCACTCTGGAGGGTTAGGGTCTTATCCTGCCTCATCCTGAAAGAGCTCTTCTTCCTGTGCAGGGAAGGGCATGAGCCTCAGAGCTGCAAGGAAAGATCAGCTTTGAGGGCCAGCACTCACCGTCAAGTTCATGTTGACGGCCAAACCTCTGTCCACCTAAGTGCTTCTGTCTCACGCTCTTGCACCATTCTGTGCTGGAAAGCTGTACAAAGAAGAGGGGGATGTGACTTATTCTAGCACTTAAGGATAAGAAGACACATCAATAAAACTTGAATTCCATTGCAATCTTTTGGCAGTCAGGCCAGACTCCCGCCCGGGAATTCCCCTTTTAAGCCTGGATGTTTTCATCTATAAAATGGGGATAGTGATATTCACTTCACAGGACTGTTTGGAAGGTAGAATGAGATACATGTAGCAATTTACATAAGGCCAAGAGTAAGGCAGACCCCTAGATTCCTGGCTCATTGTTCTCCAAGAGTCCCTACAAAGTATCAGCACCTGGTGGATCTAGGATCTGGTCCTTAGCTTTGCATGTCCAGAATTTGTATTATTAGTTCATCTAGATAGGGCCATGGGGTAGGACAAGCTATTGTGCATAATTTAATTACTTTATGGGGTTTTTTTTTTTTAGTTGAATTCTCACAGAGTAATCTTACTAAGTTCTTTGGGAGATGATGCAATTTACATAACATACTGAAAACATGAAGCTTGGCTTAGAAAAGGTGCCATAATGTTCCACACACTTTCTTTCATCTTCCCAGTCAAAGGATAAATCCTAATGAGAATAGGAAATGGGAAAACTCAGCAGGTTATTTTTCTAAACAGCCTCATGACCCTGGGGCAAGTTGTTTATTCTTGGACCTCAGTTTCCTCATTTGGAAAAGGAGCAGCTATCTCTAAGGTGCTTTCCAGACCTCAGACTCTTTTATGTCTATATTCGACAGGATCTAGAACAGCATTGGAGCAAAGATAGCGCTCAATAAATACTTGCTGATTGAAATGGGGCCAAGGTAACAAGATGCACTTTTAGCTGTTCCATGAGTGCCAGAACAAAGTGTTCCCACAAAGGCATGGAAGAGTAAAAGGCTAAATGGAGGGCTTTTGGGAAACCTTAAAGCAAGAGGGGAGAGTCCTCCAAAGCAGAACTTGGCTAGATTACCACAGAAGAAATAGCAGGAAATTGCACAATTTTGGAGTAACCAGATTAAAAATGTTAACGAAAGGAGACATTCCACTTTCAAGAAACAGGAAGCAGGAGACAAGAGGCAGTTCTTGCTCAGAATGAAACAGTATAGAAAGTCAACTGGCTCTAAATGTCTTCTCCCCCACAAATGGTCTGTTCTTTTTGGAGAGATTTAAAAATAGGACAAAGGGTTATCACTCCCACCAGCAGACACAGTGCTCTAATATTTCCAATCTCAGTTCTCTTCCTTGACCCTGCCTTCTGCCCTAATTACCCTTACATTGCTGGTTGCATCATCCCCTTCTATATTTTATCTCCTCATACCCAAAGGGAAAGACAACTTTTGGTTTAATGATGCTTCCATGCCTTCTATGGATGCCATAAAGAAGCCTTCAGTTCTAAGGATGTACCAGGCTTCTCCCATGTTGCACTGAGTGGAACCAACACTCTGGGGGGAACCAGAGGGGTACAAAAGGGAAATGGAGACAGAAGGGACAAATGGAGATGCTGATATGATTATACCGGACAACAGAACCTTTCCAATTGTGGCTGAGACTGCTGGTCGTCTCCTAACATCTATTCTTCCCTTCTGAATAGAAATTTAAGCCAGGCACATGGAAGTTTCACTAAAGCATCTATTTCCCAGCATGCTTTGCAGTTAGGTTTGACCATGTGATTAGTATCTGGCCAATGGGATTTGAGTGGAAGTGACGTGTTTAAATTTCTCACTATGCCCTTAAAGAGAGGACTTGTGCCCTTCCCTTTTGTCCTTCTCTGCCTTCTGGCTGAGATGTGGATATTGTGGTGGGAGCTAGAACAGCTATGTTGGGCCATGTTATGGATGAACTGTTTCCTCCAAAAATTCATATGTTGAAGCCCTAACTCCCAACGTGACTGTATTTGGAGACAGCCTTTAAGGAGGTAACTGAGGTTAAATGAGGTCATAAGGGTAAGGTCCTAATCCAATAGGGCTGGTTCCCTTATAAGAAGAGGAAGAGACTCCAGGGATATGCACACACACAGAAAAAAGTTCATGTGAGGACACAGAAAAAAGGCAGTTACCAGCAAATAATGTTGGAACCTTGATCTTGAACTTCCAGCCTCCAGAACTGTGAGAAAATTAATTTCTGATGTTTGTGCCCCCCAGTATGTGGTATTTTGTTACGGCAGCCCTATCAGACTAATACAGGCCATGAGATAAAAGTCATATGTTGAGGACGACAGGACAATAAGATTAGGAGGAGCCTGGGTTCATGGTGGTTGTGAAACTGTTATACCAGCCCTGGATCACCTTCCTGATTTTCTATATGAGAAAGCACAAACTTCTGTGAAATCACTGTTGTTTGGGGATCTTTATTAAGGCATCAAAGCTTGTATCCAAACTAATACAGTAACCCTCTTAGGTAAAGAAGGATTGGTGGTCAAAGTGAAACATTCCTATGTTGTATGTTTGTAATTTGTTATAATGTTTAACTGTATGGTAATGTCAGTTAATAATTCATCCATAGTGAAGAAATCATTTCAAACATATCTTTTTTGTCTTACAACCTGATTAAGATCCCTAACTGGAAAAAAAAAAAGAAAAAAAAAGATCCCTAACTGGATATTGACTGAAAACAACTATTTGAAACAAGATGATATCAACTAAATATATGTTCTCCTAACTGCTATCCCTACAGGGATGTTCTGGTACATCTTTGTAGTTACCCTGCTCCACCATTTTCCATTAGATAGAAAAGGAAATGGCATTGGGGATTCAGAATGGTCTCTAGAAAAGGGCTAGGTACCCATGGTGTCTGTGATACTTCTGACTTGTAGACTCATGCACCCTCAAGAAATTAAGCAGAGATGAAAATTATGATCTATAATTGTTATCGTCAGAAATGTCACAAAAAGAATTTATTATTATGGAAAGGATTTTGTGGTAAGCTTAAATTCATTATACTGGTTGGTTATCATGTTAAAAAAACTCAGAGTTTAAGTCAGTTCCTCTCTTTGCTTAGACTATGTAGACACAGACTCTAAAAGTTATGCCTTAAACTTTCTTAAAAGCAACAAAGTTAATCGTCTTGTAATAACTTTGCAGAGTTGATAGAAGGGATATGTTGAGATAATTTGTTTTCGTGTATGGAAGCCTCTCCTATATCATGATTCTGAAGAATGGCTTGGCGGCCTGTGAAATCTTTATAGAGTGCACATGTGTGTATATACAATACACTTACAGACTCCATACGCTATTTGTCTTCCACCTCTCAAAAGTCCTCTTCAGAACCGAAGCTACCTCTGCGTTTGCTTATTTCCTGTGACATTTGCTATTTCTCTGCATCTGGCCCAGTATCTTTCCTCTAGGTTTACGATAACCATCCCACCCGTTAAGGATATATAGACAGCAACCTCTCTCCAACTCTTAATTCTGCTCTTCGAGTGTATGGCACTATTTTTGCTGAGTATTTTTAAGGATTCACAAAATCAAGTACAAACTTTTAATTTGTCATTCTTGAAGTGTGAGAACCTGACTCACTCTGATATAGAGGCCGTCTCCTATCATTCCATCTCAAGTAAGTTCCATCTCTTCAGCTTTTTAAAAACATACAGTTACTGAGCATCCATTATGTGCCAGATGTCATATTAGCTTCTTTTGCATACACTGTCACAGTGAATATTCACAGAGCAGATTCTGTTGATATTGTCTATCCAATATCACATACTCCCTTCTTCCTTGTTTACAGAACCTAGATTTTGTTTGCTGAGGAAATGGACTTGCTTTCCCACTTTCCCTTGCTGCTAGAGGTGACCTTGTGACCAGCCGGCTAATGAATGTAAATACAAGTATAGTGATGGTGGGAGATTAGCTCAAGATGGCGGAGTAGACGGACACAAGCTCACCCCCTTCCTACGAAAACACCAAAATCACAACTAACTGCTGAACAACCATCGACAAAAGAACGCTGGCACCTACCAAAAAAGGATATCCTACATCCAAAGACAAAGAGGAGGCCACAGCGAGATGGTAGGAGGGGCGCAATCGTGATAAACTCAATCCCATACCCACCAGGTGGGCGACCCACAGACTGGAAAACAATTATACCACAGAAGTTATCCCACAGGAGTGAAAGTTCTGAGCCCCATGTCAGGCTTCCCAGCCTGGAGGTCCAGCAACGAGAGGAGGAGTCCCCAGAGAATCTAACTTTGAAGGCTAGTTTGGTCGCAGGAGTTCCACAGGACTTGGGGGAACAGAGACTCCACTCTTGGAGGGCTCACACAAAGTCTTGTGCACACCAGGACCCAGGGAGAAAAGCGGTGACCCCATAAGTGATGGGCCAGACCTAGCTGGTAGTACTGAAGGGTCTCCTGCGGAGGCAGGGGGCAGCTGGGGCTCACTGTGGGGATAAGGACACTGACAGCAGCAGTTCTGGGAAGTACCCATTGGTGTGAGCCCTCTCCCGAGGCCACCGTTAGTCCCACCAAACAACCTGTAGGCTCCAGTGCTGGGTCACCTCAGGCCAAACAACCAACAGGGTGGGAACACAGCCCCACCCATCAGTGGACAAGCAGATTAAAGTTTTACTGAGTACAGCCCTGCCCACCAGAGGGACAAGATCCACCTCCACCCACCACTTATACAATGTTATATGTCATTTGTATCTCAATAAAACTAGGGAAAACAAAACCAAAACCAAAAAACAATGGCTTCTTTTTCCCTTGCTTTTTTGTATCTCATTATTTTTCATTGACTGCCAGGCATTGTGTTTGAAGAACAGGAGAGATAAGTAGCATTCAGTCCCAGAAGTGGGCATGCCTCTTCTTCTGTCAGGCCTTTATTGGGGGGGAAGTGAGTCAATCTACTCGGTGGTTGAGCTGCATTGGGGTTTACTGTTGCTGTCGTTACCTTCAGTGCATCACACACTTCACATTCTTCCAGTGGTACCCTGTCTTACCTTCTGCTTAGTGAGAGGGCTCGGGCACCAGAGTAACTTTTTCTGAATGTCTGCTGCACCCTCAGATTTCAGCAGTCCCTGTATGCAGTCACGATAAAAGGGTTCTCCTTCCCTCTTCCTGCTCCTCCTCCTGCAGTGGACTTGTTGCAGTGGTGCCTGTTGCTTGGTGCTAAGCTTCTGATCTGGGGCAGGAGGGGATTCTCAACTCTCCTGGTCCAGCCTCAATCTTAGGCAGGGACTGTGCACTTGGCCTTGCAGGGAGGGCCTCTCACCATTCCTGCTATTCCCCTCCCCGCCCCCCATGGCAGCAACACTCTGTCTCATATTGGTGTGTACTGTTGGACAGGAGATATTTTTCTGTCCCTTCCCCAGCAGTAGTAGACCTCTGCTTTGTATTGATACAAGATCCAGGCACCAAGAGATTTTCTTGCCCCTTCTCCAGGGAAGATGGTTTTTGCTTCTATCCTTCCCCTAGAAGCAGTGGATCTCTGCCTGGTTCCTGGGGGGCAGGAAGGAGGCTTTTATATACCTCCCCCAAAGGCAGATGGGTTTTCCCTCTACCCCTCCCCAAGGAGCTCTGGAGGTGAGATTTTTTGCTGTATTTCCCCCAGCAGCATAAGGCTTTTGCTTTGAATGACAGAAAGGTTGGGGAAGCATGCAGTGGTTTTTACCTGTTTACAATGGCATCTAATTATTTCCTACACACCTGGGTTACTGAGGGGTGCTCTCTCTGGTCCCCTGCCCTGCCCTCAACTCCTGTGAATACCTGTTAGAGGCTCATGGAGAAGAGCTTGAGTGAAAACTCACCTTGTGTCTATAGCTCCCAGTTATACTATACTGGTACAACAGCCACGTTAAGCCTTTAGGAATTTGGTAAAATTTTAGCTTGTTTCTTCCAACTCTCTTCTATGGCAGCCACCTCTTCTCCCTGAGTCTTGCCAAAAGGGGAACAGTCTGTGTATCTTGTTTCTCCTAGGATAATCTTGTCACTTTTTTGAATTCCACTTCTTTGGTTGCCTTGAGATGTCAGTTCTCTGATGGACTTAAGAAAAGTTATGATTTTATAGATGTTCCAGATTTTTCTCATTGTTACTACGGGAGCAATGTATTCTTGTGGTTTTCTACAACCTAAGTAGAAATGGAACTTTGAGAAATTTATCAGTTTTAGATTTAAAATTTGTCTCAAATCTGACCACCTGAGGGGGACCTTCAAGATGGCCGAGGAGTAAGACGTGGAGATCACCTTTCTCCCCACAAATACATCTAAAATACATCTACATGTGGAACAACTCCTACAGAACACCTACTGAACGCTGGCAGGAGACCTCAGACTTCCCAAAAGGCAAGAAACTCCCCCACGTACCTGGGTAGGGCAAAAGAAAAAAGAAAAAACAGAGACAAAAGAATAGGGATGGGACCTGCACCAGTGGGAGGGAGCCGTGAAGGAGGAAAGGTTTCCACACACTAGGAAGCCCCTTCGTGGGCGGAGACTGCGGGTGGTGGAGGGGGTAAGCTTTGGAGCCACGGAGGAGAGCGCAGCCACAGGGGTGCGGAGGGCACAGCGGAGAGATTCCTGCACAGAGGCTCGGCGCCGAGCAGCACTCACCAGCCCGAGAGGCTTGTCTGCTCACCCGCCGGGTCGGGTGGGGCTGGGAGCTGAGGCTTGGGCTTCGGTCGCATCGCAGGGAGAGGACTGGGGTTGGCGGTGTGAACACAGCCTGAAGGGGCTAGTGCACCACAGCTAGCCGGGAGGGAGTCCGGGAAAAGGTCTGGAGCTGCTGAACAGGCAAGAGACTTTTTCTTGCCTCTTTGTTTCGCGGTGCGTGAGGAGAGGGGATTAAGAGCGCCGCTTAAACGAGCTCCAGAGATGGGCGCGTGCCGCGGCTACCAGCGCGGACCCCAGAGACGGGCATGAGACGCTAAGGCTGCTGCTGCCGCCACCAAGAAGCCTGTGTGCGAGCACAGGTCACTCTCCACACCGCCCCTCCCGGGAGCCTGTGCAGCCCGCCACTGCCAGGGTCCCGTGATCCGGGGACAACTTCCCCGGGAGAACGCAAGGCGCGCCTCAGGCTGCTGCAACGTCACGCCGGCCTCTGCCACCACAGGCTCGCCCCGCCTCCGTACCCCTCCCTCCCCCCGGCCTGAGTGAGCCAGAGCCCCCGAAGCAGCTGCTCCTTTAACCCCGTCCTGTGTGAGCGAAGAACAGATGCCCTCAGACGATCTACACGCAGAGGTGGGTCCAAATCCAAAGCTGAACCCCAAGAACTGTACGAACAAAGAAGAGAAAGGGAAATCTCTCCCAGCAGCCTCAGGAGCAGCGGATTAAATCTCCACAACCAACCTGAGGTACACTGCATCTGTGGAATACCTGAATAGACAACGAGTCAACCCCAAATTGAGGCAGTGGACTTTGGGAGCAACTGTAGACTTGGGGTTTGCTGTCTGTGACTGACTTGTTTCTAATTTTTATGTTTATCTTAGTATAGATTTTAGTGCTTGTTATCATTGGTGGATATGTTTACTGGTTTAGTTGCTCTCTTCTTTTTTTTCTCTATTACTTTTTAAAAATTTTAATAACTAAAAACATTTTTTTAAAATTATTTTATTATTATTATTTTTTCTTTCTTTTTTTCTCCCTTTTCTTCTGAGCCAAGTGGCTGACAGGGTCTTGGTGCTCTGTCCTGGTATCAGGTCTGAGCCTTTGAGGTGGGAGAGAGAAGTTCAGGACATTGGACCACCAAAGACCTCCCAGCCCCATGTAATATCAATCAGTGAGAGCTCTCCCAGAGACCTCCGTCTCAACATTAAGACGCAGCTCCCCCCAACTGCCAGCAAGTTCCAGTGCTGGATGCCCCACGCCAAACAACTAGCAAGACAAGAATACAGCCCCAACCATTAGCAGAGAGGCTGCCTAAAATCATAAGTTCACAGACACCCCAAAACACACCACCAGATGCAGTCCCACCCACCAGAAAGACAAGGTCCAGCCCCACCCACCAAAATACAGGCACCAGTCCCCTTTACCAGGAAGCCTACAAAACCCACTGAACCAACCTTACCCACTGGGGGCAGACACCAAAAACAACAGGAACTATGATCCTGCAGCCTGCGAAAAGGAGACCCCAAACACAGTAAGTTAAGCAAAATGGGAAGACAGAGAAATATGCAGCAGATGAAGGAACAAGGTAAAAACCCACCAGACCAAACAAATGAAGAGGAAATAGGCAGGCTACCTGAAAGAGAGCTCAGAGTAATGACAGTAAAGATGATCCAAAATCTTGGAAATAGAATGGAGAAAATACAAGAAACGTTTAACAAGGACCTAGAAGAACTAAAGAGCAAACAAAAAATGATGAACAACACAATAAATGAAATTAAAAATTCTCTAGAAGGAACCAATAGCAGAATAACTGAGGCAGAACAACGGATAAGTAACCTGGAAGACAAATATTGGAAATAAGTACCACAGAGCAGAATAAAGAAAAAAGAATGAAAAGAATTGAGGACAGTCTCAGAGACCTCTGGGGCAACATTAAACACACCAACATTTGAATTATAGGGGTCCCAGAAAAAGAGGAGAAAAAGAAAGGGACTGAGAAAATATTTGAAGAGATTATAGTTGAAAACTTCCCTAATATGGGAAAGGAAATAGTCAATCAAGTCCAGGAAGTGCAGAGTCCCATACAGGATAAATCCAAGGAGAAACACGTCAAGACACATATTAATCAAACTATCAAAAATTAAATACAAAGAAAAAATATTAAAAGCAGCAAGGGAAAAACAACAAATAACATACAAGGGACTCCCCATAAGGTTAACAGCTGATCTTTCAGCAGAAATTCTGTAAGCCAGAAGGGAGTGGCAGGACATATTTAAAGTGATGAAAGGGAAAAAACTACAACCAAGATTACTCTACCCAGCAAGGATCTCATTCAGATTTGATGGAGAAATTAAAACATTTACAGACAAGCAAAGGCTAAGAGAATACAGCACCACCAAACCAGCTTTATAACAAATGCTAAAGGAACTTCTCTAGGCAGGAAACATAAGAGAAGGAAAAGACCTACAAAAACAAACCCAAAACAATTAAGAAAATGGTAATAAGAACATACATATCAATAATTACCTTAGAAGGAGATTGAGGTGCAAGGAGGTAATTAATTAATTGTATACTTAATCAGCAAACATTTAAGGCCACTACTAGGTGCCGGGGATCCGGGGCTGAACAAAAATAAGACATGGTCACTGCCCTTAAAGTACTCACGATTTTGTTTCTTGATTAATATGTGATAGCAACAATAATAATAGTAACAACTGCAGTCATTTGTTACTGCTTTCCATGTGCCAAGCTTACTTCTATGTGTTCTGTACACCTTTATTTCATTTTAATCCCCACAACTCTGAAGAGGTGGGGTCTGTTACACATACTTCATGGTTAAGGAGACTGAGGCTCGGAGAGGCTAGATAACTTGCTCAGGGTCTCGCAGCATGTGGCAGAGTTGGGACTTGAATATGAGTCTCTGACTTTAGGACCCAAGCTCTTTATACATCAAGAACATTTCTAGCAAGAGTTGAAATAAGTAATTATGTGAAAGGAACATTCACTGTGAGCTGTGATTTTGGCAGAACTTTGTGTAACTTTGACTTTGCCAGTAAATTTATAATTATAGTTAATTTTCTTCTATATAACCTCCTATTCTAGAAGTCATCAGACAGTTTTCATGATTCATGAGAGATATTTTTTGTTTTATTTTTATTAACAACAGTAATTCCAGAAATTCAGAAATTCAGGAATTAGACATAAACAAAACGTACACATATGAATAAATGACACTACCTGGAAAATAAAAAATTACCTTAAATGTAAATGGATTAAATGCTCCAACCAAAAGAAATAGACTGGCTGAATGGATACAAAAACAAGACCCATATATATGCTGTCTACAAGAGACCCACTTCAGACCTAGGGACACATACAGACTGAAAGTGAGGGGAAGGAAAAGAAAATATTCCATGCAAATGGAAATCAAAAGAGAGCTGGAGTAGCAACTCTCATATCAGACAAAATAGGCTTTAAAAAAAAAGACTATTGTAAGAGACAAAGAAGGACACTACATACTGATCAAGGGATCAATCCAAGAAGAAGATATAAAAATTGAGGATGTTTATGCACCCAACATAGGAGCACCTCAATACATAAGACAAATGCTAACAGCCATAAAAGGGGAAATCGACAGTAACACAATAATAATAGGGGACTTTAACACCCCACTTTCACTAATGGACAGATCATCCAAAATGAAAATAAATAAGGAAACACAAGCTTTAAATGACACATTAAACAAGATGGACTTAATTGATATTTATAGGACATTCCATCCAAAAACAACAGAATACACTTTCTTCTCAAGTGCTCATGGAACATTTCCAGGATAGATCATATCTTGGGTCACAAATCAAGCCTTGGTAAATTTAACAAAATTGAAATCGTATCAAGTATCTTCTCTGACCATAACGCTATGAGACTAGATATCAATTACAGGAAAAAAAAACTGTAAAAGATACAAACACATGGAGGCTAAATGATACACTACTAAATAACGAAGAGATCACTGAAGAAATCAAAGAGGAAATCAAAAAATACCTAGAAACAAATGACAATGAAAACACGAATACCCAAAACCTATGGGATGCAGCAAAAGCAGTTCTAAGAGGGAAGTTTATAGCAATACAATCGTACCTCAAGAAACAAGAAACACCTCAAATAAACAACCTAACATTACACCTAAAGCAATTAGAGAAGAAGATCAAAAACCCCCCAAAGTTAGCAGAAAGAAAGAAATCATAAAGATCAGACAGAAATAAATGAAAAAGAAATGAAAGAAACAATAGCAAAGATCAGTAAAACTAAAAGCTGGTTCTTTGAGAAGATAAACAAAATTGATAAACCACTAGCCAGAGTCATCAAGAAAAAAAGGGAGAAGACACTCAAATCAATAGAATTAGAAATGAAAAAGAAGTAACAACTGACCCTGCAGAAATACAAAGGATCATGAGAGATTACTACAAGCAACTATATGCCTATAAAATGGACAACCTGGAAGAAATGGACAAATTCTTAGAAAAGCACAACCTTTTGAGACTGAACCAGGAAGAAATAGAAAATATAAACAGACCGATCACAAGCACTGAAATTGAAACTGTGATTAAAAATATTCCAACAAACAAAAGCCCAGGACCAGATGGCTTCACAGGTGAATTCTACCAAACATTTAGAGAAGAGCTAACACCTATCCTTCTCAAACTCTTCCAAAATACAGCAGAGGGAGGAACACTCCCAAACTCATTCTATGAGGCCACCATCACCCTGATACCAAAACCAGACAAAGATGCTACAAAAAAAAGAAAATTACAGACCAGTAACACGGATGAACATAGATGCACAAATCCTCAACAAGATACTAGCATACAGAATCCAACAGCACATTAAAAGGATCATACACCATGATCAAGTGGGGTTTATCCCAGGAATGCAAGGACTCTTCAATATATGCAAACCAATCAATGTGATACACTATATTAACAAACTGAAGGATAAAAACCATATGATCATCTCAATAGATGCAGAAAAAGCTTTTGACATAATTCAACACCCATTTATGATAAAAACTTGCCAGAAAGTAGGCATAGAGGGAACTTACCTCAACATAATAAATGCCATATATGACAAACCCACAGGCAACATCGCTCTTAGTGGTGAAAAACTGAAACCATTTCCTCTAAAATCAGGAACAATACAAGGATGGCCACTCTCACCACTATTACTCAACACAGTTTTGGAAGTTTTAGCCACAGCAATCAGAGAAGAAAAAGAAATAAAAGGAATCCAAATTGGAAAAGAAGAAGTAAAACTGTCACTGTTTGCAGATAACATGATACTATACTTAGAGAATCCTAAAGATGCTACCAGAAAACTACTAGAGCTAATCAATGAATTTGGTAAAGTAGCAGGATACAAAATTAATGCACAGAAATCTCTTGAATTCCTATACACTAATGATGAAAAATATGAAAGAGAAATTAAGGAAACACTCCCATTTACCATTGCAACAAAAAGAATAAAATATCTAGGAATAAACCTGCCTAAGGAGACAAAAGACCTGTATGCAGAAAACTATAAGACATTGATGAAAGAAATTAAAGATGATACAAACAGATGGAGAGATATACCATGTTTTTGGATTGGAAGAATCAACATTGTGAAAATGACTATACCACCCAAAGCAATCTACAGATTCAATGCAATCTCTATCAAACTACCAATGGCACTTTTTACAGAACTAGCATAAAAAATTTCACAATTTGTATGGAAACACAAAAGACCCCAAATAGCCAGAGCAATTTTGAGAAAGAAAAATGGAGCTGGAGGAATCAGGCTCCCTGACTGCAGACTATACTACAAAGCTACAGTAATCAAGACAGTCTGGTACTGGCACAAAAACAGAAATATAGGTCAATGGAGCAGGATAGGAAGCCCAGAGATAAACCCATGCACATATGGTCACCTTATAAAGGAGGCAAGAATATACAATGGAGAAAAGACAGCCTCTTCAATAAATGGTGCTGGGAAAACTGGACAACTACATGTAAAAGAATGAACTTAGAACACTTCCTAACACCATACACAAAAATAAACTCAAAATGGATTAAAGACCTAAATGTAAGGCCAGACACTATAAAACTCTTAGAGGAAAACATAGGAAGAACACTCTTTGACATAAATCACAACAAGATCCTTTTTGACCCACCTCCTACAGAAATAGAAATAAAAACAAAAATAAACAAATGGGACCTAATGAAACTTAAAAGCTTTTGCACAGCAAAGGAAACCATAAACAAGACAAAAAGACAGCCCACAGAATGGGAGAAAATATTTGCACATGAAGCAACTGACAAAGGATTAATCTCCAAGATTTACAAGCAGCTCATGCACCTCAATATCAAAAAACAAAGAACCCAATCCAAAAATGGGCAGAAGACCTAAATAGACATTTCTCCAAAGAAGATATACAGATTGCCAACAAACACATGATAGAAAGCTCAACATCATTAGTCATTAGAGAAATGCAAATCAAAACTACAATGAGATATCATCTCACACTGGTCAGAATGGCCATCATCAAAAAATCTACAAACAATAAATGCTGGAGAGGGTGTGGAGAAAAGGGAACCCTGTTGCACTGTTGGTGAGAATGTAAATTGATACAGCCACTATGGAGAACAGTATGGAGGTTCCTTAAAAAACTAAAAATTGAAATACCATACGACCCAGCAATCCCACTATTGGGCATATACCCTGAGAAAACTATAATTCAAAAAGTGTCATGTACCAAAATGTTCATTGCAGCTCTATTTACAATAGCCAGGACACGGAAGCAACCTAAGTGTCCATCAACAGATGAATGGATAAAGAAGATGTGGCACATATATACAATGGAATATTACTCAGGCATAAAAAGAACTGAAATTGAGATATTTGTAGTGAGGTGGATGGACCTAGAGAGTCTGTCATACAGGGTGAAGTAAGTCAGAAAGAGAAAAACAAATACCGTATGCTAACAAATATATATGGAATCTAAAAACAAAAACAGAAAAATGGTCATGAAGAACCTAGGGGTAAGACAGGAGTAAAGACACAGACCTACTAGAGAATGGACTTGAGGATATGGGGAGGGGGAAGGGTAAGCTGGGACAAAGTGAGAGAGTGGCATGGACATATATACACTACCAAATGTAAAATAGATAGCTAGTGGGAAGCAGCCGCATAGCACAGGGAGATCAGCTAGGTGCTTTGTGACCAGCTACAGGGGTGGGATAGGGAGGGTGGGAGGGAGGGAGATGCAAGAGGGTAGAGATATGGGGACATATGTATATGTATAACTGATTCACTTTGTTATAAAGCGGAAACTAACACACTACTGTAAAGCAATTATACTCCAATAAAGATGTTAAAAAAAAAATCTACAAACAATAAATGCTGGAGAGGGTGTGGAGAAAAGGGAACCCCCTTGCACTGTTGGTGGGAATGTAAATTGATACAGCCACTATGGAGAACAGTATGGAGGTTCCTTAAAAAACTAAAAATAGAACTACCATAGGACCCAGCAATCCCACTACTGGGCATATACCCTGAGAAAACCATAATTCAAAAAGAGTCATGTACCAAAATGTTCACTGCAGCTCTATTTACAATAGCCAGGACATGGAAGCAACCTAAGTATCCACTGGCAGATGAATGGATAAAGAAGATGTGGTACATATATACAATGGAATATTACTCAGCCATAAAAAGAAATGAAATTGAGTTATGTGTAGTGAGGTGGATGGACCTAGAGCGTGTCATACAGAGTGAAGTAAGTCAGAAAGAGAAAAGCAAATACCATATGCCAGCACATATATATGGAATCTAAAAAAAAATGGTTCTGAAGAACCTAGGGGCAGGACAGCAATAAAGATGGAAACGTAGAGAAAGGACTTAAGGACATGGCGGGGGCGGGGATAAGGTGGGATGAAGTGAGAGAATGGCATGGACATATACACACTACCAAATGTAAGATAGATAGATGGTTGAACGCAGCCACATAGCACAGGGAGATCAGCTCGGTGCTTTGTGACCACCTAGAGGGGTGGGATAGGGAGAGTGGGAGGGAGACGCAAGAGGGAGGGGATATGGGGATATATGTATATGTATAGCTGATTCACTTTGTTATAAAGCAGAAACTAACACAACACTGTAAAGCAACTTTACTCCAATAAAGATGTTAAAAAAAAAATCTAGCCACCTCTCGCCATCTTTACCGCTTCCATTCTGATCTCATCCATCACCATCCTGTGCTCATATTATTACAAAAGCCTTCTAACCAGAATCTCTGCTTTCACCCTTGTTTTTCATGCAGTCTTTTCTGAACATGTCAGCCAGAGCAATCCTTTTAAAATACAAATCAGATCATGACACTTTCTTGCTCAATACACTCCAAAGTTTCCTCACCTAAGATCAAAATCAAAAGTGCCCTCCAAGGCCTTACATGGTCTGTCCTCATTTCCTACTGCTCTCTACCTTGCTCACTCTGCTCCAGTCACTTTGCCTTCCTGCCGTACCCTGAACATGTTCTAATTTTGAAGGCTTTGCAGTGGCTGTGCCGGTTCCCTGAATCTCCCTTCCCCCAGGTCTCTGCATGATTTCCCCCCCTCATCTCCTTCATCTCTGTGCTCAAATGAATACCCTGACAGACTATTTAAATTGCTGCCTGCCCCTTCCCCACAGCACTAATCCTGCCTACCCTGATCTACCTTTTCTCTTTCTATGTCACATTTATCACTTTCTAACATATTATGTAATTTACTTATTTATTATCTTTTAATTTATTTTCTCTCTCTGCTAGATTATAAACTCTAAAAGTAGAGGAATTTTTAATCAGCCTTTTTTTTTGGATATATCCTAAGTACCTAGAACCACACTTGAAACATAGTAGAGACTCATATAAATATTTGTTGAATAAATGAATTCATAACAAGCTTATTTGTGGGTTGAATTGTTGAAGGCAGTCTGCATATCCATCCCTGGGACAGCAGATGACTAAATGCTGATGTCGCGTATCATAAGATCTATAACACAATACAACGTGCAAAACTAAAATGCATATGTACAAAAGCACATTATTCATTTTGCAAACACACGTACATACAAAAACACATATAACATGTTAGAATGGATGGTGATATGGAAGGGAGATAAAAGGTAAGAAGTAAGGAAGAAAGGAAAATGGAAGGAAGGAAAAAGAATGGAAGGCACTGCCCAAGGACAACTTACAATCATACATCATGAAATGAGGAATGTGAATTAATTCCACACTAGGCATGGGAGGTTAAAAAAATAATGCACTTCAGCTATTTTGCTAACTCAAATTGCTCTTCACCGTCACAAATCAGAACAGAGAGCGTTTACTGTGATTTCACTCCTCAAGTGCGGAACGTGCAGTTCAGGGTGGGCAAGCGATACAGGAGTTAAGCCTGAGAAGACCTTAGACTGCGAGGCTCTGTGCCTTGTTCAGGGGTGTGATGCCCCGTGTCTATAAGGGAATGACAGCACGGTGAGCATGCAGCTGAGTCAGCCGACTCTGCAATTGGTTTACTCACATTTTTCAGCTTGTCCCAAGACCCATATGTTTTCTGCCCTTAGCATTCACTGTTTCTCTCCCTCTTATATCTCTTACAAATAAAATGTTTTCAATTCAAAGACAAAATTCTCATTTAAATTTCTTTTTTGCTGCTTACAAACAATGATGGGGTTTTTGAGAGTTTTGAAGTTACCTACCTACGCAAAACAATAAACAACTGAATATAACAAATCCCAAAGAGGCCAGTTGTAAGAGGCATTAAACAGAAAGCGCTCAGTCCCATGTGGTTCATATAATCTGGAGTTTTCCTGGAATAGAGCTTCATGTGTCTCTGAACAGGAGACATAAGAATTTATTATGAAATTCTCCTCTTCTGACCTGCATGGGACAAACGTTTTGTTTCTAATAACACTGAGCAAGTTCTTACCCTGTCCAACTTTTTGGTGTGTTACTATTTTGCATTATTTTTTTAATATCCAAAAACCTAAAAGAAATCATCTACCACCTTCTGTAAAGTGATACACGGAGGAGAGGTGGTCAGAGAAATGAAGCAAATCTCTGCTATTTAGGAAATGACAGCATGCCCTAGGGCTGGAACTGTATCACCTGTGTGTGAAGTTCATTCAAGGCAGACCCTTTGGGAGATGGGTCTGTGCTCTGAAAAAGAACAACTAGAAAATTCACAGGTGAGCTCTGAGAGTAGATTTGGAAACAGGTTAGGACTGAATCAGAAGATTTTGCCAGTGAAGATGGCGACAGGAAATAGAACTCATTCGCAGAGAACGGGTTGAAAGGTCTCCAGCATTTCTCTTGCATGGTGCTTAGAAAGCAAGACTTCCTGAGGTTTTCAGGATAAATGGGCCAGAAACATATGGATTATATTTTCTCAGAAACTCAGATGTCTTTCACAGTGAAGTGGAAAACTGCTCTGAAAATACACACCGGAGGTTACCCTCAGTCTGCAAACCTTCCAAATGTTTTTTAAGCTGTTTTGCTGATTTTCATAACTAAGGGGATTTATAGAGATGACTACTTTCTGAACTCTGATAGTAAATAATAAATGGTAGTTTGTCAACCCTCCTAGGCAATTTCCCTGGACTGAGCATGACTGGCCAAGCCCAGAGTCCCACAGCCTGGGAAGAATTGCTAAAAAATGGAGGTTATTGCCTCTTCTTCTTCCTGCTCTCATGACCCCCGTTCCCCTCTCTCGTTCTCCAGAAAGGGTGCCGGGTGTGCAATTTACAACAGAAGGAGGATTCCTGAAGAGAGAGCAGGTCATTGGTTCGTTCAAAACTTTCCTCATGAATTTATCCATCCAACAAGTATTTATTGAACACTTCATATGTGCCAGGCACTTTTGCAAGTGCTGGTCATTTCCCCTTCTCTGTGATGAGGACTGTATTCTTTTCCTAGGGCTGCTGTAACAGAGTACCACAGACTGGGTGGCTTAAATGACAGAAATGTATTGTCTCCCAGTTCAGGAGGCTAGAAGTCCGAAATCAGGGTGTTGGCAGGATTGGCTCCTTCTGAGGGCTGTGAGAGAATCTGTTCCGTCCCTCTCACCTGGTTTCTAGTGGTTTTCTGGTGATCTTTGGTGTTTTCTGGCTTATAAACACTATCCTGACCTCTGCCCTCGTCTTCACAGACATTATCCCTATGTGCACGTCTGTCTCCAAATTTCCCCTTTTTATAAGGACACCATTTGTATTAGATTAGAGTCCACTCTGATGGCTTCATTTTACCTTGATTGCCTCTGTAAAGACCCTATCTCCAACTCAGGGCATATTCTGAGGTACTGGGGGTTAGGACTGAAACATATGAATTTGGGGGACACAATTTAACCCTTAACATGGACTAAACGATATCAGACTGGCTGCCTGTGTTTCCCTTTTATCCATCCACCCCTTTTAGCTACAGAGGTGTCACTCCTTTGCATACCCTGCTCTCCCAATCCTGGGAAGTAGAAAATCTATCTAGAAGGTGCATTTGGACCTAGCGATCTCTTTAGTAGCTTCCTCAAAAGAATGTGATAAAGAACATACCTCCCAATTTGATTCAGGAAACTAATGGGTTATATGGAATTCTCGTTCCTCTTCTAAGATAGGAGACAGAGGCACAAAGCTGGGTGGCACTATTGCCTCAATGTCCCGGACTAGCAGCATTATTTTGCATTGAGTAAAATATGATTCGAATAGAATTCTCTTCCTCTAATCAACAGATCATTATAATTCAGTTTGGGGTTGGGGGAAAGGTCAATTTATCAATACTATCATGTTACCCAAGGGAAACAAAACTGCTCTAAAATATTATTTTCAGATATCTTCAGCCAGTGTTAAATAGTTGTATCACACTCATATAATCAGGGAATTCTATTTGATTGCTATTTTATTTCATTTTATTTTTTAGAATCAGGGAATTTTACACCAAAAAGTAGCTTTAGAAATCAACTAAACATTTAATTAAGGAATCTGTGTTTCACTAAGGAGAGAGGTTTACTCAAGGTCACAGCCAAGCTAACACTCACCACGTGCCCAGCGTGCGCTAAGCACACTCAGTAGACATCTGGTTTCTCTGCGTGTCCAGTATGCGGTGGAGCTGAGATGGAACACAGGGCCCTAACTCCAGAGCTGGATGCATAACCACGGCACAGTAGTTGCTTAGTGGCAGAGCTGGGCTTTGCGGCCAGGCCTCCTGAATGCGGTCCAGCGTTTTTCCACGGTCCCACCCTGCTTCCTGTCTTGCCTTTGCTCTATCTACACTCTGCACACAACTGCTAGAACAAATCTCTGACAGGTGCAACCTTAATCATAACTTTTTCTGATTATACTCCTGCAATCTCTTGCCTACAAAGAGGTGGTACAAATTCCTCACCTGATCTATTGAAGGCCCGTGACAAAAATTTTCAGCCTTGTTTCTGAATGTTCCCTGTGTGCACTACTAAGCTCTTCAGCCAACTTGGCTACAAGCCCTTCTCTGTAAGAGGCCTGTCTCTTCTGCCCTTGCCCAGGCTCTTTCCCAGGCCTGGACTTCCCTCCCTCACTTTGTGTTAGAATAGTCTAAATCCTTCCTCTGTGTACTTTTTCTTGTTCTTCTAACAGATGTAGCTTTCTGGGTCTGAGGCTGCTGGTTGTCTATCAATATCCATTCCCCTTCTTCTTTTAGAAAGAGAGGCTCTGAGCTTTAACTAGGCACATAGGTCCCTGGAAGGAAGATGTTTCCTCGCTTCTCGCATGACTCGGTGTGGCGATGTGATTCGTTCTGGCCAAGGGTCTGGGAGTGGAAGCAAAGTGTGCAGTGATGGTCACAACTGAGAGGACACAGGGACTCCCTTCTCTCTCCTCCTATGGCATGAAATGCTGACCCAGTGGATACAGTGGGCACAATGCCATCTTCAACCATGCAGCTGAAGGCAACACCACAAGTGATGGCAGAGCCAAGAATTAAAAGGAGCCTGGTCCCCAACACAATGGAGCTGGCATATGAGTCCAGGGTTGCCTACATTTGGACGTTTATGTGTGAGAGAGAAGTGTTGCCATCTCGTTTAAACCACTGTTTGGTTTTCGTAATTCTTGGTTCTCTTCATTATAGCAGCCCACCTTTTCTAGATGAATGCATTCTTTTTTTTTTTTAATTAATTAATTTATTATTTATTTATTATATTTAGCTGTGTTGGATCTTCGTTTCTGTGTGAGGGCTTTCTCTAGTTGCAGCGAGCGGGGGCCACTCTTCATCGTGGTGCGCGGGCCTCTCACTGTCGCGGCCTCTCTTGTTGCGGAGCACAGGCTCCAGACGCACAGGCTCAGTAGTTGTGGCTCACGGGCTTAGTCGCTCCACGGCATGTGGAATCTTCCCAGACCAGGGCTCAAACCTGTGTCCCCTGTGTTGGCAGGCAGATTCTCAACCACTGCGCCACCAGGGAAGCCCGATGAATGCATTCTTGCTTCTTCCTCCTGCAGCCCTTGGTGTTTTTCCTAGGACATGTCCTCAATTTACCACATAGCAGAGAAAACGTGGGATTTTAAGTTGGATAGCCCCAGCTTTAATTCTAGCTCTACCACTTATCAGCTGGGTGACTCTGGGCTAGTGACTTAGCCTCTCTGAGCTTCAGTCTCCTTATTTGTAAACCTGGAGTAACTTTCCACTACTTTGAGCTGCCTCTCCAGGGTGATTTTCATCAGGCCGTGGGGACACCGTGAGTCACTCTTCTCCACTATAGGAAAATAACAACCACAGAAACCAAAATGTTCACATTTGCTCCTCAGGTACCCTCTCTCGTGAAGTCAGCTGGAAATGCTAACGTGTTCTTCAGTTCTCCCTTGGCTGCCGTCTGGGCAGAGCCTCTCCCCTCTGTTTGTAGATGTAAGGCTATGATTCACCCTTCTTCTATCCAACTCTTTGCATAAAGAGATTACTATAATTCCGAGGTCACAGCTCATTGTTCATATACCCATTGATGCTTAGAGTTACAAGACACTTGAGGGTTGCATGGTCAAATCTTCTCTGTCAAATCTACGGGGTCCCGCAAGGCCCACATTCATCCACAGCCAGCCTCACCAATGATCATCTTGCCTCCACCGAATGGTGTCCACCGTGTCACACGGCAGCCTGTCCTGTTTCTCAACAGCACAATCATAATCAAGTTCTTTTTGATATTTTTATCCTGTGTCATTTCTGGAAGTCTCATCACTTAGGAATGTTAATTCCCCACACATGGTGGGATATTCGGGGACCTGGCCCAGTAGAAAGTGAATCTAATTCCTTATATACATCCTCAATAGTGTCAGTTTGGAAGGAACTTAACTACGATCCTTCTTCCTCTACTATCTCACATATGGCTAGTGTTTTCCAAGTCTTTTTGATCAAGCACCTCTGTCAGTAAAGAATTTTTGAGCATGCATCTCCCAACATACACATATTTATTATGTAATAATAGATGTACTACTGTGTTAACATATTATAAAATAAGACACATATAAAGCTAGATGTTTAAGGAGATAAGAAATATAGAAGTGGAAGTTCAAATATTTTCTAGCCACATACCAAAGGACCATGTCACCCATCCCTGGACTCCACGTCTCTCTCTTGGGAAACCTCTGAACTACACAGGATGATTTTCCTCACCAGTGTGCGAGCTCTGTATGCGGGCAAAGATTCTGTCTGTTTGCTGCTATATCCCATGGTTTAGAACAGCATTTGGCACACCAGACACACTCAGTACATGTTTGCTGAATCAGTGAGTGATTCCCAAACCTTTATTTATAACATAAACTCCTCATTTCCAACTGTCTACCAGACAGCTTTACCTGCATCTCCCTAGATACTTTAAAGCCAACACAGGCCAAGCTGAGTTCCGTCTTCCTACCACATAATGTCTCCCTCCACCGAAGTGTCATCTCTTTTTTTTCTCTTCCTACATTACACCTGCACCCATGTGGCTAAACTGGCTGGAGTTAACCAGCCTGACTAAACTCACCTGAGACCGTATTATTCAGCCACGAGGAAGAAGGAAATACTGCCATTTGCAAGAACATGGGTGGGTCCTGCAGGCATTATGCTAAGTGAAATAAGTCAGAGAAGGACAAATACTGTATGATCTCCTACGTGGAATCTAAAAAAGCCAGACTCCTAGAAACAGTGTAGAGCTCCGGAGAGCTGCGGGCAGTAAGAATATTAAAACCTGTGAGTACCTCCCGGCTCCTAACTTTGCGCTCTCGACAACGTGCAGGAGGTGATCACGAATGGAAAAAAATAGGAAGATACACAGAGCTATGTGAATATAGAATAACAACCTTTTTGGGGCTTCCCTGGTGGCGCAGTGGTTAAGAATCCGCCTGCTAATGCAGGGGACACGGGTTTGAGCCCTGGTCTGGGAAGATCCCACATGCCACGGAGCAACTAAGCCCGTGTGCCACAACTACTGAGCCTGCTTGACACAACTACTGAAGCCCACGTGCCTAGAGCCTGTGCTCCGCAACAAGAGAAGCCACCGCAATGAGAAGCCCGCCCACCACAAGGAAGAGTAGCCCCCGCTCGCCGCAACTAGAGAAAGCCCTTGCACAGAAACGAAGACCCAACGCAGCCAAAAATAAATAAATAAATAAGATGTTTAAAAAAAAAAAAAGAATAACAACCTTTTTTTTTTTTTTAAAGGAAACTAGAATGTATCCATTTTAAGCTGTCCTTCCCCATAGTTGTCTTGTTGCATTATCCACTTAATTTATTGTCGATGCTGGCAATAAAAGTTTTTCGAAGTAATTTGGAACTGTCCAGTTTGCAAGTCACATCTTAAAATCTTTCATTTAAAAAAATAAGAGAGAGAGAGAGAGAGAGTAGAATGGTGGCTGCCAGTGGCTGGGGGGCGGGGTGGGGATGGGGAACACGGCGAGATGTTGGTCAAAGGGTACAAACTTCCAGTTCTAAGATGAACAAGTTCTGGGGATCAGCGTGGTGATTACAGTTAACAACTCTGTAGTATATACCTGAAAGTTGCTAAGACAGTAGCTCTTAAATGCTCTCACCACAAAAAAAGAGATGGGAAACACGTGCCATGATGAAGGTGTTAACTAAGGTTACTGTGGTAATCATTTCACGATATATAAGTGTATCAAATCAACATGTCCTACACCTTAAACTATAAAATGTCATATGTCAGTTAAATTTCAAAAAAAGGTAGAAAACAATTAAGGACCGTATATCTCTTAGGTGAGCACTTCCAACTGCCTGGCAATCCTAATACAACTGCCACCCAACTTGCTCTCTCAGTATAACAGCTAGGGACTTCCCTGGTGGTGCAGTGGTTAAGAATCCGCCTGCCAATGCAGGGGACACGGGTTCGAGCCCTGGCCCGGGGAGATCCCACATGCCACGGAGCAGCTAAGCCCGTGCACCACAACTACTGAGCTTGTGCTCGAGAGCCTGCGAGCCACAACTACTAAGCCTGAGTGCCACAACTACTGAAACCTGCGCGCCTAGAGCCAGTGCTCCGCAACAAGAGAAGCCACCGCAATGAGAAGCCGACGCACCGCAATGAAGAGTAGCCCCTGCTCGCCGCAACTAGAGAAAGCCCGCACACAGCAACGAAGACCCAACGCAGCCAAAAATAAATAAATAAATAAATATAAATGAATTTAAAAAAACATCGTGGCTACTCTTTATACTCCCCCTACCCATCTCCGGCCTCTCAAAATTCCAACATCCCTTCTACTTCTTTACTCTCAGCTTTATTTTCCTTTCCTTTCCTTTATTTTACTATACTTTGCTTTATTTTCCTGAGAAAGTAAAACCAACCCGAGAGGACTCTTCCTGGTAGGACCAGGCACCTGTTCCTCCACGTTCTGCCGTTCCTCCTCTTACAACAGGTGGGATCATACTTGTTCCTAAGTCCAACCCCTCCACTGTGCACTGCATCCCATCCTCCTGCTTAGTCAAGGGTTTGACTCCTGCAATTTCCTCTGCTTTCTCCTGTATCATTAGCTTTCTCTTCTCTATTGGATAATTCCCATCTGTACATAAATATGCTGTGAAAACAAAACAAGATCAAATCCCCTTGACCTCTTGCCCCCATCCGGCTCTCACTTCATCTCTCTGTACTCTTTTAAAGAAAATCATTTTAAAACATCGTCGATGGACCTTCTCTTCACTTTCTCACCTCCCAGTCTCCTTGTGTTTCGTCACCACCACTTTGCCAAAACAGCTTCTGTCAAGGTTGCCAATCATCTCCATCTTGCCACGTCCAGTGGTCAATTCTCAGGTCTCATTTTACTGGACCTCTCAGCAGCATCTGGCATAGAAACTCACTCCTTCCTTCTGGAAACGAATTTCTTCACTTGGCCTTTGGGACACCACCCTTGAAGTTTCTTTTACCAGCATTGTCATCTCCTTCTCAACCTCCTTTACTGGCTGCTTCTTCTCCACTCAACTATTATCATCCTGAGTGAACAAGAATCAATCCTGGACCACCTTCTCTTTCCAATCTGTATTCAGTTCCCTTGTGACCTCATTCAATCTCATGACATCAAACACCTTCAAATTTTTATCTGCACCCAAACCTTCCCCAAGAACTCCAGACCTGTGTGTCTAGCTGTCTTCCCATATTTCCTCCTGGATGTTTAATAGGCTTTCCAAGTGAAGTATGTCTGAAACAAAACCTTTGATTCTCTCCTTCATTGCCTTAAAACCTATTCCTTCCCAACTCTTCTCAACCTCAGTAAAGAGTACCAACATTCAACTGTTTTTCCAGGTGAAGAACCTAGGAGTGATTCTTGATTCTGTTTTCAATCCATCAGCAAGTCCTGATTTTTCCACCCTCAAAAAAACAAAAAGGCTAGCTACTTCTCAACACTCTCACTGCTACAACCCAAGTCTCAGCTGCCGCTTTCTTTTGACTTGACTACTGCTTCCATTCATGCATCTCTAAAATTCATTCTATACTTCACAACCAGAATAATTTAACAACAACATCAACAAGAAGAACATAAGTCAAATTATGTCTCTCCCTTACCCAAACCCATCTAATAGCTTCCCAACACATTTCGTATGAAATCCACACTCACGGTCACGGTGGGCAAAGCTGTGAGAATCTAACCCTTGCTACCCTCCTTTATCCTGTGACTTAACTTACTGAGCTCCAGCCACACTGACCTTCTCACTGTTTGTCAAACAAGCCCCCCCTTGTTTCAGTCACAGGATCTTTATGCCCACTCTTCCCTCTGCTTGAATGTCTTTCCCTCCAGATCTTCACGTGGCTTTCCTGTGCCCTAATGATTCTTGGAGAATCAGTCCTTGTCTCCTGCATAAAATAAACATCATGCTCCATCTTTTTACCATGCTTTATTTTTTGTCATAAGGCTTAACACAATCTGAAATTCTACTATCTCTTTGTTTACTTATTTAGAGCCTCTTCCACTTGGGCTTTTCCTATTTTGTTCAAAGCCATATTCCCAGTGCCTAGATTAGTGCCTGGTACATAGGAGGTTCTCAATAAATAGTCTTTGGATGAATTTATATATTTACTTTAATTACCCAAAAGACACTTGGGAGAGTCATGTTCATCTTTTTCTGCTCAAGTCAGTCCCCTCTCCACCCTCCGCCACGGGTCATCAAGTCTTTAGAATCTGCTACTCCAATGTCTCTTAAATCCCTCCTCTTTGTCACACCCAGAGTCACTCTATAGATCTTTGTCATCTTTCAACAGTTCTACTGAGCAACCTCTGAAGCTGGTCTTCCTAGCTCCCCGACAACCCACTTCTTTCCCCATAGGACTTCCAGAGAGGTCTTTTTAAAACATAAATCCCATCATGTCTCTCTTCTGCTTAATAGACTTCAATAGCTCCCCATCACACAAAGAAGGAAGTCAAAACTCCTTAGCTGGACATGAGCTGGAGTTGGTCCACATTTCCAACCTCATTTCATGCATCCGTTTCTCCTATTGTACCCTAACTACCTGTAGGTCCCAAACAGGCATGTTCTTTTGCTTACACTGTTCCCTGTACTTGAGTACCTTTCCCCTTTTCTTCACCTAGCTACTTACTACTTATCCTTTGAGATTAAGTGCAAAGTCACCTCTTTGAGTCAGCCTTCCTGGTTTCTGTATACAGATGAAATGAGTTGTCCGATCAAGAGACCAGAGCTCCTGGAGTTAGCACTGTTTGTTTTTCTGGGCCAAATTTTACAGGATTTCGTTTCCAGTGGGTAGGCTTTGTTTTCTGCTTATCCTAATTGAGTGGCCCGTAGGCCACATTCTGTGGACAGTATGGGTGTTTGCATGGGGGCCAACACCACCAAAATCTGATTGTGAAATTGTTTTTAAAATTACCTTTGGACATTTGAAATATGCTTTTTAAAAAGATCAGTAAAAATCACACATTTCTCCAAGGCAGGCTGCCTTAAGTAATCAAGCCCCGCCCCACCCCACCCCCCCAAGACGCCAGGTGCATCTTAGAATACAGTCAAAACTTGTTTGGAACTTAAGGCAGACCTCGGACTGTCAAAACCCATCTTGCTGGTTCTAATTTAAGGATCAAAAAGGAAAAGGCATTTTTCAAAAGATTCCAAAACAGTATTTGGATAAGATCATTGAGAAGGCTTCATGAACCTGTGAACTAATTTTTTTTAAGAAAGGGGAAATACACAGGGAGGTGTCAGGGGAACTGGGTAGTTCATTAAATTCACTATAAAAGTGGGTGGTTACTAAGTGTCCATCGACAGATGAATGGATAAAGAAGATGTGGCACATGTATACAATGGAATATTACTCAGCCATAAAAAGAAACAAAATTGAGTTATCTGTAGTGAGGTGGATGGACCTAGAGTCTGTCATACAGAGTGAAGTAATTCAGAAAGAGAAAAACAAATACCGTATGCTAACACATATATATGGAATCTAAAAAAAAAAGAAAAAAATGGTTCTGAAGAACCTAGGGGCAGGACAGGAATAAAGACGCAGACGTAGAGAATGGACGTGAGGACACGGGGAGGGGGAAGGGTAAGCTGGGACAAAGTGAGAGAGTGGCATGGACATATATACACTACCGAATGTAAAATAGATAGCTAGTGGGAAGCAGCCACATAGCACAGGGAGATCAGCTTGGTGCTTTGTGATCACCTAGAGGGGTGGGATAGGGAGGGTGGGAGGGAGACGCAAGAGGGAGGGGATATGGGGATATATGTATATGTATAGCTGATTCACTTTGTTATAAAGCACAAACTAACACACCATTGTAAATCAGTTATACTCCAATGAAGATGTTAAAAAAAAAAAAGTGGGTTGTTAGATGTCCTCCCAGAGTTGTAAGGCTTCAATGATATAATGTACCTAAAATACCGTGCATCAGGCTTACCACAGAGTGGCACTCAAGAAATGTTTGTCCCACCCTGCCTTTTCCCTTAAATGTCCCCACTATTTGCTGCAGCCTCAAATGTTCTCAAGCCACCTGGCCTCCCAGAAATGACAACATCACTTTTCTGATTTCATAACAAGCAGGGCCACCATATGACCTTCGTGGGCTCCTTCCTCATGACAATATCAAAATGAAAATTTTTGATAGAGCTTTGAATACTGCAACATTTTATTTATTTTTTCTTTCAGGCAAAATGTCATCGATTTTTAGAAATCCTAAAATTTCCATTTTTTGCTGCTGTGAGATAAAACAAAAACATTTTTTACCCCTGAAATTTCATTTGTTTTTCCTTTTGATTATAAAAGAAATGAAAACACTTTTGTGGGCCCTAAGAGCATCGTGGGCCTCAGCTGCTGGGCCTAATGGGTGAGTGGCTGAGAGAAAGAGAGAAAAGGGAAAGCAGCTTGAAGCTGCATGAGGAAGGGGGTCTTGATTCCATGGGAAGTTGTACCCGTCCCGTCCCCTAAATGGGTTTTCCCCACTCCCAGCCCCCTCATCCACTCTAGAGGGCTGGCGTGGGGAGAGACAATATCAGCTCTCTCCCTTGAAACTAAAGGAAAAATAAAGAGGCAGCCTGTAATGGGGTCGGTAAGTGTTAGCTAATGTGAACCAGAGCAAAGGCTCATCTAACAAGGAATGAACTCTTCCCAGGCTCGCATACCCAGGCCTTGGTGTAAGTTCTGCCCCTGGGCATCAGGAATGAATGCCCGCAGCCCCTCCAGACGCCCAGGAAGCCACCCACCCGCAACCCAACCTCAGGGGCCTCATGTCACAGCTCCTGAGAGCCAGCTGCCGTGACTGGCAAACAAAACCAAAAGGCTGAGCCTTCTCTGGGGGATAGGTGATTCCTGGACCCCTGGGGAGTGTCGGAAGAGAGGAACTGCCCACTGAGGGGGACCCTCTAGCCACTTTCCTGCAGGACTGGACTCCTCCCAGCATCTCTAGGGAATGTCATGAATAAGTGCTTCAGAGGGAGACAGTATGGACAGAAGCTTCCGGCACGGAGCTAACTAACCACAGTAACCTTCTTTTCAACCCTCCCAAAGGTCTCTGGAAGTCTCTTATTGCCCTGGAGGATAAGTCTTGGTGACTCGTTAACATTCTTCCTAACTAGGCTCTTTTCCTGGTATCTGGGGGATAGAATAGTGAGGAAATAATGGAAATAGATTGTTCTACTAATAACTCATCTTGTCTTTTCATTTCAGTTCCTTTGTTTTATTATCAGTTTATTAACAACAGGCATGACATCCAATCATTCATTCATTCACGCAACAAGTGTTCACTGAGGATCTACTATGTACCAGGCACTGTTCTAGGGATTTGGAATACAGCAGGGAAATAAAGACCCCTACCTTTGTGGAGCTGATATTCTAGAGGGCAGAAAAGACCAAGAAACAATAACATAACACCGTAGTTTATCATCTCTAAGATGGCAATGATATAAGATGTACCATTATTCTGTGTGCCATGAAAAAAAGACAGAACGCTAATACTCGCTGTCAATTATTTTTAAAAATCCTGATTTCATGTATGTTAGAATGTATAAAAAATTGTGCAACTCAGAATTGATTACCTATAGTAGATAAATTATATAGTATATTAGGTGATTATGAGAAACAAAAGCGGAGCAGGCAAAGAAGTTTTGGGCGGAGTGGTGACACTGAACAGTCTTTAAGGAGATAGGGCTGTTAAGTTTTTATAAGACTATTTTTTTATAGCTCTTTTAGGTTTATGATAAAATTGAGAGAAAGGTCCAGAGATTTCCCATATGCCCCCTGACCCCCTACACATGTAGCCTCCCCCATTATCAACATCATCCACCAGAGTGGTACCTTAGTCCCAGGATGAACCAGCATTGATACACCATAATCACTCAAAGTTCACTGTTTACCTTAGGGTTCACTCTTGGTGTTGTCATTCTGTAGGCTTGGACAAATATATAATGACATGTATTTATCATTATAATATCATAAAGGGTAGTTTCACCATCCTAAAAATCCTCTGTGGTCCATCTATTCACCCTTCCTCTCCATCCCACCCCTGGCAACCACTGATCTTCTTTACTGTCTCCATAACGTTGCCTTTTCTAGAGTATCTTATAGTTGGAATCATAGAGGATGCAGCCTTTTCAGATTGGCTTCTTTCACTTAGTAATATGCATTTAAGGTTGCTTCATGTCTTTTCACGGCTTGGTAGCTCACTTCTTTTTAGCACTGAATAATATTCCATCGACTTTTTTTTAAAACAGCTTTGTTGAGGTATTGTTTACATACCATAAAATTCAATGAATTTAAGTAAATCTACAGTTATGCAAACATTACCATAATCCAGATTTAGAACATTTCTTTTTCTTTTTCTTTTTCTTTTTTTATTGTGTAGGAACACTTCACATGAGAACTACCCTCAACAGTTTTCATATGTGCTGCACAGTCCTGTGAGCTCCAGGTACTGTTACACAGCAGATCTCTAGAACATATTCATCTTGTAGAACTAAAACTTTATACTCATTGAATAGCAATTTCCCATTTCCACCTCTCCTCAGCCCCTGACAACCACTCTCCGTTTCTATGAGTGGAATCACGCAGGCTTTGTCCTTCTGTGACTGGCTTACTTCACTTAGCATATCTTCCAGGTTCAGCCATGTTGTTGCATGTTGTAGGATTGCTTTCTTTTTTGAGTCTGAATAGTATTCCATTGTATGTATATGCCACATTTTCCTTATCCATTCATCCATCAATGGACATTTAGGTTGTTTCCACATTTTGGCTATTGTCAATAATGCTGCAAAGAACATGGGAATGCTAGTATCTCTTTGAGATCCTGATTTCAATTCTTTTGGATAAATACCCAGAAGTGAGATTGCTGAATCATTTGGTGGTTCTATTTTTAATTCTTTGATGAATCTCCATACTGTCTTCCATAGTGGCTGCACCATTTTACATTCCCACCAACAAGAATTCCAATTTCTCCACATTCTTGCCAACACTTAAGTTTTCAAAAATATAATAGCCATGCTAATAGGTGTGAGGCAATATCTCATGATTTTGATGTGCATTTCTCTGATGATTAGTGATGTTGAGCATCTTTTCATGTACCAATTGGAATAGTGGCTATTTATTGAATAACCATGAGCTCCATGGGAGCAGAGATCATTTTGTTCATTGCTCTGTCCCCACTGTTAATGAGTCTGACACGTGTTAGGTACTCAATAAATATTTTTTGAATGAATAAACCACCATGTGCCAGGCACACCACAGATATTATTTCTAAATTCTTATCAAATCAGAGGTAGGCATCAACATCCCCATTTTATGGATAATGAAACTGAGACTTGGAATAATTGCTCAAGATCACATAGCCAGGCAGGGGGAAGATATAGGACCCAAAACATGGGTCTCCCTGATGTTAACACACAGACCCTTCCTCTATACTTCACTGGCTTCTCTGCTGCTGGCCATTTTAATATCCTTTTAGTGCAAAAAACCAAAGGCAAATTGGGACAGCAGGCAAGCAAGACCCCTGGATAAAAAACCAGACTCACAGAAACCAGAATGAAACCTCCAGGAATAGAAAACCCAGTCTCGGAAATGGGTGTGAATTGCAGAGTTGCAAGCAGGTTGGCTTGTTATCTCAGATCTCAACTTCTAGCTGCCTTCACTTTAAAATAAATTATATTGGTGCATTAAAACTCCCCACCTCAAAAGGGATGATTATTATAAAAATCTTTTCTCCTCTTCAACAGTTTTAGCTCAATCCGTTAAAACACAACTGTTAAAAATAAACTGACTTTGATACTTTACAATGTGTAAGGCCAAATAACAATGCATGTGGAAATCTACCACAATCTTTCTCAGACTTAATAAGACCTCCAATGTGTAGAAGAACATCTTGGGTAAAACCCATTAAGCCAATATTGGCTTAATTCAAAAGTATACCTAATTTGAAACAACTGCTTTTTCCTTGGTCAAGTGGGTACCCTATTGTTCTTTAATGAAAACAATAGAAATTCCAAATTAAAAGTCAATTTCTCCCCTAAGAGAGCTATGTTTCATATTAACAAGGCTCTACTGAAAACCACTCATGCTATGAGCAGGGATCTCCATCATTACCCCATGGTGGGAGGATTGTGAGTGGTTAGCCAAGGTCCTGAAAGACTTGAAATTTTGCTTTCAAATGTGAGGGAATAATTAAACTTGGTTTGAACAAACCAGCCTTTGGAGCAATGGAGGCAGAGATCAGAATGTAAGTACCAAAGGCCTTGATCAGGCAAACACCCAGAATGGATCCTATGTACCAGTAGCCATGCTTTTTTTATTGCAGCAGAATACTCCATTGTGTGACTTTACTTGTACAATGTTTACTTATCCATTTTTGTGGTGATGGACATTGGGTTGCTTTCAGATTTGAAGTATTATAAGTGAAGTATTGGCTACAGCCAGGGACTGGGGGAGGAGGGGGGTGGTGTTTGTGCTAAGGACTGAACTCTGTTCCCCTAAAATTCATATGTTAAAGCTCTAGCCTCCAAAGTGACTGTATTTGAAGACAGAGCCTTTATAGAAGTAATTAAGGTTAAATGAGCTCATAAGGGTGGGGCCCTGATCTGATAGGATTAGTGTGCTTGTAAGAAGAGACAACAGAGAGCTCTCTCTCTCAAGATCTCTCTCTTGGTGCACAAAGAAGAGGTCGTGTGAACACACAATGAGAAGATGGCCATCTGCAAGCCAGGAAAACAGCCCTCACCAGAACTCAACCGTGCTAGAACCCTGATCTCAGACTTCCAGGCTCCAGAACTGTGAGAAATGGGTCTCTGTTGTTTACACCGTACAGTCTGGGCTATTTTGTTATGGCAGCCTGAGCAGACTAAGACGGGTAGATTGGTTGTGAGCAAGTCACTGACTAGACAGGGACACAAAGGAACTTTTCACACAAGGGTGAAGGAAACAGTCTGTATCTTGATCTGACTAGTAGTTACATGGGTAGATACATAGGTAAACAGATTTACAAAACTGTTTCAGGTTTGTACATTTTTATGTATGTAAAGTTTACTTAAACTTCAAAAAGTCCTTCCTAATTCTTACTCAGTTAAGGCTGCTATAACAAAACACCATAGACTGGGTGGCTTATAAACAATAAAAGTGGATTTCTCACAGTTCTGGAGGCTGGAAGTCTGAGATCAGAGTGCCAATATAAATTTTGTGGGCTCTCTTCTGGGTTGCAGACTTCTTGTGGTATCCTCACATGGCAAAGGGACCAGGGATCTCTCTGGAGGCTCTTTCATAAGGGCACTAATCTCATTCATGAGGGCTCCACCTTCATGACCTAATCACCTCCCAAAGACCCCACCTCCTACTCCCATCACTTTGGGAGTTAGGAATTCAACATACAAATTTTGGAGGGACACGACATTCAGACGTTAGTACCAAGGGAATCTGCGTTTCAAAAAGATACCAATATAGTCCTAATGCCTTTGAGCAAGGCTGGTAGGAAGGAAATTGACATATATTATTTATGTCTGGTGTATTTATATACATATTTGCCTGTAATAAATAACACAGGGGATTATACAACTTTTCCTAGATTGAGCAAGTACCAAATGGTCGAGCTGGATTCAGGTCCTGCCCCTTTCCCTAACCACTGCATCTGATAGTAAACCCATTCAGCCAAGGGAATGGGCAGGAAGGACACCCTGAAGCATCCAAGGCCGCAGAGTAGGCAGGGAGGCCTGAGGTTAGGAGGGCAGCTCTGTGGGGCACAGAGCCTGAGTTTCCCCCTCTGTGGGACACCCTGCCTGTGCTACCCCATAGGAAGGTAGCTGAAGCGAGGCTGACTGGAAGGAGTAGGCAGTGAGGAGCCATGGCTCCAGGAGAGGAGCTGCAAAACCAGCTGGGCAGCCTGCCCAAGAACAACAGGAAGCTTCCACCACACCCCTGCTCGCTGCAGCCCTGGCCCAGAGACCGGGGTCATTTTCTCCAAAGGCCCTTCTGCAGATGTTACATAAACAAAACCTCCATTGACTCCAGTCTGGACCTGGCCTAAAATAGCCCACGGGCTTTCCCCCAACTCTGCAGTTCACCATCCCTCAAGGTCCCCAGCGTGGGTGAGCTTCTTCCCTCCATGACCACATGGGCGGACATCACTCTACAGCATCCCCAAGAGATTTCCCCGGGCAGCAAAAGGCGGGGTCCTTTTGTTTTCCCTGGCAGGCATCCCTCCACGCCCTAAGACCTTTGATGGCTACTGGGCCAAGGGACACATCTCTCCTCACCAGCAAGGCGGGAAGCAGGTTCTGAGAGACAGCTGGGTTGGCCGGCAGCAGGCATGAGAGGGGCTGGCTTGGTCTCTCTTGGTCTCTCTCTGTCTCTGTCTCTTTCCCCACTCCCCTTCACAGGATGGAGTTTGACTGAGAGCCCAAGAGCAAAGTCTCCAGGTAAGAGCACGATGTTTCCTCGTCAGGGTTTCTTTTCGAGCTTGCTATAGTGATTGAACCCTCTGTTCCTAACTTTTTCTCTGAGCTCCTGTAAGCGCCCGTGACTCCATTTACACTTCATTTTGCAGAAAACTGTTCCATCTGTGCACATCTGGAGATTCACAGAGCTGTGACACAGCATGGGGTCACCCTGGGCTTTACCACCTCGACACAGGCCCCTGAACTCATGATGATCTTTCATCCTGGTCCCCTGCATTGCCCCAGAATCCTAAGTCATAAAAATAACAAAACACCTACAATTTTTAAAAACATTTTGTTAAATATTATACTATGTGCCAGATAAAATACTAAGCATTTTATGCTGTTATATTTTATTTCTCATTGAATAGTCCTATGAGGTCGGTACAATGATCATCTCCAGACTACAGAAGAGCAAACTGTAATTTAGAAATATTATAGGACATGTCAAAGATGCGGCAGAGGTGGAACGCATACACAAGCCTGTTGGGGTAGTTTTCGTGTCGTAACCACTGCCTCACATTTCCCAGAAAAGTCAGTAGGGGTTTATGGCACCTCTTTTCCACAGTCTTCCTTGTTCAAAGTCTAAGCTACTGTACCTGTTATCAGTGTAATTGATCAAGGTTTAATTACACTGTAATTGCTATCAGTGTAATTGTTATCAGTGTAATTACATTGATCAATTAATTATCCAACCAATACTTATTCAGTATGTTATGTTCTCTAGGCAAGATGGTATTTGAGTCTACACAGGCCAAAAAAAGAAAAAAGTATGATGTATAGTATGTGAATATTTGGCTCATATTTTATTAACCGTTGTACTTCAGTTGTGAGAGGGTCTTGCATTTCCCAAGTCGGAGATACTCAAACCAGGTCTCCAGCCAGGAACTAGCAGGTCCGTCAGCCTGGAGGAGGGAGGGTGGGAAGCATATGGGGAGCTGGGAGGGACCTCACCAGATCCACAGGAAAGGTTCACACTCAGGCTGAGGGACCAGTGCCAGGACATGGAGATCCATCAGGGGACTGATGAAACCCGGGAAACCCGGGCATTCGGAGGAATTTAGTTCAGATTCAGATCCTCTCTACTCTGGCAGCCTCTGTGAGGTTGGCTGGTTCCAGGGTTGCTCTAGGATAACCACAGGACTGAGGCAGCTGTGCCCTTAGACCGAGTCAAAGCCTTAGTTTGTATCTAGAAAAAAGCCCTTCCTCTCTGGGTTCCCACAGTTTGATTCTTTATTCATGTTATTCATCCCTCCCTCCCTCCCTCCCTCCCTTCCTTCCTCCCTCCCTTCCAGAAACATTTCTTGAGCATCTACTATGTGCTAGTACCAGGGAGACAGAGATCAGTAATGCGTACAACATGATCAATAAAATGAACGCTGCTGTACGTTATACCTGAAAGTGGTTAAGAGAGTAGATCCTAAGAGTTCTCATCACAAGGAAAATTTTTTTTCTTTTTTTTTTTTTGTATCTATATGAGATGATGGGTGTTCACTACACTACTGTAGTCATCATTTCATGACATATGTAAGTCAAATCATTATTCTGTACACCTTAACCTTACACAGTCCTGTATCTCAATTATATCTCAGTAAAACTAGAAGAAAAAAAAGAAAAAAGAAACAAAATATTCATCACCTGCTGAACCCAAGAACAAAGTCTGGTATGTCCATACAATGGAATATTACTCAGCAAGCAAAAGGAATGAAATATTAATATATACAACAATATGGAAGAATCTTAAAATCATGATTAGTGAAAAAATCCAGATGAATCTTCTCCCAAGAAGAAATTCTTTTTCTTTTTATTGTATCTTTATGAGATGGTTAAAGTTATCGAAACCTGTCACGGCAATCATTTCACAGTGTATGGAAATCAAACCATCATGCTTTACACCTTAAACTTATGCAATTATGTACGCCAATTATTTCTCAATAAAAGTGGAACAAAAAAAAAAAGCAATGCAATACAATCTTGACTTCCAGGAGTTCAAGCTCTAATGGAGGAAGTAGAAAAGAAAAATAGTGGTGACGCAGAATATTAAGGGCAGTGATAGATATCATCACAGGCTATGAAAGCATGGGGAGGAATCCAGACTCAGTCTTCTTGGGAGGTGCTAGTGGGGTGTGCGTGCGTGTGTGTGTGTGTGTGTGTGTGTGTGTGTGTGTTTGTGCCCGCCTGTGCCCTCACACAGGGAGGGAGGGTGAGTATATACGGGGGCTTCTAGAGGAGATTGTTGGGGACACTTACTTCCTTGTCTTGATGCTTCCTTCCACGTGGACACCTTCGCTAGAGCACTGCTCCTGGCTTCTTACCACCCCTTTATTCATCTCCCTGGGGCGGGAGAGGGATGACTTATCTGATCACTGAGTTCAGGAGAGGGAACTGGGACAGAGTGACTCAGTCATTCTTTGGCGGGGACTGTTCCTTCTGCCCTCCTGTGCCGTAAACTTTACAGAGTCAGGCTTTTGCCAGGAACTTACTCATTGTAACCTTCCCAGCAAATGCCTAGGAAGTAAGTTCAGCACAGAGGGGGTGATCGGAAAGCCACTTGGTTCATATATTTAAAGCCACGCTCACCAACCCAGCTTTTATCAGCACTGTCATTTTGATCTCCATTTGCCTTATTGGACTCTCTCAAACCCCAACACAGGCAATGCTTACTTGGAGTCTGGGCAGACATGTAGATGTGTGTAGGGGGCTGGACACTCCATTCGGGCTGGGCTGAGAGTAATCTTCACTCCATGTGCCAAATGAGACCAGGATGACCCTGAGCTCTGTAGAGAGAGGAGACACATTTTCAGTGACTTTCTTTGCCTCATCCCCTGCTTTAGAGCTTCCTGTTACAGGATGAAAGAGGCAGATCAGGACTGTCCTTGTTTAAGAGTCTGTAGCACTTGGACAAAGGTCATGAATGGCCTTTGGTCCAAGCCTGGAACTCCCACTGATGTCCCAGATCAGACTCTTGGAAGAACTGCCTGCCTTCCTTTCAGTCTGCCTTTATTTTGAAAGGGTCCCTTTTGTGAATGTGTTTTGGCTTGTTTTTCTGGAACACCTTTGCCCTGTTGTTTCTCATGCTTGTTGACTTCCTGTGGAGCTAAACTTGGAAACATATTTGTTCCTAGAAGAAAATGCTGTAATCGTATTAACCTGTACCTTTTGGAAGGCCTGTCAGGATTACTGCCCCCTTTTTTCTCAGATGACAAGTTGCTGAGATGCAGAGGGACCCAATGTGGCAGACCACCCAAAAAGCATTGGCAAAAACCCAGAGGATCCCACTTATACACAACCTAGTATTCTCACATCAGACAATGCCCTTTCCTCATTGTTTCTATCAGCTGGTTCCTCAATTGGAAACTGGGCTGGTTCCTTTCTCCCAGGTTTTATGACACCAAAAACTTCAGAGTGACTAATAGCCCAGTAGAGGGAGCTGTGTTAAACAATTTCCCTAAGTTGAATGTAAAATACTTGCAGTTAGCCAAGCAGGTGGCCCCTGTGGACATTTTGGAAGCTTCATTTATCAATAGGTGGTTACCTAGACAAAAGCTCTGAGCCAGAGCAAAGCTTTTGCAAGGCGGTGTCTTGGGGTTTGTGGGCTGCCCTGGATTGTGCATCTTGCTTCCATCAGCAAAACTTGGTTTTGGCTTAACATGACAGTTGCCACAATTCGACAAGTTTGTAGATTCCAGAGGCAGGGCCTGGCTCCAGTGTAGTGAGGGAGATGGGTGATTCCGCTGACTTTGCACTCATACACCGGGCAGGGGTGCTCATGTTCACGGTCTCCAGAGACAGATCCTGCGCCAGAGAAACCTATCACTTAGGAGGTTTGTTAGCGACTGGCTTTGGAGGCAGTGGCTGGGGAGGAGAGACAGTAATAGGAGAATCTTACAGAAATGTTTGGAACTGGTGTTCATCTAACCCATTAGCTCCTTGTGGGGTGTCGGACTGGGCTAAATTCAAATCCTGGGTGGCCCTCGGTAAAGACTTGTATTGAATAAACCTCGGGTACCAAGACCATTATGAAATTAGAAAATATCAAGCAAAAGCAATATGTGTGGTGTGTGTGTTTGGATTTATGTAAGAACAGGAATTACCAAAATTGATCGCAGGTCATAAGAGATAATAATGGCAGAGACAGGAAAGCTGGGAAGACTAGCATCTTTGAGGACCCACAGTTGCTCACAGTATTTTTAATGAGCAAACCTTTTGGGAAATAAGAAGGAAACAAGATGGTACATGGGGAGGCTTGACCGTGTCTATTAGTTTGCTAGGGCTGACGTAACAAAATCCCACAGACTGGGCGGTTTTAAAAACAGAAATTAATTGCCTACAGTTCTGGAGGCTGGAAGCCTAAAATCAAAGAGCTGGCAGGCTTGGTTTCCTCCGAGGCCTCTCTCCTTGGCTTGCAGGAGGCCACCCTCTTGCTGCCCCTTCTCACGGTTGTCCCTCTGTGCACTAGCACCCCTGGTCTATTTCTCTCCCTATAAGGACACCGGTCATGTCGGATTAGGACCCACTCTAATGCCCTCATTTAAACTAATTGTCTCTTTAAAGAACTTACAATGACATTCTGAGATACCAGGGGTATCAATGTATGAATATTACAGGGGACACAGTTCAGCTCCTAACACCATGAATGTCTATGACAAAGAAATTGCACTGATTACTGTAAGTAATGCTAGTTGTTATAACAGATAAATCCTGAAGTCTTAGGGCTTACCACCATAAGAAAATTATTTTCATCCACATCAAAGTCTGTTTCATTCAGTTAGAGGCTGTGGGGTAGCTGGACAAAGGGCAGTCATGTAGGGACCTAGCAACCATCTTCAACATGCAAGGGACACTTTGGATGAAGAAGTTAGGTGCAAAACGTGGAGAAGGCACACAACTCTTAGCGGCCTTGACTCAGAAGTGACACATCGCTTTCACTTCCACTCCATCAGCAAGAGCTAGTCTCACACTCCCACCTGGATGAAAGGGCCTGGGAGACGTAGTTTGTACCTAAGCTCAGGAGAGGAAGCAGGTTGGGTGACCACCAAGTCAGTCTCTGCCATAGGAGTGAAGCAAGCCAGTCTCAAGTCTAAAGATGGGCCAGTTGTTCTGGGAACTGGTGACCAGGTACTAGAGAGAGAGTCCAGCAAACATACTGAGGATAGAGGCAGTAAGGGACCCTTCAAGATTCCCAAAGCCAAGATGAACCTTGATCTTGAGAGGAGCTTCCCAACCTTATTCATGTCCTGGCACATGTAGAAAATGATCATTCGTGTACTGTGTATGAGACTACAGATGAGGCTATTCAAGGCCAGAGGTGAGAGTTCAAGAGGCTCTAACCACTCCAGGGGGCCACCTGACCATTGTAAAGTAATAAACTGGGGGAGAATTACAAAAGAAACCCAGACATGGACATTCATACCCAACAGGAAATACAATGAAGGACAACAGAACAGAATAGCCTAGAAATAAACCCACACATATACGGTGAATTAATTTATGACAAAGGAGCCAAGAATATACAATGGGGAAAGGACAGTCTCCTCAATAAATGGTGTTGGGAAAACAAGACAGCCACATGCAAAAGAATGAAACTGGACTCCTATCTGACACCATACACAAAAATCAACTCAAAATGGATTAAAGACTTAAATGGAAGGCCAGACACTATCAAACCCTTAGAGGAAAACATAGGCAGAACACTCTATGACATAAATCACAACAAGATCCTTCTTGACCCACCTCCTAGAGAAATGGAAATAAAACCAAAAATAAACAAATGGGCCCTAATGAAACTTAAAAGCTTTTGCACAGCAAAGGAAACCATAAACAAGTCGAAAAGACAACCCTCAGAATGGGAGAAAATATTTGCAAATGAAGCAACTGACAAAGGATTAATCTCCAAAATTTACAAGCAGCTCATGCACCTCAATATCAAAAAAACAAAAAACCCAATCCAAAAATGGGCAGAAGAACTAAAGAGACATTTCTCCAAAGAAGATATACAGACTGCCAACAAACACATGAAAGGATGCTCAACATCATTAATCATTAGAGAAATGCAAATCAAAACTACAATGAGATATCATCTCACACCGGTCAGAATGGCCATCATCAAAAAATCTACAAACAATAAATGCTGGAGAGGGTGTGAAGGAAAGGGAACCCTCTTGCACTGTTGGTGGGAATGTAAATGGATACAGCCACTATGGAGAACAGTATGGAGGTTCCTTAAAAAACTAAAAATAGAACTACCATATGACCCAGCAATCCCACTACTGCGCATATACCCTGAGAAAACCATAATTCAAAAAGAGTCATGTACCAAAATGTTCATTGCAGCTCTATTTACAATAGCCAGGACATGGAAGCAACCTAAGTGTCCATCATCGGATGAATGGATAAAGAAGATGTGGCACATATATATAATGGAATATTACTCAGTCATAAAAAGAAATGAAAGTGAGTTATTTGTAGTGAGGTGGATGGACCTAGAGTCTGTCATACAGAGTGAAGTAAGTCAGAAAGAGAAAAACAAACACCGTATGCTAACACATATATATGGAATCTAAGGGGAAAAAAAAGGTCATGAAGAACCTAGGGGCAAGATGGGAATAAAGACACAGACCTACTAGAGAATGGACTTGAGGATATGGGGAGGGGGAAGGGTAAGCTGTGAGAAAGTGAGAGAGTGGCATGGACATATATACACTACCAAACGTAAAATAGATAGCTAGTGGGAAGCAGCCGCATAGCACAGGGAGATCAGCTCGGTGCTTTGTGATCATCTAGAGGGGTGGGATAGGGAGGGTGGGAGGGAGGGAGACACAAGAGGGAAGAGATATGGGAACATATGTATATGTATAACTGATTCACTTTGTTATAAAGCAGAAAATAACACACCATTGTAAAGCAATTATATGCCAATAAAGATGTTAAAATAAATAAATAAATAAATAACAGTTTATAACTACAAAAAAAAAAAGGATTAAAGACTTGAATGTAAGACCTGAAACTGTAAAACTCCTAGAAAAGACCATAGGAGGTAACTCCTTGACGTTGGTCTTGGCAGTGATTTTTTGGATGTGACACCAAAAGCAAAAGCAACAAAAGCAAAAATAAACAAATGGGACTATATCAAACAGAAAGCTTCTGCACAGCAAAGGAAACCATCCACAAAATGAAAAGGCAACTATTGAATGGGAGAAAATGTTTGTAAATCATCTATCTGATAAGGGGTTAATATCCAAAATATGTACAGAACTCATACAACTCGATAGCATAAGAACAATCCAATTTGAAAATGGCCAGAGGAACTGAATGGACAGTTTTCTTTTTCTTTTTTTTGAATTTTTAAATTTTTTGGCCACACCGTGCGGCATGGGGGATCTTAGTTCCCTGACCAGGGATTGAACCCATGCCCCCTGCAGTGGAAGCACGGAGCCCTAACCACTGGACTGTCAGGGAATTCCCTGAATAGACATTTTTCTAAAGAAGACAAACAGATGGCCACTGGATACATGAAAATGTGCTCAACATCACTAATCAGGGAAATGCAAATCAAAACCACAATGAGTTATTACCTCACACATGTTAGAATGGCTATCACCAGAAAGACAAGAGATAGTAGAGTTGGAAAGGGTGTGGAGAAAAGGGAACCCTTGTGACTGCTGATGGGAATGTAAAATGCTGCAGTCACTATGGAAAACAATATGGAGGTTCCTCAAAAAAATTAAAAATATAATTACCATATGATCCAGCAATTCCAATCGTGAGTATATATTTAAAGGGAATGAAAACAGGATATCAAAGAAATATCTACATCCCATGTTCATAGCAGCACTATTTACAGTAGCCAAGACATGGGAGCAACCTAAATGTCCACTGACAGATGAATGGATAAAGAAGATGTGGCATATATATATACATTATATATATATATATATATATATATATATATATATATATATATATATATATATACACACACATATATATATATATACACACACACACACAAAATGGAATATTATTCAGCTGTGAGAAAGAAAGAAATCATGCTATTTGCGAATGGATCTTAAGGGCATTATGCTAAGTGAAATAAGCCAGACAGACAAAGACAAATACTCCATGGTATCACTTATATGTGGAATCTAAAAAAAAACAACAGTCAAGCTCATAGACACAGAGAGTAGAACAGTGGTTGCCAGAGGCTGGGGGCTTGGGGAAATAGGGAGAGGTTGGTAAAAGGGTACCAAATTTCAGCTGTAAGATGAATAAGGTTTGAGGATCTAATGTAAAACATGGTGACTATAGTTGAGAACACAGTACTGTATGACTGAATTTTGCTGAGAGTAGTACTTAAATGTTCTCAAAACACAAAAAAAGAAAGGATAAAAATATGTAAGGTGATGGATATGTTAGTTAACTAGATTGGGAGAATCCCTTCACAACATATATCAAGTCATCACAATGTACACTTAAATACCTTACAATTTTATTTGTCAATTATACCTTAATAAAGCTGAAATTTAAAAAAAAAAGAAAGAAAAGAAAAGCACAATGAAGGAGAAGAAAACAGAACATAGGTTCCTGAACATTGAACATAGGTTCAATGTTAAAAAAAAACTTATACATGCTATCTTTGGTTTGGTTTAAATCACCTCCACTTTCAATTAACAAATATTTAGCTTCATCTATTAATAAAGCCTCAGTTGATGCTTACAAATTATGGAAAAATGTAGGTAGATCACATCACGGCAGAGAGGCTGGAGGCTGATTAAAAAGCTCATATGTTTTTAATGGACTCTCCACTGAAGGAAATAAACTTGCATTCCCGTGATTATCAGAGAATCTTTGCAATGTTATTGACTCTGGACATCTTAGATTACAAATGCCAGGTAACACTTAAAAGTAATTTACAGTGTACTTGGAGATTAAATGGCATTTTTGCCTAAAAACCAACTCTTTCACAGAAATTATTTTTGCTTCCCACGAAGTTATGAAAAATAAATTGGAGAAATGATTTTTAAAGCAAACAAATAGCTTTCAGGATAATATCCATATACTTTGTCATTTCCTTTCTCCATTTTCACCAAATATAGGAACGTTTAACCACACAGGAAGAAGTTGGTGGATTTGGAAATTTGCTGAATTCTCTTATTTGAATCAATCCACATTAAACACAAGCTGTTGTTTTATGAGCAAGTAAAGGATAAACATAACTTATGCTGAGTGGAATATGGAAGAGAATTCCCTCTTAGCCCAGAGATCCTGGAACAAAAGAATGATTCTATCAGAAACCCCGAAGAGAGAAGGATTTCCTGAGACTGTGTCAGACCAAACCATGTACATATCAAATCCTTGCCCACAAAAATGCAGCCTCAAAAATCGCGGACCCCTGAGGTCTGTGCACCACTCTGGGGGGGAGGTGTGAGATGATTTTAGGAGGTGTAAAGATGAACAATTGTAACATTAATGTATTCCATTTAATGTATGTTAGAAAAAATATATCCTGCAAAATTAAACCATGATTTCATCAATAATGTTACCTAGAATGAGAGTAGACTAACATTTTAAATTATTAGGGAGGCAATTAATAAACAGTAAGCACAATTGATCCTCATTATTCATGGATTCTGAATTTGTGAATTCACCTACTTGCTAAAATTTATCTGTGACCCCAAAGCCAATACTTACAATGCTTCCACGGTCATTTGCAGATGTGCAGAGGGACAAAAAATTGGGTTGCCCAACCCTCAAATTCTCAGCTGAGATTGGACAGGTGACTCGCTGCCTTCTTTTTTCAGCTCCCACACTGTAAACGTGTCCTTTTCGAGGTCTATTTAGTGCCACTTTTTTGTGCTTCTTGTTGATGATTTTGCTGTTTAAAATGGGATGAAGAGAGAGAGTAGCACTGACATATATACACTACCAAACGTAAAATAGATAGCTAGTGGGAAGCAGCCGCATAGCACAGGGAGATCAGCTCCGTGCTTTGTGACCACCTAGAGGGGTGGGATAAGGAGGGTGGGAGGGAGACGCAAGTGGGAGGAGATATGGGGATATATGTATACGTGTATACACTTTGTTATACAGCAGAAACTAACACAACGTTGTAAAGCAATTATACTCCAATAAAGATGTTAAAAAAAAAAGATTAAAAGAGAACATTAACACACAAAAAAAATAAAATAAAATGGCCCCCAGGTGCAGTTCTGAAGCGGGTCTAGTGTTCCTGAGTGCTAGAACACTGTGATGAGCTTTATGCAGAAAACATGTGTGTTAGATAAGTTTTGCTCAGGCCTGAATTGTAGTCCTGTTGACTTTGAATTCAACGTCTATGAATCAATAGCATATAGTTTAAAAAGTGTCTTTAAAAAGAAACACACATCAAACCAGGTCACGTATTGATCTGCTGGTGACAATGTTGTGATCAGAGGCTCATAGGAACCTAACCCCTGCGTTTCCCCAGGAGCAAAGTTTCACTACTTGCTAATTCAGTGCTAGTTGACTGGTAGTTGTGGCCCACTCGGAAAGGCATCACCCAGATCACCGTTTAAGGAAGGCCTTGCTGCCTAGCTGCAGGGAGTATGGTCAGGAGTCTTCAGCCGGCAGCTCCTCTAGGTCCAATCCTACTTCTTCCCCTGTGCTTCACAGGTGTTGATACCTAGGGAATGTCTTATAGCCCAGTCTTCATCTCAGCTTCAGTTTCTGAAGAACCCAACCTGCTAAGGTGGTTCACAAATTCGGCAAAGTATGCATTCCCTAACCAAACTTGGGTCCACTTGCCCAAGCACAGTAAAGCCAACCTACTGACACTGCGTTATGGTGAAGGAAAGTGCAGCATTTATTTCAGGGTACCAAGCTAGGGGTCCAGGCAGCTAGTACTCAAAAGACCTGAACTCCCTAATGGCTTTCAGGGAAAGGTTTTTAAAGACGGGGTGAGGGACGGGGATTGTGGGGTGCATGATCAGCAGTCTTCTGATTGGTTGGTGGTGAGGTAATTAGGAATCAACATCATTAACCTCCTGGTTCCAACTGGTCTGGGGTCTACGTGCTCATGGTCAGTATATAGTTAACTCCTCCCACCTGGTGGGGATCTTAGTATCTGCAAAACAGCTCACAGGACATGGCTCAGAATACTGTCTATAGCCCTTGAGGAGGAACTAAAGGTCCTTGACTTTGTTTAATGGCTCAACTATTATTATTTTTGTCTTGCTTGACTGTTTTCCTTTATTTCTGCATTTTCTCACTTCTCTGATTAAATTTATTATTTGGAACTCAGGGAATGCCTAGGAGGCTAAAGTTTTTCTATGGACAAGAGGCAGGCGGAGGACATGGGGGGGGTGGTGTCTGTCCTGGGAAGGCCTGATAGGGTCCTTCTCAGTTCCATATAGAGAAACACTTTGCTAAGACCCTCCCTTCTTCCTCTCCTGCCCTCCACAGATATCAGCCTACTTGCTCTTATCTTCCTGGTTCTGGACTCTTGGTCCAAATGCAAACTCAGACACCTACCCCCAGCCCAAGGCCACTGCTTGAGGCTGTGAAGTCTGGGTCCTGGTCAAGGACTTATCTGCGGAGATGTGAGGGAAATGGTGGGGGACTGAAATCATCTTGTGCTCCCCTCACCAAATCATGGGTCCTGGGAGGAGGGGTGCCTGTCCCTAACAGCTCCCTGGACCCCACGGCTGGCAATGGCCAAGGCTGTCTCCCGGGCCCTACCCTCATGGCCTGCTTCCCTCCTCTCCTCTCTCCCGCACTCTGAAGTGAGGCCTTCACCTCTAGCCTCAGAATCTTCCATTGTTTAGGCTCCTCCTTAATTACGCCTTAATTCCTTCTTCCACCAAGAGGAGGAGGGCAGATGACAAAAACAATTCCATTTCCAAGCCTTCCGAAAGCTTTTCCCTTCGAGATTCAGTGCTCATACCAGCAAGCACCTGTGAGAGCTAGCTCACGTTTTTATTCCCTCCCGGCCTCTCTAAATCATATGTGTGTCCTGCAGGCTAAAATAAAGACAGTATAAGTATCTCACTGGGATGTGCTTCCAAATATCCAAGAGGAATTTATAGGGACTTACTACATGTCAAACGCTCTGCTGAGGGCTTCACATATTTTATTCCCTTTAATCCTCCTAACACCCTTAAGAGGTGGGTATTAATAGTCTCATTGAATAAGGGAGGAAACACAGGCTTAGAGAGGTTAAGGAATTTGCCTTGCACCTAGGAACGCGCAGACTAGGATGTCAGAGGCGCTCTTCTCTGACCACAGAACTAGGTGTGATGTCAGGGGACTCGGGTTCAGCCTGAGGCAAAAGCTCCTGTGGCCAGAAATAGCAGAAGGACAGCGGGGACCAGGCAGCAGGACTGTCCCTCCCTTTGGAGTGAGGGGAGAGCGATGTTCTCTCTCCCCTTTAAAGGAGGGAAACAGGGTGTGAGAAATTAGGAGTGCGGGCTTAACAGATACAAACTACTATACATCAAATAGATAAGCAACAAAGATCTCCTGTATAGCACAGGAAATTATAGCCATTATTTTGTAATAAGCTGTAATGGAGTATAATCTGCAAAAATAGTGAATCACTGTGCTCTACACCTGAAACTAACACAAAATTGTGAATCAACTATTCTTCAATTAAAAAAAAAAAAGAAAGAAAGAAAAATAAGGATTCAACTCAAGCCTAAAGTTGCACCAGGATGAAGGACTGAACATTTGAGTTTGGTTGGCTTCGTTTAACGATGTGCCTAATAATCTGTCATCATTTGAAGATCATTTCCTCTGCACCTGCATTCAAAACATATCCAGGGTCCAGTGTTTTAAGGAAGAATTACTCAGACCCTCTAATTTGCTCAAATGCAGCCCATTCTGAGCCGTGTCACAGTTTGTGGATGTCAGGGTCTCTCAAAGTCGGGAGGTGGAAACAAGGAGAAGTGAGGCTGATAATTCCTGACCATTTGGTTCTTGAAATTTCAAAGGAGGAGTTGGAACAAAGACTTGAATGAAGGTTAAAGATTGAGCTGGGGGTTTCAGTTATAATTTATGTCATTTCTTCCCTGAGAAACTAGAAAATTGACAGCTTTTGACAGATTTCTGCTTGGATGTTTTGTCACTCTTTGGAGAGTCTTCAGAAATAAGTTGATTGTAAACCAACTATACCTCAATTCAAAAATAAAATAAAATAAATATTAAAAAAAAATAAGTTGAATCTCATCCTCAGATTCTTAGGTTGAGCCTTGCTGTGGATCATAGCAATGGGATGGGCAAGAGGACTCTTCTTTTATGTTTCTCCAAGATTCAACAAGAAGATCAGTTTCTGTTGGTGAATAATCTGATTTATTAGTCCACCAATTGGAGACCCAAACAGGGATGTTAGCGGCATTCCAAGCTTCAACCAGACACCCCAAGCTGTTTGCCCGGCTGGTATGCTGGAAGCCCTGGGGTCATTCTCCTTATAGTTTCTGGGATTCCTGGGCCCTTAGATTTCCAGCCACCATTCGCTGATACTCAGCTCGCTGACTGGCTGTGCTGCATTTCACAGACTCATCCCACCCAGCCCAGGCCCTAGGGAACTGCCTTAACTCTCAAGCATCTTTGCAATCTACATTTTTGTGTTTAGAAGAAGAGACTGGAAAGGGCAGCAAAATCAGAACTCGTCTCTAAAAATCCTGGAGGCTGGAGGTTAAGATTACCAGCTTTAGAGTCAAATGGATCTGGATTGAAATCCTGCTCTATTGCTTATTAGCTGTCTGACCCTGGACAAGTTACCTGACTTCTCTCTAAGCCCCAATTCCTTATCTGTAAAATGGATATAGTTGTATATGCCTCATCCCACCGTTGTGAGGATGAAGTGAGATTATGCATATACAGCACTTAAAGAGGGAGAGGCACTCGATATTGGAAGACTGTTAGAAGAGAAGTTCAGCATATCATCAAAACCTCTCATCCAGAATCCTAAAAACACTAGGTGAAAGAAGCCAGAAAAGAGGCCACATGCAGCCACTTATACAAAATGTATGTCAAGAATAGGAAAACCTATAGAGACAGAAAGTAAATGAGTGATGGCCTAGGGTTGGAGGGTTGGAGGGATTGGGATTGAGTGCTAGTGGATATGGTATTTCTTTTGGGGGGATGACAAAAATGTTCTGGAAATAGATAACAGTGGTGGTTGTAGAAATTGGTGAATATACTAAAACCCACTGAATTGTACATTTTAAAAGGATAAATTTTATATATGTAATTATATCTCAAAAAATAGTTATTTTTTTAAAAAAGAGAACAATATTTTATGAGCTAAAGCCGTGGATTTTGAAGCTAATTTGTTTCATGGACTCTCTACCTCTTCAGCACTGGAATTAAAATGATCCATCTCTTTGGAAGACTGTGTCTCTTTCTAGGTGAATCATTTGTTCTCTGATCATGGCACAATAAATGTCAACCCATTGCAGTCTCAGCTTTTGTGGGAATCAGTAGCACATAGCTCTCTTGTCGTTCCATGAAAGACTGCTGAGCAGCCTGAATTCATGGGCAGGAAGAGCCAACCTACCCCCTTAGATGGGGAGGTGCCCTGCATCTCGGCTCATCTGGGAGATGGTCCAGGTGGTAAGTGAGATGTTTTCCCTCCATCTGGGAGGGGAAAACAGAGGCAGGAAACAGAAATGAAAGTCTATTGGATTAACTGTGAATATTTTGATGTATCATAGCCGTTGGTTCTAACTGAATTTGTGTGTGTGTGTGTGTGTTGAAGGGGGGTGAGGAAGAAGGGTGACTTTGCCAAAAGGAAAGAGGGGAGGAGTTTTGGATGAGTCAGTGCCTATTGTGAAACTAGCGTGGATTAATTCTGGAATTTCATTGAGCACATTCAATGCTTCCAAAATATAATTGAAAAAATACACAGTGTTTTCAGATTCACGTCTCAGACAGGGTTTTCAGCACTGCTTAGGGACAATTTCTTTCAGCGGGAGTAAGGTTACAGATTTTGATAAAAATTATTCCTTCACTGTTTGGAATGTCTGAATAGATTTGTGGTCTTTCATTTTGCTTTAAAACATGATTAAATATGCTTTAAAAATCAAAGACTTCTGTCTGGTTTTTGAATTTCTTCCAGACTCATAGCTGGTTAATATTATATACGCCATGCTGATTCTTTTTTTTTTTTTTTTTTTTGGTCCTATAATGTCAACTGAGATTCGTTCAAAGAAAAAAATGGTTTATAAAAGAGAAGGAATCATTTGTATACCACATTAAGATATCAAGAAATTTACCAAAATCTTTATCAGGAACATTTAATTTAAAAAACTCTTTGCTGGAACTTCTAGGCGGAGTATACAGCCAGTGGGAGAAGATGAGAGAGATCTCAGGGCAGGAAGAGAATCAAAGTGAAGGTAAACCTGAATAGGTTTACCTATTACTACCTCCTTGGACTAGCAAGGACACACTCGCTCTTTTATTCCCTTTGTTTTTATTGAGAATGTGCTGTATATTCAGAGTTGAGACTGAAGGTCCTGCTTGCTGTGCCATGTACTAACAACCTTTAAGAGACTACGTAAGGTATCTTAGCTCAAGATGCTATAGCAAAATAACCAGAGACTGGGTGGCTTAAACAACAGAAATGTATTTTCCACAATTCTGGAGGCTGGAAAGGGTAAGTTCAAGGTGCCAGCCAATTATGTTCCTGATGAGAGCCTTCTTCCTAGTTTGCAGGTTATTGTCTTCTTATTATATCCTCACATGACACAGAGAGAGAGAGAGAGAGACAGACAGACAGAGGTTTCAAGTCTCTTCCTCTTCTTACAAGGGCACTAATCCCAACATGGGGGCTCTACCCTCATGACCATATCAAACCTAATCACCTCGCAAAGGCCCCACCTCCAAATACCATCGCATTGGGGATTAAGTCTTCAACATATGACTTTTGGGGGGACACGAATATTCAATCCACAGCATGGGGAAGGAAAAATACTCCCACGAGGATGACCTGACTATTTAACAAGCAGCAAATAACAACACCTACCATGTATTGACCATTTAGTATGGACATACCATTTAGTATGCCTGGACACTCTGCTAGGAATTTCATTTATTCTTCACAAAACCCAGTGAGGTCTTTGTGATCCTGTCCAGTTTATAGCTGAGAAGATCTGGGAGCTTAAATAAATGGGTCTAAGGTCAAGCAACATGGGCGTAGTTTGTCCAAAATTTGAACCCAATCCACTTGGTTCATGCTTTTGACTCTGCAGACTTGCAATCTTGAAACTGGGTTAATAACACTCTGTTTCCAGAATCTGCCACCACTTGTTTCCATGTCCTTAGCGATGGTCTCCCTTTTACAGCCTGGTGAACTGCTCCTTCTAATGTCTTCCACTCGTGAGTGATGGAATTGCTCAAGTCAGAAGACTGGAAGTTAGTAAAGGTGCTCCCTTCTCCTCAGCCAGAACACCAATAGATCAAGTTCTAGAGGTTCTACCCCTTTCATTTCCTTGCAACCCATCTTCTCCTACTCAATGTCTGTTACTATTGTTCAGAAGTTCACCATTTCGTTGCATTACTTATAACAGCCTCCTACCTGTCCTCTCTGACTCCAGGCTTGCCCCCTCCCATCCATGCTTCCCAAAGATGTTTTCACTCCCAAGAGTCATTTTTCAAAAAATCTGAATCCTATCTTGTTCATCTACTGCTAGAAAACATTCACTCTCTTTTCATTGCTTCAGGATAAATTTCAAGTTTCTTGATATTCCTTCAAATGACTTTATTGTTTTGGCTTTATCTTTCCAGGTTCATTTACTATCTAATACTCCCTGACTCAAGATTAGATTTGGTCACAGGTGATAGAAAACTAAAACTAACAGTGGTGTAAACTATAAAAAGTTGATTTTCCTTCTTCCCATATGACAGATATGTTTTTCCAATTCTCTAAAACTCAAGCTCTTCCTCTATCACTGTTCCATTTCCTTCATCACATGGCTTCTACATCATCAGCCAAGATGATGATGATCTCTCTTGAGATCCAGCTCTCAGATGCACATTTTAGCTCACAGGAAGGAGGAGGAACCAAAGAAAGTCTTACTCTTCCCCTGATGGTCCCGTCTAAGAAGTTCCACTTAGGAAACTCCATTTAGTTTCCACGTAACTTTGTCACATGGCTACATTTGCTGCAAAACAGATTGGGAAATGCAGTCACTGTTTTTGGTGGTTATATATCCAACAAAAAACTGGGAACAAGTAGCAAACTCTGATACTTTCACTCTCAATTATTTGCAGCAGCCTCTGCAGAAGCTGGTCTTTCTGCCCTTGGTGTGCATCTCACCCGCACGTCCCTAGGAGCACTGATAATGCACCAGACATGTGGATTTTCTTGTGTGCCTCGTCATTAGGCCAAGAATTCCTTGAGGGCATGGATGACTGTCTGGCACTCAAGTCCCAAGTTTCTTTTTTTGTTTTGGCTTTTTCTTTAAATAGATCACTCTCTTTAGCTTAAAAGCAGAAACATAACTGTAGATGTCTGAGAATGTGGATACAGCTTATAATTCTGCACAAGAAACATGCATTGCAAGGGTACTCCAACAACTGATACAGAGGCCTCTTTGAGGAGGGGCTCTTTGAGCTGAGACCAGAATTAGGAGAAGGAGCCAGTCACACAATGATATCAGAGGGAAGAGCCTTGTAGGCAGAGAGTTCAGCTAGGACAAAGGCTTTGAGTTGAGGCAGGAAGGACTTGGCATTTCCAAGGACAAGAGGAAGCAGTGTAGCTGGAGAGCAGCACTTAAGAGGGAGGGAGGAGGTGTTGCTTTGGGAGTGATGGTAGGAACAGACCACATGCCCAGTGTAGGTGGCGCAGCATGGAGGTTATAAGTGTGGGCTCTGGAATGGGCCACTTGGACACCCATGGTTCTACTACTTACTAGCCGGGAGATCTTGCGTAAGTTACTTAGTCTCTCTGTGCCTTAGTTTTCCCATCTGTAAAATGGTTATAGAATGTATCTTTATAGAGTGGTTGTTAGATTTTAATGAGTTAATGTGTGTCAAGCAACATCTGAAACATTGTGAGTACTCACTGGTCCTTTACGCCTTCATACCTGCCTTTCCTAATGTGTGTCCAGCTTCCTGCCACTCCTGTCTTTCCAATATCTTATACCCACATCCAGACTCCTGTCACCCCACGACTGCCCCCCCAATCCCTCTCTCTACATTCAGTTAGTTGCTTTCTCAGTTAGGATTCGGTCAGACTGTATATAACAGAAAATGTATAGCAGGTGTTAAACAGAGGAAACTTATTTTCCTTTCAAGTAGAAATCCTGAAGTGGGCAGGCCAGGGCTGAGGTGATTGCTCTGTGGATATTAGGGACCCTGGTCTTCCCATCTGTCTTCTCTATCGTCTTTGACTCTGGCTTCAGATAGTTGCTGGAGTTTCAGCCATCATCACGTCCACATCCCAGAAAGATGAAAGGTGGAAGGGAGAAAGGACAAAAAGGTGTACTCCTTTGAAAACTGCTCCTAAAGCCCTATCCAATAACCTGCTGTCATTACATCGGCCAGAATGATTCACATGGCCACCCAGCCCCAGCTAGAAGGGAGGCTGGCGCACTGCATGGGGTTCGATTGCTAAGACCAAATCCTGCCGGGATAGGTCCATCTTCTTTCTCGCTGTCCAGATTCTAACCCAGACTCTCATTCTTTGTCTCCTGCGCCACTTCCTGTGGGCTCTCTGCCTAAAGGTTCCTGTCTTCAACCCACTTTACCCATGAGCAGTCTTCTGGATGTTAAGTGGTTCCCATCTGCATCAAGCAGAGCCACAAACAAGTATCTCACAAACTGCATCCAGCCGACACAGTTTGATTGACCTTCGTGGTATTTTGAAAAATAAGTGAATTGAATTACTTATCAAAATTTAACAAGCCAAAAATCTCTCTAAAATCCTATGTTTACTTCTTTCAATAGTAGAGGCTCTGGGCCCACACCCCTGAAGAGCAATAATTAGCTATGGTTGAATAATCACTTATGGCTTTGGATAGAGTTTGGGATTTCCAGTTTGCCCCAATCCCTACCTACTCTTCCTCTTGCCTCACACCCAGACCACTTCCCTGATTTACATTGCCTGAGCATCCCCTGGCAGCATTTGAGGTTATGGGTCTTGACTGAAAGTCTAAAGTCTAAAACTCCTTGTCTGCTCCTCAAGGCCCTCCTGCAATCTGGCCTTCGCCCTTTCTTCTGGCATAACTTCCCACTATCCCCACTGTGTGCCCTGTGCCCCAAGCACTCCCCACACAGCACCTCTTGACTGTAAGTTTCACGAGGCCAGAGGCCATGTCTATTTTGTTCATCAAATTATTGCCAGCCCCTCTAGCAGTGCCTAGCTCATAAAGAATGCTCAATAATTCACTGTTCAATAAAGCAATGAATCAATACTGGTGTTTTGCCACTTCCCTGTTTATGTTCATGTTTCCACTCTCTAAAGTGACCTTCTCTTGTATCACATGATTGGGACTTAACCATCCTTCAGAGTCAAACCCATCCTCTGTGAAGCCTCCACTGACCCACTTGCCGGAAGTAACTTTCTCCTTCTCTGAACTCCTGGTAAACCCTCGTGCTTTTAGGAGTCATGGAGCTCCCAGGCCATATCCCAAAGTCCCCAGGGCTTCTATACTCTGGAAAGACACCAAGTTGGGGAAGACTCAACAGGACTGAGACTCAATATGCCAGATGAGTCCGGTGACTGTGTTTGGGGAGGAGTGAGAAGAAGATTGGAGGCTACTGAAGCAGTCCAAAGCAAGAAATGATGGTAACTGTGGCCCGGGGGTTGGCAGGGAGGGTGGAAAGAAGTGAATGGATCTGAGAGATTTTTAGCACATAAGAGTGTTGGGACTGGATGATATAATGGAAAAAACAGTAAAGGTAAAGGAAAGGGAGGGTTTCAAAAGTGATGACTTGACTGCTGGCTCATGCAAGATATAAATAGCACTATCATTCCCTGAAAGAGGAAATAGGTAGGGGGAACCTGGCTTTGGGGGTTTGTTTTGGCCTTGTTGATTTTGAATATCCTTGAGACATTCAACTTGAGATGTCAAGTGAGAGGTTAGGTATATGGGTTTGGATAAACCTTTCTGGGCTGAGGGTATAAACTTGAAACTTATCAGAATTTTTAGTTGTTTAAACTCTGGAAATGGTTATGGTTGCTGGATGCTGAGGGAGATAGTATGGAATAGAAGAAGACAACAGGGCTCATGGCCAAGTCTTGGGAAGCCGACACTTAATAGCCAAGAAGAAATTGAGCCTGCAAAGCAGATAGAGAGGGAGTGTCCAAAGACCCAGGAGCAAAGCAGATAAGGACTGTATTGGAAAGCCAAGGAAGAGAGTGTCTCAAGGTGGAAGGAGTGATATGTTGGTGAGAGGTTAAGAAAGACGGGAACTGAAAGAGACCATTGAGGTAGCATTGTGTGTGTCATGGGTGACCTCTGAAGGAGCCATTTAGAAGACTGCTGGGCCTGGTAGGAGAAAGCCTACTGGAGAGTGTTGGTTGGGAGATGAGGAAAGGCAGACAGTGAGCACAGCTGTGGTACCCTAGGACAATGCTGGATAAGTGATGTGGGCATTAAGGTTATCCCTGGATATGGCTGAAAGCATCTATGGGATTCAGTGATATGGAGATCATGGGTGTCCTTAGGAAGAAGCAGCCACCGTGGAAGGGTATTAGGGTTGGAAGAGAGGTTAGGGGAGTTGAGGATGGGAAGAGAAGGAAATGGAGACTGTGAAGTCGATGTGGCCTCATAGTGAAAACCGACTTCCCTCTGCTTTGTCTCTCCGCCTCCACCTGCATAAGTGCTTAATGGGAGCCTCATTAACTCGTCTGCCTCCCCCAGCAAAAGAATGGACAGATGGTGGCAAGGAAGAGGACATACAGTGTATGAAGAAATCCTTCAACCTTTCTCTGTAGCCCAAAGACAGTTAGTGCATTGGATTTTTTTTTTTTGATATAAACCATACCCCCTATATTGGGTTTCCTCATTTGTGTGTGTGTTTAAATGATTTTAATGTCAAACCTGAGACCTACTGCTGATTTAGAGTTCAAAAAACTCTCCCCCGTAGTCCAGGGACATCCCTGTATGGTTTCTAAGAAAGATGAGGTGTTCAAAAAGTGAAGGCACTGTCACGCATAAAGAGAAAATGAATTCAGTGTGCAATGCAGGAGGGACAGAGAGTAGAGCACGCAGCTGAGCTCTGGGATTCCATCCATCAGAAGTGAGACAGAGAGACAGTGCTTGAAACTTCACACTTGCATTAGAGGACAGGGTATTCAGATGACACAGATGGTGGTGAAAATGCAAAAACAGAAAAGGTTTAACAACTGAATTTTTTTTTCATCAGTCATTTAACCTGTACTCTAATGGCTAAGTACCTAACCCAATTTTCAAAAACTCCATTGAATTTTAGGCAACTAGATATTTACAGCAAAAGATGAAAAACATTGAAAAATTTAATTGATTAACTGAGCTTTAGAGAAGCCCTGCAATTTAATTCCATCACTCCTCTGGACTTGTAACTGTCCCACAGCAATATAAGGTGAGCCGTGAATGTAATTTTTAATTTTCTATTAGCCTATGTTAAAAAATTTAAAAGAAACAGGTGAGATTATTTTAAGAATTTTTTTTATCCTAATATATCCAAAACAGTATCATTTAAATGTATAATCAATATGCAAATATACTAATGGGATATTTTCAGTTCTTAAGTTCACACTAAGTCTTACAGCACATCCAGTTCTCACGAGCCACATTTCAAGTGCTCAGTAGCCACATGTGGCTAGGGCTACCCTACTGGAAAATGCCAAACCTCTAACAATCATTAAAGAATCATGTACAGGGCTTCCCTGGTGGCTCAGTGGTTGAGAATCTGCCTGCCAATGCAGGGGACACGGGTTCGAGCTCTGGTCTGGGAAGATCCCACGTGCCGCGGAGCAGCTGGGCCCGTGAGCCACAGTTACTGAGCCTGCGCGTCTGGAGCCTGTGCTCCGCAGCAAGAGGGGCCACGACAGTGAGAGACCCGCGCACCGCGATGAGGAGTGGCCCCCTCTCACTCGCCGCAACTAGAGAAAGCCCTCGCACAGAAACGAAGACCCAACACAGCCATAAATAAATAAGTAAACAAATACTTTAAAAAAAAAAGGAATCATGTACAAAGAAAACCCATCTAGCTGGAAAATAGGGAATGTTTATGGAGTACCAACTATGTGATGGCCACTGGGTTGACAATTTTACTTAACGTCACATCATTTGCTCATCACCATAATTCTGCCACATAGATAACATTATCCTGTCTCTATGCAGGGGGAAACTGAGTGATTAAATAAATTGTGCTTCACTAAGAAGCATCAAGGTCACGTTTTAAACTCAAGCCTGTGCTTTTTTTTAACACACAACCTTTGACAGCATAAATAATCAATTATAAATAGATACTTCTCCAAAGAAGACATACAGATGGTCAAAAGACACATGAAAAGATGCTCAACAGGACTTCTCTAGTGGTGCAGTGGTTAAGAATCTGCCTGCCAATGCAGGGGACACAGGTTCAAGCCCTGGTCCGTGAAGATCCCACATGCCGTGGAGGAACTAAGCCCACGAGCCACAACTACTGCAGCCCGTGCACCTACAGCTCATGCTCCGCAACAAGAGAAGCCACCGCAACTAGAAGCCCGTGCTCCTCAACGATGAGTAGCCCATGCTCGCCGCAACTAGAGAAAGTCTGTGTGCAGCAACAAAGACCCAACCCAGCCATAAATAAATAAATAAATAAAATATTAAAAGATGCTCAACATTGCTAATTATTAGAGAAATGCAAATCAAAACTACAATGAGGTATCACTTCACACTGGTCAGAATAGCCATCATCAAAAAATCTACAAACAATAAATGCTAGAGAGAGTGTGGAGAAAAAGGAACCCTCCTACACTGTTGGTAGGAGTGTAAATTGGTACACACACTATGGAGAACAGTATGGAGATTCCTTAAGAATCTAAAAATAGAACTACCATGTGACCCAGCAATCCCACTTCTGGACATATACCTGAAGAAAACCATAATTCAAAAAGATACATGCACCCCAATGTTCATTGCAGCACTATTTACAATAGCCAAGACATGGAAGCAGCTTAAGTGTCCATCAACAGATGAATGGATAAAGAAGATGTGAGATTGAGATATATATATATATATATAATGGAATATTACTCAGCCATAAAAAAGAATGAAATAATGCCATTTGCACATGGATGGACCTAGAGATTGTCATACTAAGTGAAGTAAGCCAGACAGAGAAAGACAAATACCATATGATGTCACTAAGGCCACCAAATATTTAACACTCCAGAGAGCAACAAGAAAGGAAAGGGACACCTCATCAAATCCAAATTCTTATTAAATAATAGATGTTAACCCACCTGAGAGCACCTTCCTCATATAATAAGCATTACAGAGGACAAAAAGAAGTACACAAAATTACCTGGCCCTGACCCACCTTTGCATGCTCTGCTCTCCTCATTTTCTCTCACAGGAAACTTCCTGACTCCCATTTGGGCGCCCCCTGTTCCCTCTGGCTGGAAGATTCTCCCTTTGCCTCTCTGAGCAATTAACTCTTTCTCATCCTTCAAGGCCTACCTTTGAAAGGTCACTTCCTACAGGAAGCCCTCCCTGACACCCCAGGGAAAATGGATCATTTTGCCTTCAGGCATTCACAGCATCTTTCTGTCAGAGCCCTTATTACACATTTGTTTCTAAATCTGTTTCCCACAGAGTGTGAGCTCCCAGAAGCAAGGAGAGTGCCTTATTCAATACTTGTTGAGTAAGTGTCTAACTCAGCTATCAGCTAGGGTCACCTGGGCCTTTAAACTCTAGATAAGGTGGATCCAATTCCAATTGCACAGATTAAGGAAACCTAAAGCACTTCCCAAGGGTTCTCCAAATTTGGGGAGAAGTTCTTATAGACTTCTGATTAATTCAGTTCTCATGTCCTGACTTCATCAAAATTCGCTCTGCTCTATGTCTTGTAGCTAGTTCTTCAATTCTGCTCTGGCATCAGCCCCTATATAACATACAACTTCTTCTCTGACTCTCCCCACCCCGAAAGCAACCATGAAAACAAAGCATTTTCCTAAAGACCAAGTGATCACAGGGAGGGGTGACATTGCATACAATAGAGCAAACAACTTAAAATCATGTATTAGATCTTTCTGCAACCCTGCTTTTGCTCTGCATGGCAGAGTTGAGTCGTTTCCACAAAGCCAAAAATATTTACTGTCTGGCCCTTTACAGAAAAAGTTTGCTGACCCCTATCTAAGACATTTGCAATGTGGGGTTTAAGAAAAGAACAGATTTTGAAGTCAAACAGTCCTGATCAAGCAGTGGGCCTGTCACTTTCTAAGTGTGGCCTTGGACTAGTTACTTCACCTCTAAGGTTAGTTTTCTCATTTATAAAATAGGGTTAGTGTATATTTCACCAAACTGTTGTCACGCTTCAATGAGCCCACAGGTGAAACACTCAGTACGGTGCTGGACACACACAAAAATACTATTTTCCTCTCTTCTCTTTTTCTGTCCACATAGCAATTGATTGTAAAATAATGATGCAGTCATCTGGTTTTCAGTAATTCCTGAACAAAATCGATTGCTGTTTAGATAATATTAAGGCAAGCAGACTATCACACACAAAGGATTTAAAGATTCTCTTAAAATGAGCTTCAAGGGCATTGCTAAATTTGCACGTTGCTCTATTGCTTATAAGTGGCATAAAACCAAGGAAAAGTGGCTTTCTAAAAAAGAATATTTATTGGTTCACATAACTAAAAATTCCTGGTTGGATCTTTGTATATGGTGGGTCCAGACACTCAAACCCTGCCATCAGGAATCTGTGTTCTCTTTGTCCCCTTCCTGGCAAGGCCTTCCTTTGAGTGGTTTCATTCTCAGGCAGGCTCTCCCCACTCAGTGGCAGATGTCCAGGAGAGCCACAGACTATTAGCCCAGCACAGGGGTCCACAAACGATAGCCCTTGAGTCAAAACCCACCTGAGGCCTGTGAGCTAAGGAGAATGTTTGCATTTTCAAGAGTTGTAAAAAATGCAAAGAAGACTATGTGACAGTCAGAAAACATGGCTGGCAAAGCTGAAAATAATTATTATCTGGACCTTTACAAAAAGGGTTTGCCAACGACAGGGCAGTTCCAGTACAAAAACGAGCTATTCTTGTCCATTGTTTCCAGTAAAAGGCCCAAGACTGCCTTCCTGGGACCACTTGTTTCCCTGTACAGCATTCTGGAAATTTTTCCATCTGTCTCAGATGTCAGCCAGAATTGAATCAAGTGATTCCCTGGTTCTCCCTTCAGCTGCCCTTAAGTTTGTAACCGTGCTCCTTTCTCAAAGTTCTACTTAGCACAACCTGCTTAGTCTTTTTGACAGTTTCTTTTTATTTATTTATTTATTTTTAACATCTTTATTGGAGTATAATTGCTTTACAATGGTGTGTTAGTTTCTGCTCTATAACAAAGTGGCATGGACATATATACACTACCAAATGTAAAACTGATGGTTTCTTTTTTCTCATTACTTCTTTCTCACCTTTAATCACTTTATATGCTCTTATTTTATAGTCTCTATCTGAGATCTGGTTTTGGAAAGACTGATACTTCTTTGGCTCTGCCTGCTGGCATTGGCTCATGCATTTGGTGTTTTTAAACATCTTGGATTGTGAATTCATTTCATCTAGTGTTTTATCCACAGGAACCCTGGGGCTCTAGGTTTGAGGATGTCTCTCTAGTAAGGCTTCTCCTCTGCTTTTGCCAGGAACTTTGGGAGCACCTAAGAGCTGTCTCTAAGCTAATTTAATATCCAGGAGCCATATAGGGAGTTCACCGTTGAAGCCCAAAGCTAGTGAGGGCAGGACTGGGGTTTCAAATTTTTCCCCCGCTGAGCGCTCACTCCGAGAAACGTGAGCTTGCCTGTCATTTCCCTTGGTCTTTTGGGGGCCTTTTTTTCTCTTTACCCTTTCACTAGGAGTCAGAACTTTACATGGGAGTTTGAGGTTTCCTGCTGTCCCAGAGTCACCTCTAAATCCCCAACTCCTCAGTTTCTGAGGTCATCAAATCCCCCCAGCTAGCCCCAGCTTCAGTTTGCAGATTGCACGCTGGTTTTCAGTTTCCATTTCATTTTTGGTCCCTGGAATTTCCTTTTCTCTCTTTTGAGCCCATTTTGACGTTTAAAGGGATGCTAGCTCTATTTTATATTGCCTTTCCAGGTGTCTCATAGCAGGAGGGCTTTCTGTAATGCAATCCACCATGTTGCCGGAAATAGCAAGCCCGTCAGGCCCCCGATACCCTGTGTAAGGATAGCACCTCGTGAGGTCCTCACAAGAGGTTCGCTGGAGATGATCATCTGAGTGAGTTACCAGGAGAGCACAGCAGAGGCTGCTGATAAAGTGTTTTCCGTGTAGGTACTCGATACCCTCATATGTAGGGAAGAAGCACCGTGGTGGGGTGGGGGGAGTTTTCTGAGCACAAGCTCTAGAATCAGATTGACTAGATTCGAGTTCGAGTTCTTCTGCTTCCAAGATGGGTAACCTTGGACAAGCCATTTAACCTCTCTGCACCTACATTTCCCAACATGTGAAGCAGGAATAAGATAGAACTCACTCCAGGGAGGTGCTGAGAACATTAGATGAAGCACTGTACACAAAGGGCCCGGCACACAGTATCTCTCCACAAGTACCTCTCTCTCTGAGCCTTTGTTAGTCTAAGGGAAAGGCCCTGCGCTGGGGAGGCTCTTCTCTAAGCTCTCACACACCAGACCAGCGATGGAGGGATAACCCATCAGGGTTGTCTTGCCCCTTCCCAGAAGTAAAAACGAGAAGGAGGATGAAAAAAAAAAACCCTGAGGTCATCACCTTTGTAACTGAAGAGATTTTGACCCAGTCCTCAGGAAAGATAAATAAACAAATAACATTCTAAAGAAGTCCCTTTGAGAGGGAGGAGATATGGGAACATATGTATATGTATAGCTGATTCACTTTGTTACAAAGCAGAAACTAACACACCGTTGTAAAGCAATTATACCCCAATAAAGATGTTAAAAAAAAAAAGTCCTTTTGAAAATGTAGAATTGGGCGAGGATTACCTAAAGTTTGTGTGCATTGATCTAAAAATGAAACTCCACTGTAATAAACCATAATGGAAAAGAATGTGAAAAGAAATATATATATATGTATAACTGGATCACTTTGCTATACGCCAGAAACTAACACAGCATTGTAAATCAACTATACTTCAATAAAAAATTTAAAAAGTAAAAGAAAAATGAAACTCCACAGTTCTCAAGCACAGAGATGTCAGCCTCATTTAGGGAGGTTGTGGGGAGAATCAGCAAAGCACGTGGGCTTTCCAGCAGGCGGGGGTGGGACTGCGGGGAGTCAGGGGTCTCTTAACCTCTACCACTTTGGATCTCTACACCACCCTCCATCTGCCTCTTATCTAACGCCCAAGTGTCAGTATTGAAGTACCACACAAATTCCTTAGACACATTTACTCTCAAAAGGAGAACAAAAGACCATCAGAAGCTCCTAAGCATATTCAAGGGAGATTTGAGCTGATGCAAAATGCAAAAAAAAAAAATCTGTAAAATATAAATACATTTCTGTTACAGATTAGAATCGGCATTGTTGAAAAGATTTTTTTTTGAAGTATTTTCAAAACATTTGGCTACAAGAGCAGTGATTTGTCCAAAAAATATTTCCAAATGGGTCATTTGGCACTGCCTGGCAGGAGTGTGCAGATTAGGAAGTGGTCCTCAGGCTGTTTCCTCCTGAGAAGTGGTTTGACCCACTGGGAAATGTGTTTCTCACTCAACAAGTGCTTATTCAGCAGCCTGAGAGGCCGAGAGAGGTGATAATGGCCACATATCAGGAGCAATCTTTCTAATTTTTTTTAAAGGTTGCCAACATTTGTAAGAATACCTACCTATGAGCCTTTAACAAAATTTTGTAGGATTCAGTTAAATTCAGATTACCTTGCTACAAAGTTAATCTGTGATTTTTACAGTTAAAATACTTTTTTTTTTTCCTGCTGTATGTTTTGGGGGCACAAGTAGAAAACAGTTCACACAAATTATTGTGATCTGCGTTGTTCCTATACAGCCCATTAAATTTTTTTTAAGTTTATTTATTTTATTTATTTATTTTTGGCTGCATTGGGTCTTTGTTGCTGCGCATGGGCTTTTCTCTAGTTGCGGCGAGCGGGGGCTACTCTTGGTCGCGGTGCATGGGCTTCTCATTGCGGTGGCTTCTCTTGTTGCGGAGCACGGGCTCTAGGCACGTGGGCTTCAGTAACTGTGGCACGTGGGCTTCAGTAACTGTGGCACGTGGGCTTCAGTAGTTGTGGCTCACGGGCTTAGTTGCTCCGTGGCATGTGGGATCTTCTTGGACCAGGGCTCGAACCCGTGTCCCCCGCATTGGCAGGCGGATTCTTAACCACTGCGCCACCAGGGAAGTCCCCCATTAAATCTTTTCATTATTATTTGTTTCTTTTCAGTATGCTGATGTCTCCACATTGTGACAACTTCAAATGATGCCCGTTTTGCCACCTGGTGAGCAGGGCAGAACTTGAATCTCTAGGCTGAAGTTCAGGAAAGCACATTTTGCCTTAATACACAGAGATAACTACCAACGCTGAGAGCTGTCCATCGCTTGAATCCACTTGGCTTTGCCCAGCAGTGAGTTCCCATCACAGACAGCAGGAGAAGCCATTATCAGGAATGCTGTAGGAGGATTTCTTAGTTGGGTGTGGGATTAAAACATAAGATCCTAGGTCTATTCCAACCTTAAGATTCTACGATCTCATCTTTTAAAAATAATATTTGCATAGGACTTCAAAGTGTTTGATAAACCTCACACGATCTCACTGTTTTTTTTTTAAGTAATGGAGATCACTTCTTTCTGACTTTATAAGTGTAAGTGAACATAAATAATATAGACTTCTGAAGAAAGATGGCTGAATGAAGGCAAAGTAGAGATTCTCCTCCCTTGCTATCTAGTATATGAACAAAAATAATGAAAACCAACAAGAAAAGGAAATTAGCAGTAGAAAGCAAATAAGGAAATGGGTACAAATAAGGAAGTGATGTCATGCACTTCAACAAGGAGAAGACAAGGAAAGAAAGGGGAGCTTTTAGAGGAGTAGAGGCTCTAATCCTGTGCTCACCCTGGAAACCTTGAATTATCAAAAGTCTTGAGCATTTTCATTAAAACCTCCAAATCTGGTAAGAAGCAAACTAGCTGGCTATATTGGGTTATAGAACAGGTTAATAAGAATATGAATTCAACGTACTGAGGACCAAAGGGAAAATGATAAAACAAGACAAAGATCTGGAAAAAAATGGACATTTCGGTTCTATAGAAACAAATCAAAGACCAAAACAGCATTCTTATGGAAATAATAAATAAATAAAAATAGCAAAAAGCTGAATAGACACAGCTCAAAATAAAATTACAGACAGAAAAAAATGTTTGAGATAAACATAGTGAATGTATGTGAAAAGCAAAAAGCAATTTGAGCCTGTTTGTTATTCCTAAAGTAGAGAATCTACAGATAGGACCGACTAAATATGCAAAGATATAAAATAAGAAAATTTCTCTGACACATGAAGAAATGAATCTGCAGACTGAAAGGGCACAACAGGACCCAGGAAAGGAGATACTGAATAACAGAGACACAGCCTCTTTAACTTATTGAACATCAAGGACTTAAAGGAAAAAAAAAAAAAGTCCTTTGGCATACTGACATAAAAAGTAAGGGAAGTCAATTGGGTTGGCCTCTAACTTTGATAATCAATATTCAATGCCAGAATATAATGAAGCATCATCTAGAACTTCTGAGGGAAATTGTGACTCAAGAATATTTCACCCATCCAAGAGGAGTTCTAGTATAAAAGCCAGAGACAAATATTCTGACATAGAAAAGGAGAAGAGAAGACACACCCATGGGTCTTTCTTGAAACAACTATTCAGTGATGAGACTCAGTCAATTTAAAGATGAGGCAAAATAAAGCATTTGGGAAGGGACAAGCTGGGGTAAAACGGACGTATCATGAACATATAATTCACTTAAATACCGAACTGATGATATGACACAATTATGGGAGTAATGTTTCCACAACAGGATGTGAATGTTGCAAACTATGATACTGTAAAACCAGTAGCAGGGTTAGCCCTGGGAGGTGAGGGGTGGTGAGATGGGAGGAAGTGCATCTTTCATATACACAAGTCATTCCATACTGTTTAAAATTGAAAACTGTTCTTAAAAAAATAATGATTACGGGGTTTCCCTGGTGGTGCAGTGGTTGAGAATCTGCCTGCTAATGCAGGCGACACGGGTTCGAGCCCTGGTCTGGGATGATCCCACATGCTGCGGAGCAACTGGGCCCGTGAGCCACAATTACTGAGCCTGCGCGTCTGGAGCCTGTGCTCCGCAACAAGAGAGGCCATGATAGTGAGAGGCCCGCGCACCGCAATGAAGAGTGGCCCCCCGCTTGCCACAATTAGAGAAAGCCCTCGCACAGAAACGAAGACCCAACACAGCCAAAAATAAATAAATAAATAAGTAAAGCATGACACAAATTAAGCAATGTGAATACCATCAAGCTTTCATCATCATTAAAAAAAAATAATAATAATAATGATTACAACATCTTAATATTTTTCATAATTTCTCTTCTTAACCTTACTTCCCCAAGAGGCTATTTTAAGGAAATAATAACCTTTGTGGTAAAGATACATTTAACGAAAGGGCAGCAATTCCTTCAGTTTTACTTTAGTTTTACTTTTCTAATGTTTAATTCAAGTAATATTAAATCTATTATTTTATTAAAAATAGCATGTGTAAAATGCTCATATTTCTGTAAAAATATTTCTTCCTCTCTAGGTCTGTGTCTTCCAGTCTCCTTTTAGCATACCTTCCCCTCTCCTCTCTTCTCCCTTCCAAATAGTACCCTGATTTTCATTTAGATATCCATCTCTCCACCAGAAAATGTATGTCCTTCAGGGGACTCTGAACCCAGCTCCAGCTCTGGGGTGGATAATTACCAGGATAATCCCATTTCTCCTTATCCCAGGGAGCTCAGGGCGAAGGCAGCCAGAACGTGGCATAGTCCTGCCGCAGAATCTGGAATGGGCTGTGACCCAGCTAAGTAAGGCCAACGTAGCTTGAGGGAAGGTTTTCTGGGGACTTCTGGGGAAAAAGGTGCCCTAGTTTTTACAGTACACCCACCACGCTCACCATGGGAGGTTCCTTCTCTCCCTGTGGACTTGGTGTGGGAAGGTGCAAAACCTAGAACAGCTACAGCCATTTTTACCACAAGTGAAGCCAGCCTGAGGCTTACACCTCCACAGACAGAGGGTAGAGTCACAGAAAAATGAAGCTGGGTCAGACTACCCGGTCTCTGAACATCAATTAGGGCAGTCAACACATTTCCATATGAGTTAAACCAATTTGAATCAGATTTTATATATTTTTTGGAACGGAAAACATTGTAATTAATACATCTGCTTAGAAAGATGTGAGATATCATTCATCAAATGATAATTATTTGGGGTTATTATAAACATGTACATTTCTCCATTGCTTAAATACTTCATAATGAGCATGTTTCATTTTTACAAACACAGAATAGTCATTCTTCTTGGATATTAAATTATTAAACATAAAAGCCATATATATTCATTAAGAAAAAAATCCAGACACTTTCACTACCAAGTGCCCCAAATAGAATTAGGGAGAAAGAAAGAATGTTCTCTGATCAGAAAATATAATAAAAATGATTTTAAAAACTGTTAACATCTTTATTATGCTAAGCATTTTATATGAATTATCTCATTTAATTTTCACAACACATCTACAAAGCAGGTAACATTATTGTCTCCATTTTATAGAGAAAGAAATATCTTTTTCATCTTTCTGTGATTGCCTGAATTTCCTTTGAAAAGAGACAAAGTCTTTAATAACATGATTAAACATCAAAAGTTTATAACATGCATGTGATGGAGAAAATTAATATGTACACATGAGTAATGTTACTCAAATGGTAAATGCAGGTAAGAGCTGTTTTCCTGGTTTGGTAGGTATGGGCTAGATTGGAAGTCCCCAGGCTTTTGGAAGTTGGGGGTTGCTGGGCTTTCTCAATCTTGTAAAAACGAAGTCCCAGATCTCTCTCTGAGAGCTGTTACCTCCTAAAATTGGACCTGTGGTATTTTTAATAATCTACCTTATTCATTGTTGTCTCTCTAGCACTCATCACAGTACCTGGTACATAATGGGTGCTCAATGAATGCTTGAAGGAGGAAAGAAAGGAAAGGAAGGAAAAGAAGGAAAGAAGGAAGGAAGGAAGGTAGGAAGGGAGGAAGGGAGGGAGGAAGGGAAGGAAAGAAAGAAGCAGGAGGGAGGGAGGGTCGGAGAGAGGAAGGAAGAAAGAAGCAAAGGAGGAAGGAGGGAGGGAGGAATTATTTTCAGCTTCACTTCTGATCCACCCACCTGTACCTTTCTCCAAGTTGACGGTGCCTTGGGACGAACATGGTCTTCCGCTTTCTCCTTTTTCTCTTCCTACTGGTGGCAAGACACATGATGGCAGGAGCTCAAACAGCCATCTTGGGCCATGAGAGCATGAAGGAGAGGCTACATTTTGAGGATGACAAAGTAACAAGATAGAATCCTAGTTAAGCCACTATTACAGCCTGGACTGCCTCCCAGACTTCTGCATGGGGGAATAAAAAAAGTCTATATTGTTTCAGTTGCTGCATTTTGTGTAGAAATAGCAGCCTGATTCTTGACTAGTTGAGTCAAGTATGGACACATTCTAATAGAAACCAAAGTTACCGGGGTGGTAAAATCATTGACATTTCCTTAATTCAGTTCTTTATTTTATTTTTTAAAATATTAGATTTCTAGAAACTGGTTTGAGGGAATTTATTGGATCATATGATTAAAAACTCCAGGAGATTTGGGGCCCTAGGTATAGTTAGATCTAAGGATTAAACAATGTCTGTAGAACTCAATCCCTCTCTCTATCTCTTGGCCCATCTTTTCTCTATATTGAGTTGATTCCCAAGCAGGACTTCTCTATGATGTGAAGGCTGAAGTTCCTGGCTCACAGTATCCTTAGAGAGAGCAGTTTCAGTGGGGAACAAACAAGCAAACAAACATACTCTTATCCCCAGAGTTCCCATAAAATCCTCAAGGTTCACTCTCATTGGACACTCATTAGATCATGTGCCCATCTCTGAACCAATCATTGTGGCCAGTGATTCAGGCCTGGGACATGTGCCCACCCCTGGAGCTGGGGATAGTTCACCTCTACCTGAGCCAGGTGCACTGAGAGTGGGAAAGGTGAGGTTTCCCAAAAAGCTCCAGGTGCTCTTCCCAGAAAGAGGGGAATGAATACAGGCAGGCAACAGCTGCAGATGTCTACTATAATTTATTCCTTATTTAACAAATATTTACTGAAGCACCAAGAATGTGCCTGATCTTATCTTAGGCAATAGGCATGCAGACTGAAGAAGGCAGACAAAAATCCCTGCTCTCCCAGAAGGTCCTCGCATTCAAGAATGAGGAAGCAGTTTCTTGTGTTCTCTTAAAACGCTTACGTGTATCTTCTTCTGGGAATACTACCAAACTCACCAGGGGCTCTAGAATAATCTTTAGGTCCACAAAGACGCAATTGGGGCTTTTAAATCACAGAGAGGGAGCGTGCAAAGGCTAGGTGGAATTTTCCTTGTGAACAAAGAGAGGAGACATGAGAAAGTAAAGGAAATACCCCCAACAGTTTATAGGTGGAGTCTGGGCATTTTCAGGTGATGTCATCTCATTCCAAGGAGAACTCAATTATTCTTTTTTTCTCCTATCCTAATCTTACTGCAGAGTTTAAAGGGCTGGAAGAAATATTAGTCTGACATGTGGGCACCAATTAGGCTTTTATAGGTCCAGGAAATAAAATACTAACTTCTATAGTTGTTTCGAGTGAAAATTGCAAAGTAATGTGTCTGCTGGAGAAATATGGAAGCACTTGCCGTGGTTTCCTGTTTTGCACACTGTCTCCCTCCATGCCAGCTTGTTGTCTCAACAAATTTATTTTCAATGGCGGTAGGACATACGCTTATAATTTTAGGAATGGAGGCACTTGAGATAAGGTGGAACTTGTCACTGGAAAATGAGCTCCAGTGAAGTTGGAGCTCATATTTCCTGGCTTCATATTTCAAGATATGTTGGTTATCCTTCCAAAAGTGCCTGAATCAACAAAATTGATTCAGAGCTTTGTGCAAACGTCTGACACAGGCACAGGCCATATTTTAAATGACACATAAACATTTGCTTTGTACCCTGTCTCCTCAGCTCTGGTCCTCTTCTCCCCCACCCAGCTGCCACGTCACAACTTGGCCGAAGTGCTAACCATAAGGTTTTTATTTATGTAAACAAATATCTGGTGAAGAAAGAAAATGGAAATAATCAAATTTTGGTGGTGTTTGGGGGGTGGAGGTGGCAGTGGGGGAAGAGTTGAGAAAAGATCAGCAATGCATTTCATTCTCCTCCGATAGTCACTAGGGTGTCTGGGGACCTTTTACATCCTTGCCAAAAGCAAAACAAAGGGGCAGGCTTGATAGAGGTGAAGAAAGTTTTTGTGCATACCCTTTGATTCAGCTTCTTAAAACCAAAGTGTCTCTTATAGATGTGCTTACAAGTTATTTTCTCCCTCTGAGAATCAGTTTTCTTTATCTGTGAAATGGGATTAATAACACATAGATTCTAGGGTATGGTCCTATGTAAAGCACCAAGCATGCTGGCAGGCACAGAGGGAGTGCTTAGGACAAGGTAGTCACTCAACACACACACACACAAACCCCCAATGTCATTTTTATGGCGTTGTTTATGTCACATTTAGAGAGTTGGTCATAAAGCCTGGGGCTACAGTCTTTCCATATACAGGTGACCCAACCTGCAATGTCTCTAGACTCAACTCAGGAGCCACCCGGGCATTTGAGTGACAGGATTGTTCAGAGAAACCCACTTCAAACCTAGACAAAGACGGCTCTCCCTGATGGCTGAAGCATCTGTTTCCCAGCCCCCAATAGGCCATTTAGATAACAGAGGCAAGTCTGAGATGGGAAACAGCTGATAGCAGCCCAGAAATAGAGCAGGTCTGAGGTGGAATAAAAGCCCTCTGTTGCCCATCAGTGTCAGTGGCACCTCCGTGTGAAAGGTGCTGGGAGCTTCCCATATAAGGCAGAAGATGGCTCTCCAGGAGACAAGGGCGGGGTCTGGAAAACTGATGAACTGGAACAGGTCTTTGCTCAGGTCATCAATATGACATAGACCCTGGAAGAAACCTTCCGACTGTCGCATCACCCAAAGAAACCGAGGCTCACAGAGGTTGAATGAATTACCCAAGATCATTTCCTTAGATGGAGACAAAACTAAGAAGGAGAACTCGGGTCTCCTGCCTCTCAACCTGTCAGTGCCTTCTCCTTGTTTCCTGGGGTCATCCGACCTTGTTGGAGCTTGAGAGTGATTATTCTGGCAGAATCCAGAATGGAGGAGAGGGAAGGCCCTGTGAAGCAGGGAACTGCCAAAGAAGAAAGAGAAGGAAGCTTCTTTTTAAAAAAAGGCAGGAGAGCAAGAAGAAGAGAAAGGAATGCATTTTTAAATATAAAATTGATATATGCTTACAAAAATGAGCATTGTATAAAATAAAAAGTAAAAATCTCACGCCACTTGTCAAGTACAGCCTCCCTCATCCTGCTCCCCAGAGGTAAAAACTCAGAGTTTTTCTATACATTTATATGTATATTTTTTTGGTTGACCACAGATGAGATTATACAATAAATATCATTCAGCAATTTACTTTTTTGATTTAATAATATATTCTATTCATCTTTCCGTGTCGATGCTTCTAGATCTACCTCAATGTTTTAAGTGGCCCTACAGTGTCATCACGTCGGTGAAAAGTGATTTACTTAACAAGTTCTCTAATGATGGGCATTCAGATTGCTTCCAGCATTTTTCTCACTAATACAAACAAGCCAGCAATGAGCATCTTGTTCAAATACCCCTATCCACCTGTATGAGCATATCTCTCATAAATATTTTAAATTAGGTCAAAGAGCATACACATTTTAAATTTTGATAGATTTGCCTAACTTTCAAAGACTGAATCAATTTGTATTTCCATCAAGAGTGTAGGCCAGTTCCCCTTTTTCTACACCCTCATCAGCACTGGAGAGCATCCATCTTTCTGCTATTTTCCTTGTGCTGTTTTCATGCATATTCTTGACTCTGAGTAGAGTCAAGCATCCATTTATATTGTGAATAGCTCTTTGTAATTATTTTTGTGTAAGATGCTTGTTTTAATCTTTTTTTCCCCACTTTTCTGTTTGGTTTTCAACCTTTTCTTGTTGGATGACAGCAGTTTTTTTGTAAATTAAATAAATGAATCTTTGAGATATGGGTGGCAGTTATATGTTCCCATTTGTTTTTCGTCTCTTGGCTTTCTGTGTTTGTTTTTCTGTTTAAAACGTTTGTGTGGTCAAATCTATTCTTTATACCTTTTGGGTCTTATGTCCTGTTTGAAAGAGCTTCACTGCTTCAGAGGATAAAATTCTACCTTTATTCTAAAGTTTTTATGGATTTTCTACATATTGCAGATAACAGACCAAAATGAAATTTATTTTAAGTGCGATGCAGGGCCTCAGCCTCCTCTTTCTCCCTTTCTCTCTCTCTCTTTCTTTCTCTCTTTCTTTTTTTCCCCAGATCACTAGCCTATTGTATCAACACTATTGATTGATTGACTGATTTGTTCTTTGACCACTTATATAAAATGCCACTGTTTCCATAAATCAAATTACTTTTCATACTTGGGTATTTCTCTGGGCTCTATTTCATTCCACTGATTATTCTGTTCACCTATGTACCAGCAGCATTCTGTTTCAAATACTGTAGATTTATAATACATCTTTAGTTTCTATGAAGGCTAATCTCTCCATAACTCTTTCATAAAATGAAGGTTTTTTGTGTTTTTTTGTTTTTAAAGGACACTTGGTTATGCTCCAAAGAAAAGACATAGTATTATATTTTACAAAGCCCATTATCATACATATCCTTCAGGTTTTAGGTCAGCAAAATCTTACAACGTATATATGCTTTTTCCTCCTAGGTCATTACATGTTCTGGACCGCTGGGCACACTGAGATTTGACCCTAGTTACTGTTTTAGTGACAACAAGGGGTATCTGTGGTGGGTCTTGAGGAGAATGAGCTTCCCCTTGCAAGCCTTCTGTCCTGGGTGAGGTCACCACAGGGCTTTCAATCACAGGAAGGCTCGTCCCCTCCGACACAGGAGGATGAGCTACTTGTACTAGCAAGGGGGGCTCAGAGTGACGTGGGGGTGCTAGAGTATCAGTTCCAACATAATGTCCCCCTTCCAGGTTTCAGTGTCTCATTCTTTTCCAATCAATTCCCTGACTTTTACATGAGAAACTTGGTAAGGCTGTGAATTCAACTGACATTGCAATTCTGCAACCCTCCCAGTTACATTTTATTTGATTTTTAGCAATATGAGCCTGTGGCTATAATAAATAAAAGATTCTTTTAGGGCTGCCATGGAAACTTTCTGGCTCTCAGATCATGACTTGAGCTGAGATTGAAAGAAACTTAGCTGTTTGTAGATGCTCCGGTGCCCTCAGGAGAATCCATCCAGCACCACAGTCCTTGCTTCCATTTGTATGTCATCACAGCCACCTAGTTTGATTAATTATGAAGCCACCAAATGCCATGAATTATTAGGATCCATTTCCCCTTGGCAAGGAGCTGATCACTGCGCTCAAGCTCATATAGAGAGAGAAAGAGAGAGAAAGATTAATTATGGGGAATTGGCTCATGGGATTATGGAGGCTAAGAAGTTCCCTGACTGCCTGCAAGCTGGAGTCCCAGGACAGCAGTGAGGCAGGGGAAAAAGGAACAGATTCCTTCTTCCTCCACCTTTTGTTATATTCAGGTCCTCAATGGGTTGGATGATGCCCACCCACTTTGGGGAGGGCAATCCACCTCACTAAATCCAACCATTCAAATGCTAATCTCATCCAGAAACACCTTCACAGACACATCCAGAAATACTGTTTAATCTGGGCACCCACTGCCCAGTCAAGATGACATATAAAATTAACCATCACACCCCTTCAATCTGGTGCTTGATTTTCTCCACATATTGGCATTTGAAATCTACAACATCAGCATCTCTTGGTGCTCAGGTTTATGGTTCGTTTGCAAGGAAAACTTCCAGAATTGATGACCTCTTTGTGGGAAAAGACAGAATAAAAGAATATAAATCTAAACAAGGAGACCAGCCTAACCAGAGCATGGGATGCAGATGAGAGTCTGTTTCCTTGAGCACTACTAACACGAAACCACCAGCCTGTAAATAAGATTCTGAGCTGAAGTCATAATGTCCCTGGAACGTCATGAGTGGGATGATGAACATGAAATGTTCCCCTCTGTTCCTATGATGAGAACTATATCTCTCGGTTAAGATTCTATAGCAAAATTCAAGACACCAAATAAAGGATTACGCCTATCCTAAGGATAAATCCGTGCCTACCACTAATACAATGGATCTTAAAATATGTCCCCAGACCATCAGTGTCAACATCACTTGGGAACTTATTAGAAATGCAAATTCTCAGACCCCACCCCAGACTTACTAAATCAGAGACCCCAGCAACGTGTGTTTTAACAAACCCCAGATGATTTGATGCGTATTAATGTTTGAGAGTCACAAGTTTACACAGACCTGAAATCAAGTCCCTGCTTCTCCACTTAAAATCGGTGTGACTTTGGCAAGATTTTTAAGCCCAGCTGCAGTTTTCCCATGTGTCAGCTGGACCTTGACCGTAGCTACCTGATAGGATTGTTATGAAAGTTAAATAATAAAATAAGTGTACAGAGCTTAGAAAAGAGTCTGTCACAGAGCATTCAAAAACTGTGGGTTTTTTGGAACCATCTCTTAGGGCTGTCATGAGGCTTAAAAGGGACTATGTTATTAAAGTTTAGTATAGTAAACACCAAGCACATAATAAATAATCTGTGCTCAATAATGCTGGCCAGTAGTAGTATCAGTGGAGGTGGTAGTAGCAATTATACTTAACACCTGTATTGAATTTATCTTTACTAGGTATGTTTGTGAACCTTGTACATACTGCATTTTAATACTTAAAATGACCCAATTAAGCATAATTATCACTGCTTTTGAGATGAGGACATCACGGTACAGAAGCGTTAAGTTTCTCCATCAAGACTATATAGCTATTAAGTGATGGAACAAGGATCCACAACCAGGTTGTCTAGTCCAGAGTCTGTGTGCTTAAGCACTAATCTGGGAAGATATGGAAGAAATGCTGGGAGAGGGAGAGGGGAGAGGGCAGGGGAGAGGGGAAGACAGAGGAGGGGAGGAGAGAGGAGAGAGAAGATACCATTTTATATTTATTCCATTTTCTAAAAATGGAATCCATCTTCTTGCACAATTTGCAGCCAAAGAAATGATGAATAATGTTGCCTCCAGCCTGAGGCTCCAAGGAAGGGAAGAAAAATGTTCAGCAGGAGCCCCCAGGGGCAGGGGGTTGGCCAGCTCTGGGTTTACATCTTTTTTCACTGGTAATGATCTGGGAAACAGAAAAATATTACCTGTCAGTGTCATTGGAGCTGGTGCTATAGGGAAGGGCCCCAAAGGACACACGAAATGTTCTAATAGAGAGAATTCAGAAATCCTGGCCCACTTGGGCCAAGACAGCTATAGAAAAATAATCCAAATCACACTCGGGAGAGGAGACAGGGGAGAGGCAGGGAAGGCACAGGTCTTTAGGTCAACTGTCCTTCTGTGACAGGAAAGCCAACACTCCCCAAAGAGCCAAGGCCACAGTAGGGAGAAATTGGAGAGGTAGTGCCCCAAAAGTGGAGAAAGGGAACCCCTTTCCTCCTTCCTTTGCAGCCTGCAAGGGCACACCTGGAAGGTGGCCTTTTGTAGTTGCAGGGAGACTTCAAAGATAACTCCAGTTTCTAAAGATACTCAGGGAAGAGCAACCACAAAAGACTGAGGAACAGAAGAAAGGAATTCTCAGATGTGAGAAATCTAATTAGGTTGGTAATGACTGGAGGACATTGAGACTCATTTGCTAGTACATGAAAAGGAGAGTTTCAATTCAGCTGATCTGGTATTTATTACATGCCTACTATTTGCTAATTACTCTCTAGGTTCTGGTGCAGTAGAAACAAATGAAACCCAGCCCTGCCCTGAGAAGTTCCTAGTTCAATCAATGCAGGAGGAGAATTGTAATTAGATAATACATGCAGTGTAAAAAAGGGCCATTAAAAGGATATCCCGAGAACACAAAGTAGGGGTATATAACACAGTCCAGGCCCAGAAGAGAGCAGGTATCAGGGAAGACTTCCTGGAGGAGGTAGTGCTTGAGTTGAGTCTTAAAAGATAAGGAATATATCAAGTAGTATGCCTTTGGCTGCATGTAACAAAAGATCTAAACTCAACTGTCTCACAAGATGGGGGAACTTATTATACTACATAATATAGAGTCTAGAGACTGTCAAGGACCCAGATTCTTTCCATGTCTCTCTTTTTCCCACCTCAACATGTTAGCTGTGTTTCCAAACCACCATCCCTCATGGTCATAAAATGGCTGCAGAAATTCCAGACATCACATCTGGACATACACATGTCAAGAAGAAGGTAAGGGTCCTTCTCTTTCTGTCTTTCTTTGAAGGAAGTAAATCCTTCACAGAAGCCTGACCTACACACTTTCCCTCATATTTCATTGTCCAGAATGGCTATTCATCCCCACACCTAATCCAAAAAAGGAAAAAATACACCATAATTAGGGGAAAAAGGGATTTAAAAAAACCCATAATTAACTTAGTGCATTAGGGATCCACCACCCAAGAGAACAGTAGTTACCTAAACAAAGACAATAAGGGCCCAGATTGCAGAGGATGCTGTATAAACTGCATTTATAGGGCAGGTGTTTACAGCAGCCCCGTTTTTTCTCTAACAGTTTTATTTTGGTATAATTGATATATTTAAATTTTCACATACTTGTAAACAATTTGATATGATTTGACACATGTATGCACTTGTGAAAGATCACCACAATCAATATAATGAACATAACCAGTACCCCTAAAAGTTTTCTCCTGTTCTTTTGCAACCCCCCCCTCAGGCCCCTTCCTACCCACTCTTTGCCCCTAGGCAACCACTAATTGACTTTCCATCCCTATAGATTAGTTCATATTTTCTAGAATTTTAGAATTTTCTATAATTGTCAATAATCATGCAAAGTGTACTCTTTTTTTTTTCTGGCTGCTTTCAATCAGCAAAATTATTTTGAAATTCACCTATGATTTGTGTGTATCACGTGTTCATTCCTTTTTATTGCTTAGTGGTATTCCATTGTATGGATAAACTGCAATTTGTTTACCCATTCATCTGTTAATGGACATTTGGGTTGCTTCCATTTTGGGCTATTACAAGTAAAACTGCCGTGAACCTTTGTGTAGAGGCTTTTATTTCTCTTGAATAAATTTCTAGGAAGATAACAACCAGATCATGTGGTAGGTATATGTTTAACTTTTTTTTTTTTTAATTAATTTATTTATTTTTGGCTGTGTTGGGTCTTGGTTTCTGTGTGAGGGCTTTCTCTAATTGCGGCAAGCGGGGGCCACTCTTCATCGCGGTGCGCGGGCCTTACACTATCGCGGCCTCTCTTGTTGCGGAGCCCAGGCTCCAGACGCGCAGGCTCAGTAGTTGTGGCTCACGGGCCCAGCTGCTCCGCGGCATGTGGGATCTTCCCAGACCAGGGCTCGAACCCGTGTCCCCTGCATTGGCAGGCAGATTCTCAACCACTGCGCCACCAGGGAAGCCCCTGACTTTTTTAAGAAACTGTCATACTGTTTTCCACAGCGGTTGTACCGCTTTATATTCCTGCCAATGGTGTCTGAGCATGCCAGTTGCTCCACATCTTCACCAACACTTGATAATCTTTCTAATGTTACACATTCTCATAGAGGTCAACAACTCTTTCTATAATAAATACTTTGCAACACCCCCTGTATTATCCAGAAATAAAATTTGTTATTATACCTACCCATAATGAGTAATTACAAAAATGTCAACACAATGCCCTAACTGTAAAGTGAAAGAGAAATTAAAAAAAATTTTTTCTAATAAAATATTGTGTGTTTCAGTATGTAAATAGGTGGGCATAAACTAGAAGCCATAATTAAGTAGTCAAATGCTCACACATGCATGTGGAGTCACTGTGAGGGCTCCAATGACAAACGCAGATCAATGCAGGTGTGTCATTTGGCAACCCAAACCCCATAAGCGACACTGCCCTCAGTGATGTGACTTAACCAAAATGGTGAACAACTTTACCTAAATTTCCAGAGAAATCAAAGCATGTTCTTTATTTTGTTACCTAGGAAATGCATTTGTGTAACATTTAATATTTATTAAAACTATGGAAAAATTGCTTTGTACTTACATATAAAGTTAGATCCTAGGCTCAGATGCAAAGAGATTTATTTAATTTTTTATGCACCTGAATGTCCAGTGGGTGTTAGAAAGCCATGTGGGCAAGATCTTTGATTATATTCTGCATTAAAAAAAAAATCTAAAAAGGACATTATTGGTACAACTTGGGAAATTTATAAATATGGACTGCAAATTATTAATGTAAAAGAGAATTGTATCAGTGTTAGATTTCCTGAGTATATAATCTGCAGTTATGTAAGAGAATGTCCTTGTTATTAGAAAAGTTAAGGTGAAATATTTAGGGGTAAAGTATTAGGATGTCTGTAATTAAATCTCACATGATTCAGCCAAGGAGAGAGAAAGAGATTTTCTTATATATACACAGAGAAAATAATAAAGCAAAAGTGCCAAAATATTACCAGTTGGAGAATATAAATGAAAGGTACCCAGGTGTTCTTTGAAATATTCTTGCATATTTTCTGTAGGTGTGAATAGAGTCAGCCCTCAGTATCTGTGGGTTCCACATCCGCAGATTCAACCAACCATGGATCAAAAATATTTGGGAAAAAATTCCAGAAATTTCCAAAAAGCAAAACTTGAATTTGCCTTATACCGGTAACTGTAGCATTTACATTGTATTAGGTATTATAAGCGATCTAGAGATAAAGGATACAGGAGGATGTGGCTAGGTTATATGCAAATATTACATCATTTTATATAAGGGACTTGAGCATCCGTGGGTTTTGGTATCCACAGGGGTCCTGGAACCAATGCTCCATGGATACTGAGAGACAAATGTATTTTCCAAAATAAAAAGCTGAAGAAGGGGGAAAGCTTTTTGTTGGCTGCAGAGCTTAAAGAAAGCAAAGTTATGCAGTATGGGGGATAATTCTTTGCCATGTGAGGCAGCTGTATGCTTTGCAGAGCATCTAGCCCTTCCTGAGCTTCAATCTACTAAATGCCGATAACACCCCTAAAGGCTGTGGAGCCCACAAGTGTCCCCACCACATTTCTATTAAGAGAGAAAGAGGGGCTTCCCTGGTGGTGCAGTGGTTGAGAGTCTGCCTGCCAAATGCAGGGGACACGGGTTCGAGCCCTGGTCTGGGAAGATCCCACATGCCGTGGAGCAACTGGGCCCGTGAGCCACAATTACTGAGCCTGCGCGTCTGGAGCCTGTGCTCCGCAACAAGAGAGGCCGCGACAGTGAGAGGCCCGCGCATCGCGATGAAGAGTGGCCCCCGCTCGCCGCAACTGGAGAAAGCCCTCGCGCAGAAACGAAGACCCAACACAGCCAAAAATAAATAAATAAAAACATCTGATTGTCTTTAAAAAAAAAAAAAAAGAGAGAGAGAGAAAGTGACAGAGAGCGAACCTGCTCCTGGTACCTCTCCATCACTGGAGGGGTAATGATGGGCACTGGGTCAGGGGTCAGAAGAATTCGTAGCCTTTTGGAGCTAAACAGAAATGATCTCATTTGTCAAAGAAGAGTTCGTGCACCAGCAGTACCAGCTTACCCTGGGTCGGGGGAGAGGGGAGCCTGATTGAAATGCACAATTTCAGCTCCTACCTCACTACCCCTCCCCACCCCCAAACTGACGAATCAGAATCTGTGTTTGATGTTACTGCACGTTCACATTTCAGAAGCACTGCTTTGGACTGAGGCTTTTAAGCCGTGGTCTCTGAGCACGTCCCTGGGGTGGCGTGGGCCTGGGGAGGGGGTCACCTTCGTTCCTGCTACAACCAGAGGCCCAGCTCCTTGGGCTTCCACTTAAGCTTTGGGTTGAGGAACAAGCCAGACAGCTAAAAACATTAGAAAGCAACCCCTCAGCTCTCATTTTACCAATGAAGAAACAGAGGCCCCTGGCAGAGAGGGGACTTGCCAGCACACACTGGATCCATGGGTGAGAGTCAGGACTCAAATCCGGTACCCCGACCCTGAGCACAGGGCTCTTCCCACAGTGCTCTCGGCTTGTTTTCCTCAAATAAGTCCAGTAAGAAGCCGGACTGGGTGACCGCGGCTGTCACTGAGCACCGGCAGACCGCAGCCGAGCCCACTCCCCGCTAGAAGCTGGGCCGCAGACCCCTGCAGCATCACCCACCCCGCTGGCCTGACAGACTGACCACCTTTATTTTCCACAGTGCCCACTTGCAGACGTCTGGGCCATCAGCAAATACGTGGCGTGTTGGCTCAGATCACTGAGGCTTTTGTTGGAGACCCTCCAATACCGCCGCCAATCAGCCCCCCATCCCTGCCCTAAGTCCGTGCAGGTCAAAAGAAACAGTTTTCTTTCTAATCTAAACTGAGTTAGCTCTGGGATCTGAGATTCATTTGTTGCATTTCTTACAGCAAAAGAGAAGGCTGTCACGGTGGATGTTCCTCCCAATTGTTTTACCTCCCAAGGGCTGTCTGAGACATTTTGCCTGCACAGGCCTTTACAAATTATCATCTGCCCCTTAGGCAAAGCCGTCTTTATTAACTCATGTTCTGAGGCATTATTAATTTATTACTCTGCTTTGTGTAGTGACTTGTCTTAAAAAGGCCCGCAATTAATCACATCTCCCTGCTCCAAGGGTCTCAGTTTAACTTCCTTTTATGTTTTTACTCCTATGCACGAGTTTGAAACGGTGAAACGACCCTAAAGCATATATGAAATCTCAAATTGGGTTTTTGCATGTTCAAAAAGCGGAGTAAAATCAATTTAAAAGAAAATATTTTCCTCTCACTGGGAAAGATTATGACCAAGTTTTATTTATTCAGATACAGTCTTTCCTCGGCAGAATTGGAAGTATGCCCCCGAGGAAGGCACACTACCAGCCACTCAGACTAAGTCAGTAAATAGGCTGATCCAGTTTTCCTGTTCCAGCTGACTGATAAACACAAACTAAACAAAAGCATGAAAGCTAAAGGGCAAAGTGGGAACCGACTGTTCTTTTGCTTTTACGTTTTCTGCTATTGTTTACTAACTTGAGGCAGAGAAACTAGTGAAAAGTCCACTCGTATTTCTACCTTAAATGAGTTTTTTTTTTTTTTTTAATTTATTTATTTATTTATTTTTAGCTGCGTTGGGTCTCTGTTGCTGCGCGAGAGCTTTCTCTAGTTGCGGTGAGCGGGGGCTACTCTTCGTTACGGTGCGCACTGCAGTGGCTTCTCGCTGCAGGGCACAGGCTCTAGGCATGTGGGCTTCAGTAGTTGTGGCACGTGGGCTCAGTAGCTGTGGCCCGTAGGCTCTAGAGCACAGTCTCAGTAGTTGTGGCGTACGGGCTTTGTTGTTCCGCAGCATGTGGGATCTTCCCGGACCAGGGCTTGAACCTGCGTCCCCTGCATTGGCAGGCAGATTCTTAACCACTGTGCCACCAGGGAAGTCCCTTAAATGAGTTTTTAAATTGTATATTCTTCTAACTGGCTCTGGATAGATCAATGATCAATCTTGAGATTATCCAAATTAGCTCAAGTAAAAATTGTACAGATTGACCAGCTGCTACTGCCTGGTAACTGGGTCCAAGAATCTCACTGTTGGGCCACAACATGTGCATTTACTCTTTTTATGAGTCCTTCATCTCAGATTCACACACGGGAAGCTGAAAGCCCAAGAGCACCAATGTTTGGGCTTCGCCTCTCATTGAAATCCTGGTTGCCCCATGTGATGGGCTGAATTGTGTTCCCCTGAAATTCATACACCGAAGCAACCCCCAGTACTTTAGAATGTGACAGTATTTGAAGATAGGGTCTTAAAAGAGGTAATTAAGTTAAACTGAGGTTGTTAGGGTGGACCCCAATCCAATATGACTGGCATCCTTATTAAAAGAGGAAAATTGGACACAGACGTGTACAGAGAAAGACCGTGTGAAGACACAGGGAGAAGATGGCCATCTATAAGGGAAGGAGAGAGGCCTCAGAAGAAAATAATCCTTCTGACACCTTGATCTTGGACTTCCAGCCTCCAGAACTGTGAGAACATAAATTTCTGTTGTTTAAGCCACTCAGTCTGGGGTACTTCGTTATGGCAGCTGTAGGAAACTAATACACTCAACTTTCATTCAGGTCTTAAGTTTACTATTTAAGCTAAAAAAAAATAATACACTGGACTGTAAAAGTGACACATGCTTGTAGTGAGTAGAAATCACCTGTGAAGAGAATTTGGAAATCTTGGCAAACTCATAGCCATCAGGTAGGCAGATTCTTGCCAGGGACTTGGTAACTGACCAGTTGGAAGTCATACTCTTAAAATGAGCTTCTCCTGTTACAGGTGAGGAAGGGACAGATTATGCATGAGCTGGAGAGGCTTCTCTGAGTTTCTTACCCAGGGGAGCTGACATAGCCCCATGCACATGCCTCCTGGTACAAGAAATGTGGTCTGAAGATTTGAATGAAAGTATATATGTATCTCAATCACTAGGTGAATTAAGATAATTAACATAAGCTACTTCAAAACTTTAGGGTCTTTATATGAAAAAGTTTGATGTGTCTTTACAATAAAAACTGATGTGGAGACTTCCCTGGTGGCTCAGTGGTTAAGAACCCGCCTGCCAATGCAGGGGACACGGGTTCAATCCCTGGACCAGGAAGATCTCACATGTCGTGGAGCAACTAAGCCCATGCGTCGCAACTACTAAGCCTGCACTCTAGAGCCTGCAAGCCACAACTACTGAGCCCACGTGCCACAATTACTGAAGTCCACGTGCCTAGAGCCCATGCTCCGCAACAAGAGAAGCCACCGCAACGAGAAGCCTGTGCACCCAACAAAGAGTAGCCCCTGCTCGCCGCAACTAGAGAAAGCCCACATGCAGCAACGAAGACCCAAAGCAGTCAAAAAAAAAAAAAAAGATGTGGCTCAGCAGGAGTTCTCCTCGATTCAAGGATCCAGGATCCCCCCATCCTGTGATGCCGCCATGTCAGCACGGGGCTTTCAAGACAAATACTGTATGATATCACTTATGTGTGGAATCCAGAAAATACAACAAATTAGTGAATATAACATAAAAAAGCAGACTCAGATATAGAGAACAACATAGTGGTGACCAGTGGGGAGAGGGAAGCAGGGAGGGGTGGTGTAGGGGGAGAGGATTAAGAGGTACAAACTATTAGGTATAAAATAAGCTACAAGGATATATTGTACAACACGGGGGAAAGAGCTGATATTTTGACTATAAATGGAGTATAACCTTTAAAAATTGTGAATCACCATATTATACACCTGTAACTTATATAATATTGTACAGCAACTATACTTCAGTAAAAAAATATATAGATTTTTAAAAACGAGCCTTTCAAGATCACCATGGCAGGGGGAGAGAAAGAGCATACAACCCAGCTTTTAACTGCCTAAACCCAATGTGACAATATGCTCATGACCCATTTGTTCCAACTAACATCAAGGGTAGTTGGGAAATGTAGGGGAGCATTTAGAATGTTTGCTGAGCTATGAGGGTCTCTGTCACATTTTTTGAACTTTCATTATGTACTAGCTATAGGGCTAAGAACTTTACATATAGTGTCTTGCTTCATTCTTTTATAATAAATGTGGAAACTGAGACTTAAGAGCTTAAGTTGCCCAAGGTCAAATAAAAGTAAGTGGTAGAACTCACATGGGAATTCAGATATGTCTATTTCCAGAAGTCCATAGCCCTAGGCTATACTGATGGGAAATTTTTTTACTAAAAATCTCAAAGCCCTTATCTTTACTTTTATTTGTCTTCTGAATCACTCTGAAAACTGAAGGGGGAAATGAAAGGTTAAAATCCTGAAGTATGATGTCTGCACCATTCAAATTATCTGGGTGACTTGAAGATATGAAGACTTGGGTTTAAGATTAGTGATTCTCTTATATCAAGTGCAGCATTTTATTTTTAATGTTAAAAAGTTTCACTGAGATAGTATTTCCTCATCTGCTTTGCTTTATTTTAAAAGGAAGATGTTCAGATGTTTCACACACTTTCGACAGATTGTTCCCAAAGTGTCAAAGAAACGAATAATGAAGTAAGATGATGGCACACAGCTTACAGGGTTGAAACTTCATGTACACCCCCAGAAAAGGAGATGCTGCACTCAAGATAACCTGTGACTCATAAACTAAGAACTGTGTAATGCTGAATGGTCAAAAAAGGCCTGAAAAAATACCAGAGCAGGGAAAGGTCACTGGCCCCAAACAAATCAGACTCACCCGAACGTCGATCAGACCCATGTCTACTTCATGGCTGAAGTGAATTCTCTTTGCCTATTTGAGTTGTGATGGAATATCATTTTTAAATCATTGGTCATCTTTAAAATATGGTCTTTGGTTTTGGCCCCAAACCCACTCGCCCATTTGGTTTGAACACTGAATAACTTCAGTAACTCAGTGATTTTATTTTTTAAAAATTATTAAGAGACACATTTATATGGCTCAAAACAATACTCTGACCTGTGAGACTTGCCCTTAATTTGACCTCGTCTCCAAGCACCTTACTGGAGACAATAGGAAAACCTCAAATATTCAGACTAATTATATGGTGGGGGAGGATAGAAACCAGATGAAGTTAGTAGAAAGTCTGACTTGTAAAAGATTTTAAGAAATACCATCTTATTTTTTTCTAAGCTAGATTCAAAATCAAAGTGTTGTTAATAAGAGGCCAATGGATAGATACTCCCAATATTAGTTCCTTCACTGGTGCCAGTCAGTGGTTTAGGGCCCTGTTTTCACTGGTTTGAAGCAAAAAGAAAAGCAAGAATTGTGCAGTGATTTGTTCATGGGTTTAAATTTATTCAGCTTTCAAATTCTGAGATTATTTAATTCTTAGTGTTTTAATTTTAATTTAATTTAATTTAATTTATTTTTTTATACAGCAGTTTCTTATTAATTATCCACTTTATAGACATCAGTGTATACATGTCAATCCCAATCTCCCAATTAATCCCACCACCACCACCAGCACCCCCGCCACTTTCCCCCCTTGGTGTCCATACGTTTGTTCCCTACATCTGCGTCTCAATTTCTGCCCTGCAAACCAGTTCATCTGTACCATTTTTCTAGGTTCTACACGTACGCGTTAATATATGATATTTGTTTTTCTCTTTCTGACTTACTTTACTCTGTATGACAGTCTCTAGATTCATCCACGTCTCTATAAATGACCCAATTTCGTTCCTTTTTATGGCTGAGTAATATTCCATTGTATATCTGTACCACATCTTCTTCATCCATTCGTCTGTCGATGGGCATTTAGGTTGCTTCCATGACCTGGCTATTGTAAATAGTGCTAAATGAACACTGTGGTACATGACTATTTTTGAATTATGGTTTTCTCTGGGTATATGCACAGTAGTGGGATTGCTGGGTCATATGGTAATTCTATTTTGAGTTTTTTAAGGAACCTCCATACTGTTCTCCACAGTGGCTGTATCAATTTACATTCCCACCAACAGTGCAAGAGGGTTCCCTCTTCTCCACACTCTCTCCAGCATTTGTTGTTTGTACATTGTCTGATGATGCCCATTCTAACTGGTGTGAGGTGATACCTCATTATAGTATTGATTTACATTTCTCTAATAATTAGTGATGTTGAGCATCTTTTCATGTGCTTCCTGGCCATCTGTATGTCTTCTTTGGAGAAATGTCTATTTAGGTCTTCTGCCCATTTTTGGATTGGGTTGTTTGTTTTTTTAATATTGAGCTGCATGAGCTGTTTATTTTGGAGATTAATCCTTTGTCCGTTGATTTGTTTGCAAATATTTTCTCCCATTCTGAGGGTTGTCTTTCCGACTTGTTTGTAGTTTCCTTTGCTTTGTAAAAGTTTTTAAGTTCCATTAGGCCCCATTTGCTTATTTTTGTTTTCACTTCCATTTCACTTTCCATGTAGGAGGTGGGTCAAAAGAGATCTTGCTGTGATTTATGTCAAAGAGTGTTCTTCCTATGTTTTCCTCTAAGAGTTTTATAGTGTCTGGTCTTACATTTAGGTCTCTAATCCATTTTGAGTTTATTTTTGTGTATGGTATTAGGAAGTGTTCTAATTTCATTCTTTTACATGTAGCTGTCCAGTCTTCCCAGCACCATTAATTGAAGAGACTGTCTTTTCTCCATTGTATATCCTTGCCTCCTTTGTCATAGATTAGTTGACCATAGGTGCGTGGGTTTATCTCTGGGCTTTCTATCCTGTTCCATTGATCTCTATTTCTGTTTTTGTGCCAGTACCATATTGTCTTGATTACTGTAGCTTTGTAGTATAGTCTGAAGTCAGGAAGTCTTATTCCTCCAGCTCCGTTTTTTCCCTCAAGACAGCTTTGGTTATTCGGGGTATTTTGTGTCTCCATACAAATTTTAAGATTTTTTGTTCTAGTTCTGTAAAAAATGCCATTGGTAATTTGATAGGGATTGCATTGAATCTGTAGATTGCTTTGGGTAGTATAGTCATTTTCACAATGTTGATTCTTCCAATCGAAGAACATGGTATATCTCCCCATCTGTTGGTATCATCTTTAATTTCTTTCATCAGTGTCTTATAGTTTTCTGCATACAGGTCTTTTGTCTCCCTAGGTAGGTTTATTCCTAGGTATTTTATTCTTTTTGTTGCAATGGTAAATGGGAGTGTTTCCTTAATTTCTCTTTCAGATTTTTCATCATTACTGTATAGGAATGCAAGAGATTTCTGTGCATTAATTTTGTATCCTGCAACTTTACCAAATTCATTGATTAGTTCTAGTAGTTCTCTGGTGGCATCTTTAGGATTCTCTAGGTATAGTATCATGTCATCTGCAAACAGTGACAGTTTTACTTCTTCTTTTCCAATTTGTATTCCTTTTATTTCTTTTTCTTCTCTGATTGCTGTGGCTAGGACTTCCAAAACTATGCTAAATAATAGTGGCGAGAGTGGACATCCTTGTCTTATTCCTGATCTTAGAGGAAATGCTTTCAGTTTTTCGCCATTGAGAATGATGTTTGCTGTGTGTTTGTCTTATATGGCCTTTATTATGTTGAGGTAGGTTCCCTCTATGCCCACTTTCTGGAGAGGTTTTATCATAAATGGGTGTTGAATTTTGCCAAAAGCTTTTTCTGCATCTATTGAGACGATCATATGGTTTTTATTCTTCAATTTGTTAATATGGTATATCACATTGATTGATTTGGATTTATTGAAGAATCCCTGGGACAAATCTCAATTGAACATGGTGTATGATCCTTTTAATGTGTTGTTGGATTCTGTTTGCTAGTATTTTGTTGAGGATTTTTGCATCTAAATTTATCACTGATATTGGTCTATAATTTTCTCTTTTTGTAGTATCTTTGTCTGGTTGTTGGTATCAGGGTGATGGTGGCCTCATAGGATGAGTTTGGGCGCTTTCCTTCCTCTGCAATTTTTTGGAAGAGTTTGAGAAGGATGGGTGATCTCTTCTCTAAATATTTGAGAGAATTCACCTGTGAAGCCATCTGGTCCTGGACTTTTGTTTGTTGGAAGATTTTTAATCACAGTTTCAATTTCATTACTTGTGATTGGGCTGTTCATATTTTCTATTTCTTCCTGATTCAGCCTTGGAAGTTTATACTTTTCTAAGAGTTTGTCCATTTCTTCCACGTTGTCCATTTTATTGGCATAGAGTTGCTTGTAGTAGTCTCTTAGGATGCTTTGTATTTCTGCAGGGTCTGTTGTAACTTCTCCTTTTTCATTTCTAATTTTATTGATTTGAGTCCTCTCCCTCTTTTTCTTGATGAGTCTGGCTAATGGTTTATCAATTTTGTTTATCTTCTCAAAGAACCAGCTTTTAGTTTTATTGATCTTTGCTATTGTTTTCCTTGTTTCTATTTCATTCATTTCTGCTCTGGTCTTTATGATTTCTTTCCTTCTGCTAACTTTGGGTTTTGTTTGTTCTTCTTTCTCTAGTTCCTTTAGGTGTAAGGTTAGATTGTTTATTTGAGATTTTTCTTGTTTCTTGAGGGAGGATTGTATTGCTATTAACGTTCCTCTTAGAATTGCTTTTGCTGCATCCCATAGGTCTTGGATCATCGTGTTTTCACTATCATTTGTCTCTAGGTATTTTTTGATTTCTTCTTAGATTTTTTCAGTGATCCCTTGGTTATTTAGTAATGTATTGTTTAGCCTCCATGTGTTTGTGTTTTTTACATTTTTTTCCCTGTAATTGATTTCTAATCTCATAGCATTGTGGTCAGAAAAGATGCTTGATATGATTTCAATTTTCTTAAATTTACCGAGGCTTGATTTGTGACCCAAGATGTGATCTATCCTGGAGAATGTTCTGTGCGCACTTGAGAAGAAAGTGTAATCTGCTGTTTTTGGATGGAATGTCCTATAAATATCAATGAAATCTATCTGGTCTGCTGTGTCATTTAAAGCTTGTGTTTCCTTATTAATTTTCTGTTTGGATGATCTGTCCATTGGTGTAAGTGGGGTGTCAAAATCCCCCACTATTATTGTGTTACTGTCGATTTCCTCTTTTATAGCTGTTAGCAGTTGCCTTATGTATTGAGGTGCTCCTATGCTGGGTGCATATATATTTATAATTGTTATATCTTCTTCTTGGATTGATCCCTTGATCATTCTGTAGTGTCCTTCCTTGTCTCTTGTAACATTCTTTATTTTAAGGTCTATTTTATCTGATATGAGTATTGCTACTCCAGCTTTCTTTTGATTTCCATTTGCATGGAATATCTTTTTCCATCCCCTCACTTTCAGTCTGTATGTTTCCCTAGGTCTGCAGTGGGTCTCTTGTAGACAGCATATATATGTGTCCTGTTTTTGTATCCATTCAGCAAGGCTGTGTCTTTTGGTTGGAGCATTTAATCCATTCATGTTTAAGGTAATGATCAATATGTATGCTCCTATTACCCTTTTCTTAATTGTTTTGGGTTTGTTTTTGTAGGTCCTTTTCTTCTCTTGTGTTTCCCACTTAGAGAAGTTCCTTTAGCATTTGTTGTAGAGCTGGTTTGGCGGTGCCCAATTCTCTTGGCTTTTGCTTGTCTGTAAAGCTTTTGATTTCTCCATTGAATCTGAATGAGATCCTTGCCAGGTAGAGTAATGTTGGTTGTAGGTTCTTCCCTTTCATCACTTTAAATATGTCATGCCACTCCCTTCTGGCTTGCAGAGTTTCTGCTGAGAAATCAGCTGTTAACCTTATGGGAGTTCCCTTGTATGTTATTTGTCATTTTTCCCTTGCTGCTTTCGATAATTTTTCTTTGTCTTTAATTTTTGCCAATTTGATTACTATGTGTCTCGGCATGTTTCTCCTTGGGTTTATCTTGTATGGGACTCTCTGTGCTTCCTGGACTTGAGTGGCTATTTCCTTTCCCATGTTAGGGAAGTTTTCAACTATAATCTCTTCAAATACTTTCTCGGGTCCTTTCCCTCTCTCTCCTCCTTCTGGGACCCATATGATGCGAATGTTGTTGCATTTAATGTTGTCTCAGAGGTCTCTTAGACTGTCTTCATATCTTTTCATTCTTTTTTCTTTATTCTGTTCCACAGCAGTGAATTCCAGCATTCTGTCTTCCAGGTCTCTTATCCTTTCTTCTGCCTCAGTTATTCTGCTATTGATTCTTTCTAGTGTACTTTTCATTTCAGTTATTGTATTGTTCATCTCTGTTTGTTTGTTCTTTATTTCTTCTAGGTCTTTGTTAAAGATTTCTTGCATCTTCTCGATCTTTGCCTCCATTCTTTTTTCAGGTCCTGGATCATCTTCACTGTCATTATTCTGAATTCTTTTTCTGGAAGGTTGCCTATCTCCACTTCATTTAGTTGTTTTTCTGGGGTTTTATCTTGTTCTTTCATCTGGTACATAGCCCTCTGTCTTTTCATCTTGTCTATCTTTCTGTGAATGTGGCTTTTGTTCCACAGGCTGCAGGATTATGTTTTGATTTTTAAATTATTTTTTCTTTCAAGAAATAATGATGTAATAGGCTTTAAAAAAAATAACTTGTTCATTTAGCAAAGCAAAAATTTGACACCCCTTTGTCTGACTCCCAAATAGTTTTAGAATTTTACTCATCTGTAAAATCTAGCAATGTTGGCCTCAGTGTCTTTAGAGACCTCCTTTTCTTAATGAACAAGTAACAGGTTGGTAAACATCTGGATATCAATCATCTCTTTTGCCACAGAGTCAGTAGTGAGTAGTGTTTGAGAGCCTGGACTTCACAATCAGTCAGACTTCAATTCCAACCTTGGTTGTACCACTAACATCAGTAAGATCTTGGGCAAGTCACATGACATCTCTAGACCTCTGTGTCCTCATCTGTAAAATGGGGATAATAACAACACAGTATCTATTTCTTATAGTTAATGTGAGAAAGAAATGAGAAAATGAATGTGAAGGAATTAGCCCATAGTAAACAATCAATGAACATTATTACTATTATTAACATTATTAATAAATAAATGAGTGCTTGAAACATGGACTCTTAGCAAGAGTTTGGATTGCACTCTTCCATATATTATGAATTTGCCACACAAACCGTGTCTTCTGGGATGTTTCCAAAATGAATTGGTTTGGTCCCTGTTAAATGAGCCCAGCTTTCAGATTATAGCATATTAAGTGTCGAGACTTTTTCACCTGATTCTCCCCCCTCCAAGAACAAAGGGAAGAAAGTCATCTCTGCTCTCCCCCAACTCCCCATCTCGGACTCCCTGGCACCAAATGCCTTGACCGCCATGCTGCCTTGGATGCCCCTCATGTCTTTCAGTTTCCACAGAGACACCAGGACAACCAAAGACAGACAGTGGTGGCTGCCCTCCGGGCTCCTATCACAGCCACACGCAGACTCTCAAGGGAGCTTAGAGACAATGTCTGTCTGACCTTTTCATTTTATCCACGAGGTAACTACAGTGGAGGATGTCAAAGTGACATAGCTGTAAAGTTAGGGAGGAAAAGAGTCAGGGCTGAGTGCATGTTCAAAGTCATTAATTCTTCCTCTCTAAATAGCACACTCTATGACCATAACTTCCTTCACAGGGCTAAGGCAGTATGCACATATATGTACCTGTCCATCACGAAACATTGAAGCAGAGTTAACTTGGGGATCTAGCTGAATTGTGTCGAGCATTCATCACCACCTACCATGCTGAGCCCCTCCCTGCCTCTCATCTGGCATCTCTTTCTGTCTCCTCCCAAACACCCAGTGCCCTCAGATCATGCTATTCCAACCCCCTGTTATCTGTTTTCATAGCACCTTGTATTTCTCTTTCCCAGATGTTATCACAATTCAAATTTTACTTCTCCCCTTCCAGACTCTAAACTCTCAGAGTGGCTCAGTCTGTTTTTGCTCAACATTGTATCCCAGCTTTTGGCATGATTCCTAGAACATCACAGGCCTTCAATAAATATCTGTTAAATGAATGGATGGAGGGAGGGAGGGATGAAGAGATGGATATATGGATGGATGGATGGGGTACCCAGACTACTATCATCCCCTGGAACTCTAAGATCAGGATCTCTCACTACTTCCTGTCCCATCAAAATGCATTGCCTTGTTTTCCATGTTTATATCTCCTTGCTCTCTGAGTCTTTTTAATGTTTTAGACACATCTGAATAAATTCTCTCCAGAGCAAAGCACATGTATTTTAACAGGAGCTGTGGTCAAAACAAAATGCCTGAGGAATAACTCTAATAGAGAGACTCCAGGCCTTGTGGACGTGGGGAAGAGTAAGAGGTTGAGTCACAAGTCCCTTTGGTAACCTCTAATTCAGCAATTCTAGTAAAGAAGTGACTCAAGTAAATCATGGAGTTGGCATAGTGAATGGTTAAGAGCCTGGGCCTGGACTCTGGCTCTACCACTCGGTGGCTGCGTAAACTTGGGCACATTACTTAACGTCTCTGTATCTCAGCTTCCTGCTCTGTAAAATTGAGATGATACTATTCAGCCCATGGGGTTATGGTGAGAATTAAATAGGACATTCTATCCAGAACACTTAGACTAGTACCTGGCCTGCCTCAATTAACATTCAGCTATTGTTTTATATGAACTCATGCCTTGTTTTTCTTTTTTTCTTTTTTTCACAAAGTAACCATATGCTCTTTTTTTAAAAAAATTTATTTATTTAATTTATTTATTTTTGGCTGCATTGGGTCTTTGTTGCTGCACGCGGGCCTTCTCGAGCTGCGGTGAGAGGGGGCTACTCTTCGTTGCGGTGCGCGGGCTTCTCACTGTGGTGGCCTCTCTCGTTTCGGAGCACGGGCTCTAGGTGCGCAGGCTTCAGTAGTTGTGGCGCATGGGCCCAGTTGCCCCATGGCATGTGGGATCTTCCTGGACCAGGACTCGAACCCGTGTCCCCTGCGTTAGCAGGAGGATTCCCAGCCACTGCGCCACCAGGGAAGCCCTCATGCCTTATTTTCCGCCCCATATAAAATGACTGTGTTGATCACACGCTTCCCCTATCAGATTTCACCATCTGTCTCAAAATCCAAGCCGAAGTTTGACTTGCCACCACTGAGAAAGCTCACAGGATTTTGTCTTTGCTTGTAGGCCTGTGCAGAACAGCATTCCAGGTGGCCCTGGTGGACAATATGATGTTCCCATGGCGTGGTGATTTTGAGGGCAATCTCCATGTGGAAGCATAAATTCTGGAATGCATGTTTTTTAAAAAAGTCAGCTGTACGAAGGAGGTGGGCTCTGCTTAGCTGAGATCATGTCTTGGGAGCCCAGATGTAGCAGATGAGGACACACAGACCCCGTGTTCTTTCCAGGTTTTGGGTGCGGAGCCCTGTTCCCAAGGCAACAGTGGCATCAGACCTCTGTCTGATGGCTCTGGATCCCTGGTGACCTTTACCTTTGGCCTCTCCCCCTGCTGATAAGCCTCTCGCAGGGCCTCTTGGTAACGTTCCCATTTCAGTGTGTTTACCTTTATGACAAAGGCACATCTCATTATTAATGGGGGCTCGGGGCGAACAAGCAGCTGTTGTTTCTCACTGTGCTTTACAGACTTCAGAAGCCTCCATTAAACTCCTTGGACAAAAGTGTCCGAGGGGCCTCGGCTCACAAACCAGCCACCCCAGCCCCCAAGTCCTTGTTTACGTGGAAAGTGAAGGAAAACGGAGAGCAGCCAAAAAAGGTGAAATTCAAGGAACCAGACACTGCCGCTTGGATTAAAAGCCATACATCCCCTTTCCCGCTTTTACTGAAGCCTGGCTGTTGTTGAAACCTACAGAGAGAACTTCTCATAAACTGGTGGGCCCGCAAATAAAGGAAAGGAATGTGGCCACATCCCAAACTTCCAGGGACAATGATCTCAGACCTTTTCCAAAAAAGCTCTGTGTGAAATAAGCCAATCACTAAAAGACAAATACTGCATGACTCTACTTATATGAGGTACAGAGAACAGTCAAAATCATAGACACAGAAAGTTGAATGGGGGTTGCCAGGGGCTGGGAGTATAGAGGAGATGGGGAATGTTGTTTAATAGGTAGAGTTTTTAAACATTTTTTTTTATTTTTAAAACTTTGGCCGCACCATGCGTCTTGCGGGATCTTAGTTCCCCGACCAGAGATCGGACCTGCGGCCCTCAGCACTGAAAGTGCCGAGTCCTAACCATTGGACCGCCAGGGAATTCCCAGAGTTTCAGTTTTACGAAATAAAAAGAATTCTGGAAATGGAAGGTGGTGATGGTTGGACAACATTATGAAAGTCTTTAATACCACTGAACTGTACACTAAAAATGGTTAAGATGGTAAATTTTATGTGCATTTTACTACAATTAAATATATCTATATACATATATATTTATATATAATTATATTATATAAGTTATAAATATATACTTATATACATTTATATATAGTGTGTGTGTGTGTATGTATGTGTGTGTGTGTGTGTGTGTGTGTATATATATATATATATATATATATATATATATTCTGCTCCTTGGAGAGCAACTTGCATTAATTCAGAGCCAAGGGCATGACGTGTGGAAGTAGCTTCCCTTCCAAGCTGTTTAGAAATACGTGTCCAACTTAACTTTGCCTTGGACTGGCTTGAAGAACAGATGACATTAAAGTGGCTCTGGACTGGCCACACTGAGGAAGGTTCAGGAAAACCTTGTGGAGTTAGCCTGTTGCAAAAGTGTGGAGAAGGCGAGGTTGGTCTTTCCCTCATCTCCCATTTCTTATATTTTCCCTAATTTTATCTGGATTTTAGTCTCTTGTCTGACTTTCTTTCATCATAGAGCAAGATTTGCCACCTCCTTGAAAATAAAACTGTTTTTGGTCCTTGCACCTGGTAGACACCTTTTAAATATTAGTTGAATGAATAAACTATAAACTATGAATAAACTATCCCCCTGATAGTACTGATTATTTGTAAAATCCATTTACTCTTTCCAAACCTCTTTCATTTCTGTTACTTCATTGTGTCCTCCAAACCCCGGTCTCAGGTTTGCCATCCCTGGTAACTTGGCATGAGGGCCATTAGTATTGCCTTTTATCAGGTGAGAAAAACCAAGGTGCGCTTGGTCAAGGTCACGTCGACAGTATTTGGAGATGCAGGCTTAGCATCAGTGCTCCTGGCTGGTTTCTCAGTGCCCCTTGCACACAGCCAGGATGTTTCACTCTCAGGAGAATAGCTGACATTTATCAAACAGGTATTATGTGCCAGGCACCATGCTGAGAGCCTTACGTGTGTTATCTTCTTTAATCCCACCGTAACCCTCCGGGTAGCTATTATTATTATTATCCCCATTTTACAGAGGTGTAAAATAAGGTATGGTGTGGGGTGGTAAAGTAAAGGGAAAGTCACATAGTTAGTAAATGGTGCAGCTAGGATGAGACCCCAAGCTGTCTGGCTTAAATCCATGCACTTAAATACTATAAAGTTACTGTCTTAAGACAAAAGTGACGTAATATTACCCTGCAAAGAAATTTTCTCAAGGAAAACTAGAGAAAGAGGGAATGGTAATCAAAAGGATGACTTCCTAAAGGAGGACCCTCAGGTAGTTGGGGACCAAAGGAAGCATATGGGGCTAAAAAGGACTCTTATCTCTGGTAGTCCCTAGTCTTTGAAATCTATTCAAGTGGAATAGATTTTGTAGGAAAACTCTCAAATACATTCTGGTTTAAAGGGAAATTCTAGATTGTTGCCCCAAGTTTTACTGATCCCGGTTAATCTTTCATGTTGCCCAAGGGAATCATTTTCAATACAGAGTCTATTTTTATTCTCAGACCCAGAGGATTTCACTACTTGTATCCAAATCACGTCTCCACTCTTTTGATTCTGTTCTAATTATGATAGAGAGGATGATATTGATCTTTTGATCCTATTTTCCTCCCTAATGATACTACAGTCCATAGAAGGACTTAGCTAAAAATAAATAGAATAATATTCTCACAATGAGTATTTAAAGAATTGCAATTACTTTCCCTCATAATATGGTAGGTATAATGCTTATTATTATCAAAAGTAACTTTGGAGTGGGTATAATTTTAATATTTAAGAAAAAGGAAAAAGAATATTTCCTGTATTTGTCAGTACTTTTAAGGTAACAAATGAAAGAGACTCAAATAAAACCACCTTAAATAATGAAGTAAATGGGTTCATATAACTAGGACATTTAGAAATCAAGAGGGCCTGAGGATCCTTTAAGACTCAAATGATGTCATTTGCTCTCTCTCCCTCTCTGTCCCCACTGCCGGTCTTTGCTTTTCTTGGTATTCGGGCCTCAGTTCCTCCCATGATGATTGAACCTCTGCCATGAAGAGGAACATGGTCTCTTACAGCTTTGAGCATAACCACTCCTAATGAAAATTTCCAGAGGAAACAGAGAGGTTTTCTCTCTGAGCATTTAAATATGCAATCCAACAAAGTACCCTAACTGGTTCTTGTTTGATCAAATGCTAAATGCTGGGCCAGTTCCTGTGGCCATGGAGAGGCTTGAGACTGGTCGAGTATCCAACACATGCTCACTTCCATGGTCAAGTTTGCTTGAGTGCTGTGATTAACTGCCTTTCTAGATCCTCTGGGAGAGGGGGTGGGTGCAGTGCCCCAGGGGGTGTCAGAACATGTAAATAGAAATTGGTCAGTGTCATATGGGCCATTCTGTGGCCCTGGCAGAGCATAAACTGCAGTGAAGGTCAACTCCAATCTAGCCTTAATCGTTTGAGCTAAATAGGGGATTTGGGCTAGAAATAGGAAAATTACTTTATTATGGTCCAGAACCTACTCTCCCAACGATACACACAAAAAAGTCACATACACAAACACCTACTGACTGAGTGCCTACAATATACTAGAAAGACACACAATGTTGTGTTTAGTGAAGAACAGACTCTATCGATTATCAAATGTGTGACTGGATGAGCTACTGCCCCCTTCTTATGTCCTAGTCTTTAGTGGGAATAACGATATTAGGAACATACCTCATAGGAACATAAATGTGTTCATATATGTAAAGCAGTTGGTGTACTCCCTGCCTGGCTCACAGTAAGTGCTATCTAGTTGCTTGGTTTTTTTAGTACTACTATTAATATTAGTATTAGTATTATGTGACCTTCGGCGAGTTGCCTCACATCTCTGTGCTTCAGATTGCCTCTCCATAAAATGGGAGTGCTACACCTATTTTAAAGTGTGAGGTATAGGTAAAAACAACACATACAGAGCACAGTATATTGCAAACAAACAAGGCTGGCCATCATCAGGTGGGAAATGTCCTTGCTTTACAACTCCTGGCCCCGTTCCTACACCCTCACCATGGAGAGAGAACCAAGACCCAATGGGAGACAGAGCCCTGCTGTTTACCCCTCTCCAGTGAGTGTAATCCCGTGTTACTTTTGAATATTCAGTTACTTTAAGAACGCCTTTATCGTTCCCCGACTACAAACAGTTTTAACATTTGATCTAAGTAAATTAGCAACACTAGTATACATTTGATAGTGAAAGAGAAAAGGCAATTTCTCACCATTTAAATGATCGTTGACTCTTCTCTTTCCCTGCTTCATGCTTCCTGTTCCAATCCATAGAGTCTTGTTGGAAATTTTAGCCTTAAAAATGACCAATAAATATTGCCTAAATCATAGGCCACGAGAACTGGGGAGAAGTTAACACTACGATAACAATTAAGGTGGTGCCTGAGCAAAGGCTGAAAATGTTAAAGGTTGTTTGAGAGTGGATTCCCAGTTGTCTCCTGTGTATACCAGGAGCTGGTCCTATGCCAGCTTGGTCTTCCATAATTTCTGGTGGAACTTTATCACTTTGCTTTCTTTCTGATGGCAAGTTACTCTTAAATCTCTTTTCCCGGAAACAGAATCTTGTTTTAAGTTCTCTTAGATTCTGAAAGTAGGCCAAATAATAGTTGGATAAAATGTAACACTTTAGAAAGTTTTGCCTGGGCCAACATTATTTCCTTGCAGAGTTTTTTGGTTTTTTAACTTAAACACCTATTTATTAGTAACAATGCAGGGCAGTACAGAGGACTCTTGGCATTGGAAATGGGCAATGTTGGATATAGGGTTTTGTTTTTTCTTGTTTCAACAGCTTTATTGAGGTATAATTGACATATAATAAACTGTACACATTTAAAGTGTCAACCTGGATAAGATTTGACATATGTATACACCTGTGAAACCATCATCACGATCATGAAAAAGAAGATATAAGACACCCCCAGAAATTCCTGGAGTTTGTATGTCTCTTTCCCCTTCCTCTAGAATATGTGCAATTTTTCTAGGGTAAACAAAAACACTATTTATTTATCATTAGAAGCAAAGATTTTTAATACATATGGGGAACCTGGGCAGAGGAGCTGGAAATGGGATGAAAACTCCATTACAAAGCTGACTGTAAGAGCTGTAAGAGGAACTAATTACCCCATTATGGAGACTCTCTGCTTTCCTAGCTGCAGGTCTGCTAACTATGAAAAAGGCTTTTGGGGCACGAGTGTCCTTCAGGGATTTCTAAACACTCCATAAACTAGGCTCATCCAACCCGATGGGGCTGTCTGAGGCCTTATTATAAACAGATGGGAAAGAAAGTATATCGACTCTCTGTGACCTTTTTAGAGTTACTTAGAAAGACAGCAGTGAAGGGGATGGTCATGGAGATGTAGTCCCTTGATTTCTGAAGCCGAATTCAACCCACAGGATCCAACAGGCCCAGATAAAGCTCAAGACATACACTTAGAAACTAACCTAAAAGAAAAAAAATAAGATAAGACCGAAGGAAACATTCATCCTCTTCTGATTCACTGCAGCTTCTGAGCTGGATCCCCTAGTGAAGGGTTGAAGAATTATGAAACGTTTTGGCTGGGTGGGAAGGAGTGTTCACCAGATTGTCTTGCAACGTTCAGTGCAGGAAATTATCCATCAGGTGGGAGAGGATAATGCTGCAATTCCATCCAGATGAGGCACGATCAGAGCCACGAAGGGTCTACGTTGAAAAGTGAAACAAAACCAAATGAAATCAAAGGAGATGAGTTGAGGTTAGAGTGAGGGATTAGGAAGGATAGACGCCTTGGAAAGCATGTCAGTTCTGAATACTCCTGGACCTCAGAAATATTTCTATTATTCCCTCTCAGAGCCCTGATTCACATCTCTCAAATTCCTTGGAAGTCCAGGCCTAAGGGAAGGGGCAAAGGGAACATCTATTGTTCAGGGGATGGAGGGTGTAATGTGTAATTGTTGAGATTCATTCAATATGACCGAATCTAAATAAACACACAGCTTTATCAGTTAGAGATGAAAGGGTCTGACCAGTTCTGAGCCTCTTTCCCTGACAGGCATAGAGATACCAAAAGGGAATCTTATCAAGGGGTTTTAGAATCCAGAAGGAGATACGAACAAGCAGACTTAAAACATACACAAGGTAGGATCTGGGGACAAATTGAGCTGACTCGAATTCCCTTCGTCTTTCCTTCCACTTTTCTTTTTCTCTTGTAAAAGCTGATAAACGTCTGCGTGCAATGACAGAGAATTCAAGAAACATTATATTTCTAAAGTAAAAGGAAAACCGGCCCTGGAGTATGTGAAAAGCCCCTTCTCCTTCACGTTGGCATAGTGAGCAAGGCTTCGTTAAGCCTTGGAATCGCTTGTCAAGGCATAAAGATCAAAATCCCCTGGTGTTGGCCAGGCTCGCTTATCCCTGCTTCAGGGGCTCCCCCAATGCAATAGAACTGGGCACAGACACCCACCATGAAATTAGAAGCTGCCCTGAGCAGGGCAGATGGGTGTTTCAGTTCTGTCTTCCCAAGAGATTTGTAGGGACACCCCAGAAAGGAGGCAGAAGTATCCGTCTCTCTCCCAGCTGGGAGGGGATGCCTAAGGTCCCTGAAAGGTCCCTGTTCAACTAGGCAGTTTACCATTCCTCAGTCTTTTCTTTCTTTTTTAATGTTACAATCTTCATTTGTGTTCATTTAAGATAAATGAGAAAGTACACATGGGCCAAAAAGAAGAAAACCACTGTTAACACTTTCTTAAATATTCTTCCAAAGCTTTCCACAGAAAACCAAATGACAGATAACACTAAACTTTTTTTTATAATTTACTTGTTTCTCCCACTACAATGAACATGTCATAGTGTGTTTAATTAATTCCCCTGTATTAGACAGTCTGGTTGTTTCCAGTATTTTATTCTTATAAACAACCCGTAGCCTTAAATCTTTGTGCAAATTCCTTATTTCCTTAGGATAAATTCCTAGGTGTCAGGTCAAAACTGTGCATATTGTGAGGCTTCCTAGAATGGTTGTTTCCAAATTGCAACCTTCCACTCACCCACCTTCCACTCCAAGTTTTATCAGTCCTCACTCCCATCTATTCTACCTGTGGCTAACTCTGGGTAGCGTCACTTTTCTCTTCTGCTAATCTGATTGTGTAAAAGTGGTGTCTCATTGTTTCAATTTGCATTGCTTTAATTACTAGTAAAATGAACTTTTTTCATATGTGTATTATCCATTTGTTTTTCTTTCATTAACTTGCTATTCATGCCCTTAGTGCATTTTTCTATTGTGGTACAGTATTCCTCTTTTTCTTCATAAGAACCCTTTACATGTAAAAGATATTCGTTATCAGCTTTTAATACAAGTTACATATTTCTTTAAAGTTTGTCCTTTGCTCTTTAGCTTTTTAATAGTGTTTTGCCATATACTTAAATTTTTTTTCAGATTTTAATAAAAAGGTTTCTGCCTTGGAATCATGCTTACAAAGTTCTCCATTTATCTCTGCTCTCTGAGGGAAGATGGAGGCTTTTAGACAATGCTTCATCAAACCTCCATGGCTATCCTTTATGCATTTTTAAACAAAAAGAACAGAGGCAGTGAATAGACGCAGTGAGACTTAAATTACAGTGGAATAAAATTCCATATATTTTTGCTTACAAGAGTTGGCTTGCTTTTGCTTATTTACACAGAGCATGAAAATTCAGCAGAGCCCCGCAAGAGAGAATAATGCCCAAAGGCATGCTGCTTCTTCATTTGAATGCTCAGATTCATTTGGAACCCTGTTTCTTTGGGGGTAGTTCTGAGCAGGCACACTCACCTTACCTCGAACTCCTTTCTCACCTCTGAGCACCTAATGTGTCAAATGCTCAGTTTGTTAAACTTGTTGGAGTACTGCCTCTAAAGCAGGGCCAAGGCAAGAGCTCTTTGTTAAGGGAGAGTTTCCCAGAGACTTGCTTAGGACTCAAAAGCGATCAATCCATGGGGGTAGGAGAGGGGTAGGTGGGTGAAGTCCCCTACTCAGCATCACCATCTTTCCAAAGACTCAAAGCCTCAGAAATAACTGACTCCTCGGAATTCCGTGGGTGTACATGTGCTTTGCACATGAGAAATTCATTTTACCTAAAGGGGATTATTTCCTACAGCAGGGTAATAGCCAACAGGAAAACCTCACCAATATATTATCTAGAAATCCACTCTGTTATCTGACACAAGTCTCAGCGTCTAGAGTACATCTCAGTTTTGTGCCTGCCCAGCACCTATTCTCTCTTCTTGGGTTGATGGAACTTTGATCTTCTTTGAAGAATCTTACTGCCCTCATTCTCCAAATATGTAATTTGAGGACGGAGGTGCTGAGACCAGCCCCTGACACTATATAGACATACCAGTCAGACCTAGACAATCAGAGCGTTTCATTCCCCTTGGCTACAGTGATTGGTTCAAGAATGGGCACATGACCCAAGCTAGACCAATAAAATTCAATTCTTAGACTTTCATTGATATTATTAGGAAAGAGACAAGTTCTTTTCACTAGAGATGCTGAGAAGATAGGTTGTGAGCCTGGACTTTGGTCTCCTCCTTGCCCAATCATGGGAGGCGCCTATCTAAATGAAACCTGCTCAGAGGAAAGCAGAAATGGAAGGTGGCTGAGTCCTGACTACTGCAGTAAGCCCCTAGACTGACCCACGCCTAAAATTGGAATCCCCCTAAACTGTTTCCTGAGCCAGTAAACCCTCTTTTTTGCTCAAGTCCATTGAGATGAGAGTTCCATCACCTGAGCAATATTTCTGAAAATAGCAACTTCGTTATTAGCTCTAGACACCTTGGCAATAAAGGCAAGTTGAAAAGGAGTTGATCTGAGAGTCTGGATTGTAGCGCTACCACCACTAATTACTTTCAAATCCTTGGGCGAGTGGCTTTATCTGCGTGGGCTCACTTTTCTCATCTAGAAGAGGTTGTTGGAAGAAAGAAACTCTAAATATCTCTTCGAGGGCCGTAAGTCTCGGCTCTGTGATAACATTGTGTCAACACTTCAAGTTAATCTGAGATTCTGTCTCCAACTGCCACCTCCATACCCAATGACAAATGACACTGATTTATTTTAAAAGTTGAAAACCAAATCATAAGGACTACATATGCTTTAAGGGACTAGCAGATAGAGCAAGACCATCTCTAAAACATTACTAGGACGTAGATTTCTCCAGAACTATGTTAATGAAGTGAGTAATATACTAATACATTAACTATTGTAACTATTGTATAGATTGGTAATAAATATTTTGCTTTTAAAAGGTCTACTGCTCCAGTTCTGCTGAGCTAAAGTAAACAAAGATCCTAGTATGTCAACAGATGACACAAGTGTTCAGAAGTGATGCTTTCTGCTCCAAGTAGATGAACAGAGAAAACAGGAAGAGAAGCTGGTCACACTCCCAAGTCTCCTTAGTCATATATCCATTACTTACTTTGATGAATTACCAATGCTCAGGACTTCAGACACAATCATGGAATGACCTTTCAGAAATACAAATCGAATCATATCATTCCTCTGCTTCAAAGCTTTCATTGATTCCCGAGTGCCTTCAGGACTAAGTTCAAAAACACTGATACGGTTTATAAGCCCTCAGTTGTGTGAGCCTTGCTTTTTTTTTTTTTTTTTTTTTTTTTTTAATAGTAATTATTTATTTATTTATTTATATATTTTATTTTTGGCTGTGTTGGGTCTTCGTTTCTGTGCGAGGGCCTTCTCCAGTTGCGGCGAGCGGGGGCCACTCCTCATCGCGGTGCGCGGGCCTCTCACTATCGCGGCCTCTCTTGTTGCGGAGCACAGGCTCCAGACGCGCAGGCTCAGTAGTTGTGGCTCACGGGACTCGTTGCTCCACGGCATGTGGGATCTTCCCAGACCAGGGCTCGAACCCGTGTGCCCTGCATTGGCAGGCGGATTCTCAACCACTGCACCACCAGGGAAGCCCGAGCCTTGCTTTTAATTCCATATTGCGGCATCATCTCTTGCCATTCCTCTTTACGTACCTAACCTACACTAAGTAAATAGGTGAATGCGTACAAAACACTTAGCATACTTCCTGGCATTTAATAAGTGCTTATAAATGTTGGCTATCACTATTGCACATTAGTGAAACCCGTAGTTCCCCGAAGATGCATCACTGGTCCTGGGCCTGTTTGCCCTGAGTCCAACCTCACCCTCCCCTTGCTTTGTTATTATCCACCACGGCTGACGCTTGCAGGCTGCATTGTTTCAGATGGCCAGCTGGTTAGGTTAGGCCAGTGAGAGGCACTGGTGAAATAACAGAGGATGGGAAGAATAGGATATTGCTCCCCTTGCTGTCTTGGTGGCTTCTGCAGCAGTAATTATGTCTCTTCTATAGCTCCAGCTCTTACCAAAGAGGCGCACTGTGGTTTCAGCTTCTTGTCCCTTCTTTTTCCCTCTAGGAGAGGTGATACTGTAAGTCCCCTACATGCGAACATTCAAGTTGTGAACATTCAAAGATGTGAACGTGCGTTCATATGTCCAGTCACATAAGTTAATTCACGTGTCTGGCGTACATTGTCACGTGCGTGCATCCTCTACAAGTGGTTGTGCTTTTGTGTACTTTACTGTACAGTACTGTTGCTGTGCAACACGAGGAGCTTATTAATGAAGACCTGATGGAATTGGAGGCCCAGAGAAAGGACGAAGAGTGATAAGAGGAAGAAGAAGTAACTGAAGAACCAAAGAGATTCACAACACAGGAAATGGCAAGGGGATTTTCTTTATTTGAGGAGGCACTGTTAGTTTTTCAGACACAGGACCCGAATGGTACGTGAAGGTTGCAGCAGCCATTCAGAATGCAATCCAGTGCTACTGTGTCATCTATGAGGAGAAAAAAAGAGCTACTACCCAGACATCCCTAGATCATTTTTTCATGAGGGTAGATAGAATTGAATCCAGCAAGGGACCAGAACCTGTGCCATCAACGTCAGGCGTGGGTGAAATTGCAGCTTGCCCTCCATCTCCTATTGCTGACGATCTTTCGGCTCTACCATCTCCCACCTCCTCTCCCTCCTCTAGTCAGTAACTCTTCTGGCCTCTTCACTCGATGCCAGGCCCTGTATGCCAAGTATTGTACTGTACTACTGTACTTTTCAAGGTACTGTACTGTAAGATTAAAAATGTTTTATTTTTTGTGTTTGTTTGTTCTTTATGTATTATTTGTGTGAAAAGTATTATAAACCTATTACAGTACAGTACTATATAGACGATTGTGTTAGTTGGGTACCTCGGCCAACTTTGTTGGACTTATGAACAAATTGGACTTAACGAACGCGCTCTCAGAACGGAACTCGTTCACATGTAGGGGACTTACTGTAGCGGCTTCTTGCTGATGCCTTTTCCTGCATGGACTCATTATCCCATGTTTAACTCTCAGCATCTCTCTCTACCATACAGCCAATCCCCTGCTTTAAATTCCCTCTGTTGTAAATACTTGAGGAGGTGTCTGTTTTCCTGCAGAAACCTGACTGATTCACATAACCTGCCTTCCCACCACAGGCCTTTGCTTATTCTCTACCTGTGCCTCTTCATCCCCAAGGCCTACTCTTAGTCATCCTTTAAGACTTTGTTCAGAAACAAAAGGACCAAATCCCACTGCTACTTCTGAAGAGCCAGGAGCAAAAACAAGATGTTGGGAGCAAAAGCAGGGTACTGTGCATACCCCCTGTACTCTACACCACCAAAGGGGTGGGCAAAGCACCTAAGCCATCCCTCCGGCCAGACCCCTGGACACACCCCTACTCTCACCCCATACAGGAATGAGCTCGTCCCTCCTTGGGGAGCGAGCAAGGGAGCCTGTTACTTATTTTCGCTCCCCCCTGCTGTAGCAGGGGCCCCAGTAAAGCCTTGTCTGAAAAAAAAAAAAAAAAGACTTTGTTCTACCATCACCTCCTCTTTGAAACTGTCCCAGTTTTCCACCCACTTCTTCCTGAAGAATGAATTGTGTATCCCTCTTCTATCACCTCTCTCTCATAATAAGCGGTTTATTCTTGGAAACCAGTATAGACTTAATTTTCTTAAGAGCAAGTACATTGTTGTATTAAATGTGGTATCACAGACCTATCATATAGAAGAAGTAAGTGTTTATTAAATGAATGACAGAATGCAGAACTAAAGAAACACTTTTCAAATCCAGATAAAAATAATTGTATACTGTCCTTGTGGCAGACACTATAAGTTACCCACTCAATAGTCACATCTCCTTTTTTCTTGCTAACAGAACCCTAGTTCTGTTTGGAGCAGCAATGTTTCCAGCCTCCCTTGCAGCTCAAGGTGGCCATGTGACAGGTCTATCCAGTGAAACAAGTGAAGACTGCCAGGGAGGTTTCTGGAAAAGCTTTGCTCTCCTAATAAAAGGGAAAAGGCATAGCCGATACTACTCTTTCTTCCCACCCTATTTTTTCTGTGCCTTGAATGTTGATGTGACATCCAGAGCTACTGCAGCTAACGTGAAACTATGAGCGTGAGGGAAGCAATAAGCATGAGGGGGGAAAAAACCCAACACATGTAAGATAGCAAAGCAAAGGATAGAAAGAATATGGGTCTCATGGCATCACTGGATTTCTTGATATAGGAGGAAAGTTAATTCTTCCTTTTAAGCTATTGTTCTTTCAATTTTATATCACTTGCAGTCAAATCCATTTCTAATGTATAAAGTCTGCCATTCAGGAATAGTCTACTATTGTTCCCTTTTATCATCCCAGATAAGGATGGCACAGTCACAATTAGATGATCCAATACCAGTGACTAATATGGGGAGTCCAAAGAAAAAACAATAGATTAATGGGTATGGTGGTTAATTTTATGTGTTCAACTTGACTAGGCCATGGTATCCACCTATTTGGTCAAACACCAATCTAGATGTTGCTGTGAATGTATTTTTCAGATGAAATTAACATTTAAACCAGTAGACTTTGTGTAAAGCAGATTATCCTCCATAATGTGGATGGGTCTCATCCAATCAGCTGAAGACCTTAAGAGAGAAAGGCTGAAGTTCCCCAAGGAAGAGAGAATTCTGCCTGTAGACTGCATTTGGACTTGAGATGCAACATGAACTCTTCCCTGGGTTTCTACCCTGTGGCCTGCCTTATAGATTTCAGACTTGCCAGCCCCCATAATTATAGGAGCTAATTCCTTAAAATCAATCAATTTCTCACATATATATATGAAACAGAACCATGTATCCTATTGGTTCTGTTTCTCCGGAGAACCATGACTAATATATTGTATATATAGAAGCTCAGGGAAAGAATAAACTTCTAAAAAATATATTTATTTTTTGCATGTGTCAGGTCTTAGTTGCAGCATGTGGGAATCTTCATTGCGGTATGCGGGCTTCTCTCTAGTTGTGGCGTGTGGGCTCAGTAGTTGCGGCACACAGGCTTAGTTGCGCCGCAGCATGTGGGATCTTTTTTCCCCGACCAGTGATCAAACCGGCATCTCCTGCATTGCAGATGGATTCTTAACCACTGGACCACCAGGGAAGTCCCAAGAATAAACTCTTAGTGGGAAACAAAGACCCTTGATATATATACCTCAGGGGAAACCATTAAGGATTTTCATTCCAGATTTTGTTAAGCATGTTTATTTTTTTGTGTGTGTGATTCCTGGATAAAGAAAAACTTGATTTATTCCACTTTCTCTTTTGATCACAGAGTAGTCTACATTCCTTCCAGGATCAATTTAATTAAACTTCAGCCTTCTTCTTTTCCTCTCTGTGAAGTCGGATCTGTTAGAACCTGGCCCGGTGGCCAGTATCTTCACGAGCCAGTTTTCTACCAACTGTAGATGGGAGTCTCCTGGCCCTGGGGATCGTATCTATGATCTCATTCTATCATCCATGGGGATCCTTTGCTGTTGTCAGAGTTAAAATTGTAGCCCTGTCTTCTGCTGCTTGGAATGAAAGGTTATGGGATGAGGAGAACCTATCAACATGAGTGAATTATTTATGAAATCAGGTTTTGGCATTTTAATTTCTGAGCATCATACTGGGTTGGATTGCTGGAAAATGACAGCACTTTTGAGTAGTGAGAAGAGAGCCATATTGAAGCACAGATGTTAGTCTGGTTCTCACCTGTTCTTCACTAATGGCGGCAAACTCTGAAACAGGCTGGGTTCAGGCAGAATCAGGCAGTGTCAGGATCTGACTCTGTCTTCCAGGTCTGCTTTACGTCCTATAGCCAGTTAATCCCTTCAATGAGTCCTTTCCCTTGGGGGCCACCATTGCCATCTCTTCCTCTCCTGATGGAGAGAAGACAGAAAACTCCTTTCTCTCTTAGATACCTCCCAGAGCCTCCTTTATGCAGATGGCTAATCTAATCAGAAAACTGTGAGTCTCTTTAAACCTTCATCTAGCAGGAGTCGGCAAACCATGGCGCTTGGGCCAAATCCAGAGACCACAGGTAGCCTACAAAACCTAGCTTATTTACTCTCTGGCCCTTAAAAGTTTGCTGACCCCTCTGGATTCTAGAGGAGTAAAGCCTTTAGCAATGGGAATTACAGGCATGAGTGAGGGGTGGAGGAATTTTGTGGTATGAGGCTTGGGCCAGCTTTATTTAAAAACAAAAATAAAGATGCAAAGAGAAGTCCTTGAAAGATTGCAGTTGAGCAACTTGTCCACAGGAAACGGATGCACTGTTGATAGACTTCTGTGACTGGGAGAAGCCTAGTGTCTTGATTACCATGGATTCTATTGAAAAGGAAACACTAGGGGTTTCTGTTAATTATACATACTTACCAGGTAAGTGTGTATACTTACCAGGTACTGCCCAGAGCACTTTTCACACATTTATCCCACTTAATCTCCACAGCAACTCCATGAGGAAGATGTAGTTACTAACCCCGGTTTGTGGATAAGTAAGAGAAATCATACATATCAAATTGGTCCAGGATACATAGCAGGTTAGAGGAAGAACCCAGGCTCAGATTCATGACTGTCACCTTACATGCCACCACCCTATGTTGCTTTCCGGTTCTGACCAATGTAGTGTGGCAGGTTTTCCTTCCACAGTCCGTTGGAAGGTTCTTGATTCTTGAACATGCTTGCCCATGTTTCTCTGCCCTTGTGTTTCCCATCCTCCGGCCCATCTTCTCCAGCCTACTTCCTCTCCTAAACTTGGTCCTGGCGCGGGGGTGGAGAGAGGCGCAGGCAGGGCGGTCATTTAATTGTATTATGCAACCGTGTAATAGATCCCAGTCCTTCAGGAAGTTTGACAAACTAGAATATGTGTTTAGATTTCTAAACTCGGAGACATTTCAGAGGAAAGAGGATCAGGCTGTGTCCTCCAGATGGTTACAAATGGTTTTACTCTTCTGTGTACGATAGGGATGCAGCTGCCACTGGAACACAGCTGTTTACAGAGTCTGTGCAGGGGAGTATGCGGGGAATGTCAGAGTTGTGGGCTGGCTTCTTTATCCCTGAGGAAGGGAGAGCAGCCTGGCCTGCAAGTTTCTGATGTGAGAACATGCCCGTTTGTTTCAAGAAGAATTTATTGAAGAGTTGCAAAGGGTTCAAGGCTCCCACCCTGCATGATGCAAGCTTGGGTGCAGTGTGCCAGTGGGTATGTATTAGTTTCCCGTGGCTGCCGTAACAAATTAACATGAACTGGATTGGTTAAAACAACAGAAGTATATTCTCTTATGGTTCTGGAGAGAAACACAGAAACCCAAAATCAAGGTGTCAGCAGGGCCACACTCCCTCTGGAGGCTCTAGGGAACAGTCTGTTCTTTGCCTCTTCCAGCTTCTGTGGCTGATGGCTTTCCTTGATTCATGGCGGCGTCACTCCAATCTCTGCCTCTATGGTCACAATCACTTCCTCTTCTGTCTTCTCTTCTGTGTGTCTCTTATGAGGACACTTGTCACTGGACTGAGGACCTATACAGATACTCCAGGATGATCTCCTCATCCAAAGAAGGTAACATTCACAGGTGCTGGAGATTAGGACATGGACATAAGTTTTTTGGGTCCACCATTCAGTCCACTGCAGGTGTGTACTAGCGTGAGAGAGAGGAAAAGAGAGAGGCGAGGGCATGGAAGAAACCAGTTGCCTACCCTAGGATCCCAGCATCGATTCAGCCAGCTCCAGCCCCTAATCCCACTTTTTAGTCATGGGGAAATGTATCATTTCCAGTTTACAATTAGTGGTGAGTATCATAGACACAGTACTCAAACAGTGTAGGTGTTTATGTCTATCATGTAATGAGAGCTAAGAGATAGACATCCTAAGACTATTATGCTGCTCTATCATCGTCTGAGACCCTTCTGCTCCTTGTCTCCCCATCCAGCCTTAGTTCAAGGCTTCCATCCTTAGATGACCACATGGTTCAGCCAGGCTGCTGAAGCTTCAGCCATCACATCTACATTTTAGGCAGGAAGAAGGAGGAAGATTAGGAAGGGCAAAGTGGTATATGCTTTGTGACTCGGCTCACTTAAAGAGCTTCATAGAGGGTACACCTAGCGCTTACGTCTCATTGGTCAGAACAGGATGGGCCATAGCTGCGAAGGAAGCAAGGAAAATAGGTGTCTGTGTGTGTGTATGTGTGTGTGTGTGTGTGTTTAATCTAGGTACACTGCTATGTTGAATAAAATGAAGGGTCAATCACTAAGGAAGAAGGAGAGACTGGCTACTGGGTGGGCAACCAGAGCTTCATACCATGGGACCCTTGTAAGCACACAAGTCTTAGCACTCATGCGGCAGAGGCAGAGAGCAGAGAACAGAGGCAGAAGCAGAGAACACTGTCACCGCCTCTACCTTGTAATAATAATAAAAGTAGCTAACATTTGCTGAGGGGTCCCCAGCACTGGGCTTTGTTCCTCCCAGGTTCATTAAACTTTACAACAACCCTCTGAGATTGGTCCTATTGCACTGTTCCTATTTACAGATGAGAAAACTGAGGCTCAGTTAGAGCAAGTAATTTGCCAAGGATCACATGACTGGAAAGTGGCAGAGCCAGGATGGAACCAGATATGCCCGTCACATAGCCCAGGTTCCACGATGGCTGCCCCACCGGGCTGGGATGCTCTGAGACCTTGGGGAGGCTGGAGGGGACGGCTTAGGTCACCCCGTGGGATAGTAACTGAGGGAGCACGGCCACAGAGCTGCCTCATCTTTCTTATTTTTTTTTCGGCTGCACTGCACAGCATGTGGGATCTTAGTTCCCCCCACCAGGGATCAAACCCGCACTCCTGCATTGGAAGCGTGGAGTCTTAACCACTGGACCACCAGGGAAGTCCCTTGCCTTTCTTTTTGCTACATTAACTAGGCACGCAATACTGACTTGGCGACGATCGGTGTTATATGTCACTATTCCTTTAAAAATATTTTTCTTAATGGTACAGATGAACCTGTTTGCAAGGCACAGATGTAGAGAACAAACGTATGGACACCAAGGGGGGGAAGGGGGAGGGTGGGATGAACTGGGAGATTGGGATTAACATATATACACTAATACGTATAAAATAGATAACTAATAAGAACCTGCTGTATAGCACAGGGAACTCCACTTCGCCGTACAGTAGAAACTAACACAACATTGTAAAACAACTCTACCCAAATAAAAAAAAATTTCTTAATCTTCCCACTTTCTACTTACCCCATACCCTCCTATATTCATATATAGGATTATATATGAATTATATTATATAAAGAGAGATGCACATGTATATAAAATATTTGAGTTACACTTTGCTGATTCTGCAAAGTCGGACTCTGCCCGACAGAGCTAACTCCCAGGGCACGAAGTCTCTGCTCCTTCTCTGCCTGAACATTCTGTCCACTTTCCTACCTCCAGGACTTTGTACCTACCAGCTCCTTTTTTGGAATGCTCTCCTTTCTCTCTCTCTCTCTCACTGTAAATGTAAGCTGCTTCCTCTAAGACCCCAGATCAAGTGTCCTTTTATCACGATGTCTTCCTTCTCCAACTGCCCTTGCTGACAGCTCTCTCCTCTCCTGTCCCCTCCCCTCCCCTGTCCTTTTCTCTCTCTCGACCCCTGTCCATTCTCAACACCTCTTTTTCATACCACTCGCTTGGCATGGAGTTGTCTTTTGGGCCCACATGGGGTGGCACATATTTTAAGCCGTATGTTTTCCAAAGGCCAGTGGTGCATCTCATGCTTTTCATGTCCCCTGAGTCCTCCACACCCCAGACCTTCATGCCCACCTCTCTCCGAAGCCTGTGATGCGGTCACAATGCCTTAGAGCACTGCTTCAGCGAGTTACACGCTCACTGAAGAGCTCTTACGCACTCTCGCGTGTTGCATGCACATGTTTGTGTGACAATCCTGTTTATGTAGCCAAGATACAGAGAGAAAGGGAAGGGAAGTGGTCACACAAGGCAGGAGCAGATGCAACGTGTTTCTTGGTGGGGTTTTTCCTTTGCTGCTGGGTCCCCTTGCAACACACAGCTGCCGGCAGCACTCTGCAGATGGGGCTCTGCCAGAGTTGAGAAAACAACCCAGGCTTGCTCGGCCACTGTCGTTTTAGCCCACCCTGGGGTGGCTCACCCCACCCCAGGAAGAACTTACACTAACAACCCATGTACTTGCGTCTGTGGGACTGTTTATAAGCAGTAAGCTCTCCTGGATCTGACCTGGACTCAGCACCAATGAGACCATATCCTCAGCTGGGATCAGAAGTCAGGGTCAGTGCCCAGAAGACGCCAGCTGGACAACATCTCTGCCCCAGCTCTCAGCATCCCTGATGGCCCAATTTCTTGACTTTCTGAGTCTCACTGTCACCTAGAATAACAACTCCATCCAAGTGGAACTCCAGGTGCCTTAGGAAGGACATGAGGCTGATGGCAGGGCAGGGCCAACCCCACTGTACCTCCCTGGCTTTTCTGATGATGCCCAGGGAGGTGAAGCCTTATGCCCACAGTGGGTTCGCTGCCTCTCCTTACCTTTGCTTTCTGCCCAGGGCTACTGAACTGGCTTCACTAATCGGTATCAGGAAGAGCAGGTGTCTGCTGTGTGTGCATTGTGAACCCATACATAGGCCCCCTCAATTCACAGTGACATCAGCTCCATTGTGAGTGACTGCACCCCCTCAATTCACAGTGACATCAGCTCCATTGCGAGTGACTGCACCCCCTCAATTCACAGTGACATCAGCTCCATTGTGAGTGACTGCATTTAACAGATTTTGGGGAAAACTCCAAATTCCACCCCATTCAGTCTTATCAAGGATAAGACAGAGAGCTGATGTTATACTGAAGTATTCCCTGAGATATTTCTTTATCCTCTGAACGCTCCTGGCAACTCAGCCCATGAATTAGATGTGTAGTCAGGTTCCATAAATGGGATAAGCGCCTAGTAGGTAAGTCAACAACCATTTACTGGACACAACGACGTAGGGCACACATCTAGATTCCGGACCTCGGGAGCACCTGAGATCCCCTCCTCTTCTTCAGATGCCCGTCAAGTCCCATGCTAAGTTACAACGTCTTGCAGACTATTCCTTTGCAGAACCCATCCCTGTCTTCCCAGGCCCGTCATCCCCACCCCTCCAGGTGAGGCATTTATCTGCTCGCACCTGGATGGATGAAGAAGCTGGAGGCAACAGTGCAATTTGTCTTCACTCTACCTTAAAATCCCTGCCCTTACACCCTCCCCTCTCCTCCTATCTTTATCTCATCCACCTCTTTGCTTTGCCCAATTTCTCCTCTCTCTCTCTCTCTCTCTCGGAATAACCTACATCAAGTGCACAAATCTTACCTGTAGAGTGCCATAAATTTGTACATAGGTGCACACCTGTTCTATCCCCACCCAGTCAAGATACAGAACATTTCCAGCCCCCCAAGCTGACTCCTTCGTGGCCCTTCCCAGCTAGCACCCCCCTCAAGGGCAACCACTATTCTGACCTCTATCACCATACACTAGTTATGCCTATTTTTGAGCTTCATATAAATGCAGTCATACAATAGGAATTCTTTTGTGTCTGTTCTATTTCAACTTTGTGCTTCTCTCACTCAGCATTGAGTCTGTAAGATTCATCCAGGTTGTTCATAAAATACCAGTATTCTAGCTTTCCTTTCCATATGAATGAATACGCTGCAGTTTCTTTAACCATTCCCCCATTGATGGACATTTGAGTTTCCAGTTTGGGGCTATTCCAAATACAGCTGCTGTGAACATTCTGGTCCAAGTCTTTGCTCGTTCCTTATGCCCTTCCCCGTCAATTCTCTCCTCGAGTTTCCAATCCCTTCCTTTCCCCTGTTTCTTCACCTCAGCCTACACACGTGGCCAGAACTCTTAACTCTTCTAACTTACAAGTAAGAAAGAAAATTTTTTTTTTTTTTTAAATCCTTCTCCCAACTTGAGTCCACCATTCACCACTCCTCCCACTTCCTTCCTATGTCCCCACACGTCCCCCCGGAGGCAAGGCGCACCCCTGTTGGCTCCGTGTCTGAGGTGTCCACTTAGGGTGCAGCGCCTCGTGGGGCTAATCCTGACTTTCCTCCGTCTCCCGGCCCCGCCTCCTATCACGCTTACAAACGCAGGCCATCTCCTCCCCAGGAGCTTGTGATAAAATGGCACCTAGGATGCTTTCTGTCCTCTCATCTCTCTGCCTGCAGACCCAGTCCTGCCCTCCCAGACTGACTTCTAATATCACTAGCATTACCTCTTCCGTTCCCCCAGCTGGAGTAATCCTTCATGCCCGTGCCGTTTGTCAGGTAAGCCTCTTTCATGGCGTTTACCATCTCGTTTGCCTCGCCTTATTGCTACTTGGGAGTACGTCACATTACCTGCCTGGGCCTGGAGTCTCTGGATGTATTACCTGTGTCTGTGACATCTCTGATTTCTCCCAACACCAAACACTGTGGCTGGCACTGATGAGGCTTATTATTAAATGAACGATATTATTCATTTATTATTTATTATTAATAAATTATTAAGGGGTTTATTATTAAATTACTTGCTACCTGTCCCTATATTATGAAGATTCTATCTCTGAAACACCTATGAAAAGTTTAAAGTTTTTAAACCTTAAAGAACAAGGTGAGGGGCTTCCCTGGTGGCGCAGCGGTTGAGAATCTGCCTGCCAATGCAGGGGACACGGGTTCGAGCCCTGGTCTGGGAGGATCCCACATGCTGCGGAGCAACTGGGCCCGTGAGCCACAACTACTGAGCCTGCGCGTCTGGAGCCTGTGCTCCGCAACAGGAGAGGCCGCGATAGTGAGAGGCCCGCGCACCGCGATGAAGAGTGGCCCCCGCTTGCCGCAACTGGAGAAAGCCCTCGCACAGAAACGAAGACCCAACACAGCCATTAATTAATTAATTAATTAATTAATTAATTAAATCCATGTTTAAAAAAAAGAGAGAGAAGCATTTAAAAAAAAAAAAAAGAACAAGGTGAGGAAATCTATCGTGTATGTGTGTGTGGTTGTCAGGACTCTCAGGGTAGGGCGGCCTTAAGTTGGCAAGCACATCAGTGCCTTACTGTTTGGGGGCCTTGGGGGGCCACTCAGGCCATGAGAGGGCAGGCTGCTCTCGAATCAGGTGGTTTCAAAGATCCTTTAGCCCTGAGTCAACCTCACTGAGTACTGGAATACTCAGAAGAGGGCAGAAGAGGGAAATGCTGGCAGGCATTTAACAGACCCCCATGGCTGACTGCAGCTAACTCAGCCTTGCAGAATTTCTTTGTGATGCCTCACAGTCTATTTTTTATCCCAATATTTTCACTACTTGATGACAGCTGCTTTTTCTATTTGATTTCTGTCTGTGTGCACCAGGATGTGATCAAAAGGAACCAACTTTATCCTCCAGTTTTCCTCTTAGTCTTGAAATGCAACCAATCTAACTAAACCCACATTTACCAAAAGTTAGGTGGGTATGACATCACTTTTGGATGCCAAACACTTAAGTTTTTCACCATAGAATACGTCTGTCTGACTCTGCCCAGCAGCCAGGGGAATGATGCCCTGTAGGGGAACACGGCCTTCTTTGTAACACTCAGGCCCAGGCAGTTTTGTTCCCTCGGTGGGCTGTCCTTAAGAGATGGGCTGGGAAATTATCCTCTCCTTTCCAATGAACACCATCAAAAGGGCAGTGTTCTCAGTTGCCCGGGACTAACATTTCAGAAGAAATGCTAGTTCAATGACTTCTTAGTGTTACATTTTAATCCAGAAATATTATTTATCTAGTGGTCTGAATATCAACCTTGGTTTTTATCCTCAAGGGGAAAAGAGAAGACGGCAAAACTTGCTCAAGAGGCAGTCTCCAAGTTGGGTCTTGTAATTATGAAACACTGACATTTTCTGGGAGGAAAAAAAATGATTGGCTTTTTGAAAATACACAGATCTTATTTTTTAGAGCAGTTTTAGGCTCATAGCAAAGTTTAGTGGAAAATACAGTTACTGTATACTCCTATCCCCCCGCATATGCCCCCATTATCAACTTCCCCGACCAGAGTGGTACATTTGTTACAACTGATGAACCTACATGACACATCATAATCACTCCAAGTTCATAGTTTAAATTAGGGTTCTCTCTTGGTGTTGCACATTCTGTGGGTTTTGACAAATGTATAATGATATGCATCCGCCATTATAGTATCAGACAGAGTGGTTTTACTGCCCCCCAAATTCTCTGCACTCCACCTACTCACCCCTCTCTCCCCCAACCCCTGGCAACCACTGATCTTTTTGTTGTCTCCATAGTTTTGCATTTTCCAGAATGTCATATATTTCAAATCATATAGTATGTAGCCTTTTAGTGGCTTCTTTCACTTACTAATACACATTTAGAGTTCCTCCATGTCGTTATGTTCTTTGATAGCTTATTTCTTTTTAGCATTGAGTAATATTTCATTGTCTGGTTGTAGCACTGTTTATTTATCCATTCACCTACTAAAGGATGTGTTGTTTGCTTCAAAGTATTGAAGCTGCTATAAAAATCTGCATTCAGGCCTTTGTGTAGACAAGTTTTCAACCCGGTTGGGTAAATGAAAATGATTATTGTTTTTTGCATTTATTTATTTTTAACATCTTTATTGGAGTATAATTGCTTTACAATGTTGTGTTAGTTTCTGCTGTATAACAAGGTGAATCAACAATACATACACATATATCCCCATATCTCTTCCCTCTTGCGTCTCCCTCCCACCCTCCCTATCCCACCCCTCTAGGTGGTCACAAATCACCGAGCTGATCTCCCTGTGCTATGCGGCTGCTTCCCACTAGCTATCTAGTTTACATTTGGTAGTGTATGTAAGTCCATACCACTCTCTCACTTCATTCCATCTTACCCTTCCCCCTGCCCGCATCCTTACGTCCATTCTCTGCGTCTGTGTCTTTATTCCTGCCCTGCCCCTAGGTGCAGCAGAACCAGAAAATGATTATTTTTTGAAATAAACCTGACAGCCACCCTTTCTGACTCCCATCATACGCACAAAGCTTCACCACCATTTGTGGGATTCTGTACTCCATAGAGGATTGTTCTGCGTGCTATAGTGGAGGATGCGGAGAAGAATAGGTGTTTCTGTCCTTATTTCATGGTATGAAAGGGAAGGGCAACATGTAAACTCACTGAGAAACATGACAGCATGTAATTTGTGCTAAGAGAGAAACTCTACGATGGCGAAGTAGAAGTTAAAAAAAAGCTAAATAACGAAGCACACCTATAACAACAGAAAAAGAGAGAATAAGAAAAGGTGAAAGTCAGTACCTATTTCCCTAATATTTGTATTTACACTGTAAAGCAACTGCAGTTGTCTTTACATCTTCCACCGCTTTCAGTGTCTCTCCCTCCCCTCAGCCTCCTCAGTCCAGTAGGGACACAGTGTGGGTCCCCAAGCAGCAAAGAGTAAAAATGGCTGCATGTACCCCTTCACATGGAGGAGTTGATGAACTTATGTCTAAATGAGTGTATTGCCTCTGCACTTGGTTGAATGATGGCCCCCAAAAGATATGTCCATATCCTAATCCTTAGAACATGTGAATGTTACCTTACTTGGGAAAAGGATCTTGCAGATGCAATTAAGTTAAGGCTCTTAAAATGAGGAGATCATCCTGGATTATCTGGATGGGTGCTAAATCCAGTGATAAGTGTCCAATTGAGAGACACACAGAAGAGAAGACGGACAGAAGAGGAGGAGGTGATGTGACCAGAGAGGCAGTGATTGGGATGATGTGACCACAATCAAGGAAAACCTACAGCCACCAGAAGCTGGAAGAGGCAAAGAAAAGACAGTCCCTAGAGCCTCCAGGGGAAGTGTGGTCCTCCGGACACCTTGATTTCATGTTTCATGTACCATTTGACCATAAAACAGAAAGTCCACATGACCTCCATGAATTAAAGAGGCCAACAATGCTCTTAGAAATATAAATTTCTAATAAATCCCCCTTTTCCCAGCCTTTCCCTTTCCCATATATACTCTGTACTATAGCCAGACTTACTTTTCTAATACGTAAATGTAATGATTCTTAAATATTTTCATTGGCTCTCCATTGTATAAAGGCCAGAGTTGAAAGCCACTTAAGGGACAAAACATGGAAAGGACTTCACAATCTGGCTTCAAACTTCCTTGTAGGTTAATCTGTCATCTTTCCACCCTCAAATGCTGCATGCCTCAAGGGCATCATGTTCTTTCAGTCTTCAACTTGAGCCAAACTGGGGTACTCAATAACCCCCAACATGCTAGCCTCTTCACCTGCAGCACACCATTTCTCCTCCCTCTATTGTATCATTAATTGTAGCAGAGACAATAATTTATGAATACCAAACGATTTCAATTTCTTCCTGGACACATTGGAAGACTACATTTTTCCAGTTCCACTGTATCTAGATGGCGTCATATGTCTAGTTCTGGCCAATGGTATCCTTGTGGATGTGATGTGGGTCACTTCCTGATCTGGCTTCTAAAATGTCCTGTGGGATTCTGCATGCTCTGTCTCTCCCATCATCTGATGGCTGGATGTGGAAGACTTCAAGATCCCATAGGACTGTGGGATGAAAGATCCAGAGTCCCAGAATCACCATATGGAAGCCCACATACCCAATACTCAATTAGAAGTGAGAAAATAATGTTGTGTTGTGTTGTGTTAGTCACTGAGATGGGACTGTTTGTTACAACATTATCTTATCCTGACTAATATATTCATTCTTGAACAGCAGCTAAGTATCAATTTCCATCAGTTTTGATGAGTTGCCCTTAACACTCCTTTCTAGGTATTTTCATAAGCCTTTGTTGGTGTTGTTTTCTTAACAAAAACTTTAGTGTTATTTTTAATGATAGGATTAATAGAATAATATCATAGACTGCTTGGAAAACAGTTTTTAAAAATTACTCATAAACCCATCACTTTAGCAATAACTTTTATAATTTTTGTATAATTCCTTTCTGTCTTTAGTACACACATATTTTTCACACATATTTCTTTTCTTTTGAATTTTATTTTATTATATGTTTTATACAACACGTTCTCATTATGTATCTATTTTATACATATTAGTGTATACATGTCAATCCCAATCTCCCAGTTCATCCCACCACCACCCCACCCCCGCCACATTCCCCCCTTGGTGTCCGTACATTCGTTCTCTACATCTTTGTCTCTATTTCTGCCTTGCAAACCGGTTCATCTGTACCATTTTTCTAGATTCCACATATACGTGTTAATATATGATATTTGTTTTCCTCTTTCTGACTGACTTTACTCTGTTTGACAGTCTCTAGGTCCATCCACGTCTCTACAAATGACCCAATTTCGTTCCTTTTTATGGTTGAGTAATATTCCATTGTATATATGTACCACCTCTTCTTTATCCATTCATCTGTCGATGGGCATTTAGGTTGCTTCCTTGACCTGGCTATTGTAAATAGCGCTGCAATGAACACTGGGGTGCATGTGTCTTTTTGAATTATGGTTTGCTCTGGGTATATGCCCAGTAGTGGGATTGCTGGGTCATATGGTAATTCTATTGTTAGTTTTTTAAGGAACCTCCATACTGTTCTCCATAGTGGCTGTATCAATTTACATTCCCACCAACAGTGCAAGAGGGTTCCCTTTTCTCCACACCCTCTCCAGCATTTGTTGTTTGTAGATTTTCTTATGATGTCCATTCTAACTGGTGTGAGGTGATACCTCACTGCAGTTTTGATTTGCATTTCTCTAATGATTAATGATGTTGAGCAGCTGTTCATGTGCTTTTTGGCCATCTGTACATCTTCTTTGGAGAAATGTCTATTTAGGTCTTCTGCCCATTTTTTGATTGCATTGTTTGTTTTTTTAAATATTGAGCTGCATGAGCTGCTTATATATTTTGGAGATTAATCCTTTGTCTGTTGATTCATTTGCAAATATTTTCTCCCATTCTGAGGGTTGTCTTTTTGTCTTGTTTATAGTTTCCTTTGCTGTGCAAAAGCTTTTAAGTTTCATTAGGTCTCATTGTTTATTTTTGTTTTTATTTTCATTACTCTAGGAGGTGGGTCAAAAAAGATCTTGCTGTGATTTACGTCAAACTATTCTTCTTATGTTTTCCTCTAAGAGTTTTATAGTGTCTGCTCTTATATTTAGGTATTTAATCCATTTGGAGTTTATTTTTGTGTATGATGTTAGGGAGTGATCTAATGTCATTCTTTTATGAAATTTTTCCCAGTTTTCCCAGCACCACTTATTGAAGAGACTGTCTTTTCTCCATTGTATATCCTTGCCTCCTTTGTCATAGATTAGTTGACCATAGGTGCCTGGGTTTATCACTGGGCTTTCTATCATGTTCCATTGATCTGTATTTCTGTTTTTGTGCCAGTACCATATTGTCTTGATTACTGTAGCTTTGTAGTATAGTCTGAAGTCAGAGAGTCTGATTCCCCCAGCTCCGTTTTTTTCCCTCAGGATTGCTTTAGGTATTTGGGGTCTTTTGTGTCTCCATACAAATTTTAAGGTTTTTTTGTTCTAGTTCTGTAAAAAAATGCCATTGGTAATTTGCTAGGTATTGCACTAAATCTGTAGATTGCTTTGGGTAGTATAGTCAGTTTCACAATATTGATTCTTCCAATCCAAGAACATGGTGCATCTCTCCAACTGTTTGTGTCATCTTTGATTTCTTTCATTAGTGTCTTATAGTTTTCTGAGTACAGGTCTTTCACCTCCTTAGGTAAGTTTATTCCTAGGTATTTTATTCTTTTTGTTGCAGTAGAGAATGGAATTGTTTCCTTATTTTCTCTTTCTGATCTTTCACTGTTAGTGTATAGGAATGCAAGAGATTTCTGTGCATTAATTTTGTATCCTGCAACTTTACCAAATTCATTGATTAGCTCTAGTAGTTTTCTGGTGGCATCTTTAGAATTCTCTATGTATAGTATCATGTCATCTGCAAACAGTGACAGTTTTACTTCTTCTTTTCCAATTTGTGTTCCCTTTATTTATTTTCCTTCTCTGATTGCCATGGCTAGGACTTCCAAAACTATGTTGAGTAATAGTGGTGAGAGTGGACATCCTTGTCTTTTTCCTTATCTCAGAGGAAATGCTTTCAGTTTTTCACCATTGAGAATGATGTTTGCTGTGGGTTTGTCATATATGGCCTTTATTATGTAGAGGTAGGTTCCCTCTATGCCCACTTTCTGCAGAGTTTTTATCATAAATGAGTGTAGAGCTTTGTCAAATCTTTTTCCACATCTATTGAGATGATTATATGGTTTTTATTCTTCACTTTGTTAATATGGTGTATCACATTGATTGATTTGCATATATTGAAGAATCCTTGCATCCCTGGGATAAATCTCACTTGATCACGGTGTATGATCCTTTTAATGTGTTATTGTATTCTGTTTGCTAGTATTTTGTTGAGGATTTTTGCATCTATATTCATCAGTGATATTGTTCTGTAATTTTTTTTTTGTAGTATCTCTGTCTGGTTTTGGTATCAGGGTGATGGTGGTCTCATAGAATGAGTTTGGGAGTGTTCCTTCCTCTGCAATTTTGGGGAAGAGCTTGAGAAGGAGGGGTGTTAGCTCTTCTCTAAATGTTTGAGAGAATTCACCTGTGAAGCCATCTGGTCCTGGACTTTTGTTTGTTGGAAGATTTTTAATCACAGTTTCAATTTCATTACTTGTGATTAGTCTGTTTATATTTTCTATTTCTTCCTGATTCAGTCTTGGAAGCTATACCTTTCTAAGAATTTGTCCATTTCTTCCAGGTTGTCCATTTTATTGGCATAGAGTTGCTTGTAGTAGTCTCTTAGGATGCTTTGTATTTCTGTGTTGTCCGTTGTAACTTCTCCTTTGTCATTTCTAATTTCATTGATTTGAGTCCTCTCCCTCTTTTTCTTGATGACTCTGGCTAAAGGTTTATCAGTTTTGTTTATCTTCTCAAAGAGACAGCTTTTAGTTTTATTGATCTTTGCTTCGTTTTCTTTGTTTCTATTTCATTTATTTCTGCTCTGATCTTTATGATTTCTTTCTTTCCACTAACTTTGGGTTTTGTTTGTTCTTCTTTCTCTAGTTCCTTTAGGTGTCAGGTTAGATTGTTTATTTGAGATTTTTCTTGTTTCCTGAGGTAGGCTTGTATTGCTATAAACTTCCCTCTTAGAACTGCTTTTGCTGCATCACATAGGTTTTGGATCATTGTGTTTTTGTTGTCATTTGTCTCTAGGTATTTTTTGATTTCCTCTTAGATTTCTTCAGTGATCTCTTGGTTATTTAGTAATGTATTGTTTAGTCTCCATGTGTTTCTGTTTTTTACGGTTTTTTTCCCTGTAATTGATTTCTAATCCCATAGCATTGTGGTCGGAAAAGATGCTTGATATGATTTCAATTTTCTTAAATTTACCGAGGCTTGATTCATGACCCAAGATGTTATCTATACTGGAGAATGTTCTGTGCGCACTTGAGAAAAAAGTGTAATCTGCCGTTTTTGGATGGAATGTCCTGTAAATATCAATGAAATCTATCTGGTCTATTGTGTCATTTAAAGCTTGTGTTTCCTTATTAATTTTCTGTCCGGATGATCTGTCCATTGGTGTAAGTGAGGTGTTAAATTCCCCCACTATTATTGTGTTACTGTCAATTTCCTCTTTTATAGATGTTAACATTTGCCTTATGTATTGAGGTGCTCCTATGTTGGGTGCATAAATATTTACAATTGTTATATCTTCTTCTTGGATTGATCTCTTGATCATTATTTTTTGTCCTTCCTTGTCTCTTTTAACATTCTTTATTTTAAAGTCTATTTTACCTGATATGAGTATCGCTACTCCAGCTTTTTTTTTATTTCCGTTTGCATGGAATATCTTTTTCCATCCCCTCACTTTCAGTCTGTATATGTCCCTAGGTCTGAAGTGGGTCTCTTGTAGACAACATATATATGGGTCTTGTTTTTGTATCCATTCAGCAAGACTGTGTCTTTTGGTTGGAGCATTTAATCCATTCACATTTAAGGTAATGATCGATATGCATGTTCCCATTACCATTTTCTTAATTGTTTTGGGTTTGTTATTGTAGGTCTTTCCCTTCTCTTGTGTTTCCCACTTAGAGAAGTTCCTTTAGCATTTGTTGTAGAGCTGGTTTGGTGGTGCTGAATTCTCTTAGCTTTTGCTTGTCTGTAAAGCTTTTGATTTCTCCCTCGAATCTGAATGAGATCCTTGCCAGCTAGAGTAACCTTGGTTGTAGGTTCTTCCCTTTCATCACTTTAAATATATCATGCCACTCCCTTCTGGCTTGTAGAGTTTCTGCTGAGAAATCAGCTAACCTTATGGGAGTTCCCATGTATGTTATTTGTCATTTTTCCCTTGTTGCTTTTAATAATTTTTCTTTGTTTTAATTTTTGTCAATTTGATTACTATGTGTCTTGGCGTGTTTCTCCTTGGGTGTTTCCTGCCTGGGACTCTCTGCATATCCTGGACTTGGGTGGTTATTTCCTTTCCCATGTTAGGGAAGTTTTCGACTATAATCTCTTCAGATATTCTCTCAGGTCCTTTCTGTCTCTCTCCTCCTTCCGGGACCCCTAAAATGCAAATTTTGGTGCATTTAATGTTGTCCCAGAGGTCTCTTAGGCTGTCTTCATTTCTTTTCATTCTTTTTTATTTTTTCTGTTCTGCAGCAGTGAATTCCACCATTCTGTCTTCCAGGTCACTTATCCATTCTTCTGCCTCAGTTATTCTGCTATTGATTCCTTCTAGTGTATTTTTTACTTCAGTTATTGTATTGTTCATCGCTGTTTTTTTGTTCTTTAATTCTTATAAGTGTTTTTTCTTTGATTCTTCTAGGTCTTTGTTAAACATTTCTTGCATCTTCTCGATTTTTACCTCCATTCTTTTTCCGAGGTCCTGGATCATCTTCACTATCATTATTCTGAATTCTTTTTCTGGAAGGTTGCCTACCTCCACTTCATTTAGTTGTTTTGGGGGGGTTTTATCTTGTTCCTTCATCTGGTACATAGTCCTCTGCCTTTTCATTTTGTCTGTCCTTCTGTGAATGTGGTTTTTGTTCCACAGGCTGCAGGATTGTAGTTCTTCTTGCTTCTGCTGTCTGCCCTCTAGTGGATGAGGCTATCTAAGAGGCTTGTGCTAGCTTCCTGATGGGAGGGACTGGTGATGGGTAGAGCTGGGTGTTGCTCTGGTGGGCAGAGCTCAGTAAAACTTTAATCCGATTGTCTGTTGCTGGGTGGGGCTGGGTTCCCTCCCTATTGGTTGTTTGGCCTGAGGCAACCCAGCAATGGAGCCTACCCAGCTCTTTGGTGGGGCTAATGACAGACTCTGGGAGAGCTCATGCCAAGGATTACTTCCCAGAACTTCTGCTGCCAGTGTCCTTGTCCCCACGGTGAGCCACAGCCACCCCCCACCTCTGCAGGAGACCCTCCAACACTAGCAGGTAGGTCTGGTTCAGTCTCCTATGGGGTCACTGCTCCTTCCCCTGGGTCCCAGTGCACACAGTACTTTGTGTGTGTCCTCCAAGAGTGGAGTCTCTGTTTCCCCCAGTCCTGTCAAAGTCCTGCAATCAAATCCCACTAGCCTTCAAAGTCTGATTCTCTAGAAATTCCTGCTCCCATTACCGGACTCCCAGGTTGGGAAGCCTGACATGTGGCTCAGAACCTTCACTCCAGTGGGTGGACTTCTGTGGTATAAGTGTTCTCCAGTTTGTAACTCACCCAACCAGCAGTTATGGGATTTGATTTTATTGTAATTGCGCCTCTCATACCGTCTCATTGCAGCTTCTCCTTTATTTTGGATGTCGGGTATCTTTTTTGTTGAGTTCCAGTGTCTTTTTGTTGATCATTCAGCAGTTAGTTGTGATTCCAGTGCTCTCGCAAGAAGGAGTGAGGCACATCCTTCTACTCCACCATCTTGAAACAATCTCACACACAGCATATTTCTAAAATGTAATCTTTATTTCTGTTTCACTCCAAAAATTATTATAAGGTAGAGATATATATAATTTTGTATCTCACATTTTCTCTTCATATAACGGCATAAGCATTTTTCTACATTGAGAGATTCCTCAGAACCATCACCTTTAATGAGTGTATAATATTGCATTAAATGGGTTGGCTGTAATTTACTTCATTATTGCTCTGTTTGGGGGCATTTGACTGTTTTTAGTTTTATTATAGATAAAAATATGGTGAATATCCTCAAAATATAGCTTTTCATATTTTGGTCCATTTTCCTAGGATAGACTCTCAGGAATGAGTTTACTGGTGCGAATATTTTTATTGGCTTAACATGGTAGGCCTTCCCATCCATGGATTCCGCATCCAAGGATTCAACCATCTGCAGATCTAAAATATTCGGGAAAAAAATCCAGAAACTTCCAAAAAGCAAAACTTGAATTTGTTGCACCCTGGCATCTATTTACACAGCCTTTACATTTGTATTAAGTAATCTAGGGATGACTTAAATTATACAGGAGACTGTGCATAGGTTGTATGTAAATACTACACCATTTTTTATAAGGGACTTGAGCATCCCTGAGTCTGGGTATCTGTGGGGGTCTTGCAACCAATTCCCCCATGGATACTAAGGGATGATTGTATTTTTTTCTAAATTGCTTTCTAGAAATTGTTGTACTAATGTACGGTGCCAAGAGCAAAGTGTACAATGTTCACCTTCCTGCATCCTCCCATAGATTATTTATACTATCTTTAATTTAATTAAAGAAAGATTGAACTTATTTGTATTTTAATTTACTTATTACTAATTGAGTTAAACTTTTCTCTGTATTATTATTTACTCCTGTTTTCAATTTGGTTAATTTTCTGTTTGAGTCTTTATAGAGTTGTCTATTTTTAACTATTGATTCATTTCTTGCTTGTGTTTACAACATACTTAATAAAGGTGTCAATCCTTTGTCATGTCATCCCTAACTGTTCAAATTTATTCATTCGACAAACATTTATTGAGCACCACTTTGTGTCAGGCAATATCTAGGTACTGTGGACACATCGGTGAACAAATCAGAGAAACTTATTCCTGTCCTCATGTTTCATCTCTCTCATTGGACAGTAATTGTAGGCTTAATTGTATTATCCCTTCCAAATAAACCGTGAGTAGCTAGAGGTTAGGGATTACAGCTTATTTATTTTGATTTCTCCATTGCCTTTCATCACATATATGGCACATGGAAGATGCTCAGTGCTGGTTTGTGCATAGAGACAGAGGCCTACAGGGCAAAATGTTCAAATTATTTTTCCAGCTCCCTAACATCTGAGCTCATTTTAGCTTAATGCTTTGCATCCACGATAATAAAAACTGGTCTCACTACTGCCACCAGCCTAAGAAGGATGCTGACTCCATGATTATCAACCATAGCTGCCCATCAGAATTACCTGGAAAGTTTAAAAAACAAAAACAAACCACCTCATTTCCAGTACCCACTCCTAGACGAACTAAGTCAAAATCTCCCATATTTTTTAAAGCTCCCCAGTGATTTTAATGTGCAGCCAGGACCAGAAACCACAGAAGAGACTAAGATGTTTGAAGGAGGATCAAGTGAGAGGAACTGGAAGGTATTTCTTCTAGGGGGCAGGAAACAGAGCTGCTTGAGTTCTTTGCTTCTCCTTCCCTTTTTTCTGTATGTAAATACCATCCATTCATCCAGGTCCACCCCTTACAGAGAGTGACCATGATATGGAAAAGTCCAGAGCCAAGATTTGATGGAAAGGATTATTCACTTTAGACACTCAGTGTAACCCTGAAAGCTACACTCAGATGGAAGCTCTGTGAGAGCAAGGACTTTGTTCTGCTTACTTTGTGCCCCCAGAGCCTAGTGCCATGTCTTGGGGATGCTTGTTACAGCACCTAGCGCAACCTGACTAATCTACTCCTTGAACCTTCTGTGACACCTTTCCCAATTCTCCCAGGAATAAATGAAACACAACAAGAAAGTACCGTTAGCCTCCACCATTCCCAGAGACAGGAGAAAATGCTGTGACCCGTTTGGCAGGCACTGGCTAGGACTTCTCTCACTGCAGTTACTTTTGGCCGTCTGTTACTAGTGGATGGCAGTGCAGGTGAGTTCCTGCAGGCTGACAGCAGAAGCAAGTGTAGCAGCCCTGCCACTACTAGGAGGCTGACCTCACACCAGCTACTGTCAGAGAGGAAATGAGAGCTTTCTGGATGGCCCCACTTAATTCAAAAGTGGTTTAGAATGGAGTCTATTTTAAATGGACCATCTGGTATAAATTCACATACTAAAAAGGGATAAATACAAAATCATCTCGTCCTCCTCAGAAACATCAAAGTCTTGGTCGTAGTCTTTTCTTCCACCCCTAGATAATGTAAATGCCAAAGCAAACCTCTTCTGTTCTCCTTCCTCAGAAATGTTCAGACCAGGAGGCCTCATCATAAGTTTGGAAAAAAAGCAATTTCTCATGATACCTGGAAATATTATTTTTCTAAGTCAATCATTCTGTTTTCTTGTAAACTGTGAGCAGTTTATAAGAAAACAGAATGATTACCAGTTGCTTAGTTAACACTCACCGGAAATTAAATCTGATAACATAACTGTTATATGCAAATGACGGGCACTTTGGAATTCTCTGGTATTTGTGCTTGGGATGAGTTTTCCATAGCCTGTTTCTCAACCATGTAGTAAACGGAAATAGCTCTTAAAGTTTTTGAAAAACTCAACCATGAAAAAACAACAGTTTAGGGATGTGTTGGACAATCAAGAGGTTATTTTGTTGTTTGACGTCCATATAGAGATGTTTGTCACTGTTGGTATCTTTCCCTTGGGGAATCATCTCTTGAAATCAAGAAGAAACTCATCTCTTGAACAGGTTGGAGAGAAGTCAGATGGCATCTCATTTCTATTTCAGAAAGGCCAGAATCCTTTCCAGTTTGTGCAACAGCCTTGCCCAAAACACTGAGGTCACATCTTAGTTTCTCCAGGAGAAACAGTTGCCCAAAAAGCCACCATCCTGTCTACTTTCGTTTCAAGTACTTTCTATACTCCCTATGATGTGGGAGGTCAAATAAAGAGAGTGACCTTCAGTTCCTGGTCAGACATGATGAGATGTATTCCCCAAATGTTCGTGTTCTGATTTGCAAGCTTTAGAGGCAAAGGAAGTTCAGCTCTTCCCCTAGCCTGAAAGTATCGTGCAGAACTTTAGGCCATTAGAGGACATAAGACCTAAATAGACATTTCTCCACAGAAGACATACAGATGGACAAGAGGCACATGAAGACATGTTAACATCACTAATTATTAGAGAAATGCAAATCAAAACTACAATGAGGTATCACCTCACACCAGTCAGAATGGCCATCATCAAAAAATCTACAAAGTATAAATGCTGGAGTGGGTGTGGAGAAAAGGCAACACTCCTGCACTGTTGGTGGGAATGTAAATTGGTACAACCACTACGGAGAACAGTATGGAGATTCCTTAAATAACTAAAAATAGAGCTACAGTATGATCCAGCAATCCCACTCCTGGGCTTATATCCAGAGAAAACCATAATTTGAAAAGATACATGTATCCCATGTATCTTTTCAGCAGCACTATTTCATTGCAGCACTATTTATGATAGCCAGGACATGTAAGCAACCGAAATGTCCATCAACGGAGGAATGGATAAAGAAGATGTGGCACATATATACAATGGAATATTACTCAGCCATGAAAAAGAATGAAACAATGCCATTTGCAGTGACATGGATGGACCTAAAGATTGTCATACTGAGTGAAGTAAGTCAGACAGAGAAAGACAAATATCATGTGATATCACTTATATGTGGAATCTAAAATATGACACAAATAGAGTCACAGATGTAGAAAACAAACTTATGGTTACCAAGGGGTGGGGGGGTGGATAAACTGGGAGATTGGGATTGACATATACATGCTACTATATATAAAATAGATAACTAATAAGAACCTACTGTATGGCACAGGGAATTCTACTCAATACTCTGTAATGACCTATATGGGAATAGAATCTAAAAAAGAGTGGATATATGTATATGTATAACTGATTCACTCTGCTGTACAGCAGAAGCTAATACAACATTGTAAATCAACTATACTCCAATAAAAATTAATTAAAAAGAAAGAACTTTAGGCCATTAGGAAATCTAAGAATTCCTCCATTACAGCCCAGAATCAGTTGATGTCTTCCAATACATCTCAAGTAAATGTCAAGCTTTGCCAAGTGAATCGAAAGACATTTAAAAGTGGCATTTTGGTGGAACATGATAGGAAGTAGTAAATAGCTTTAGGGAAGAGGCAAGGTTATCTTGGATTTATGGGTCTTGCAAATATTTATGCAAGGTGCTAAAAAGTAGCATCTCTCCCTCTTAAAATTATTGGCCAAAGTAGGCTTATGCTTTTACTTTGTAAGTAAATATTGCTGCAACATCCTAAACAGATTTATTAGGCTTGTCACCAACAGCCAAATATTTATGTAAGCTCCATGGGTTGAAAAGGTAATTTAAGGAGACTGTTTTAACCACAGCATTGTAAATGTTTAAGGTAACATCCTGTCTCTTTGAAACCATCCCACCTAGCCATATCATCATATTTATAATAAAAAGACAACTTGTTCAAAGTGATGCATTATTTCCTGCTGTCCAGAGTGAGGCTTCTGTCTTTCTACCACAGCCAAGCAGAAAAAAAGAAATGATTTCAGAGAGATCCTTCTATGCAATACCTGGGAGGAAGCCACTGAAAATGTTACTAGTGGGAGTTGGGAGAGAGAAAATGTAACTGTTGTAGCAGATGCAAACACAGGCATACCTCAGAGATATTGAGGGTTCGGTTCCAGATCACCACAATAAAAAGACTATCCCAATAAAGCATGCACACGATTTTTTTTCATTTCCCAGTGCATATAAAAGGTGTGCTTACACTATACTAAGGGTGCAATAGCATTATGTCTAAAAAAATGATATATATACCTTAATTAAAAGGTACTTTATTGCTAAAAAATGCTAACTAACCATCATCTAACAACACAGAGTTGTCACAAACCTTCAATTTGTAAAAACAAAAACAAACAAAAAAACACAGTATGTGAGAAGCGCAATAAAGCAAAGTGCTAATAAAATGAGTTATGCCTTTAAAAGGGAATAGTTTTATTTATTTATTTTTGGTTGCGTTTGGTATTCGTTGCTGCGCGCGGGCTTTCTCTAGTTGCGGCGAGCAGGGGCTACTCTTTGTTGTGGTGCGCGGGCTTCTCATTGCGGTGGCTTCTCTTGTTACAGAGCACGGGCTCTAGGCACGCGGGCTTCAGTAGGTGTGGCTCCCAGGCTCTAGAGCACAGACTCAGTAATTGTGGCGCACAGGCTTAGTTGCTCCGTGGCATGTGGGATCTTCCCCCATCAGGGCTCGAACCCGTGTCCCCTGCATTGGCAGGCGGATTCTTAACCACTGCATCAGGGAAGTCCTAAAAGGGAATAGTCTCTGTTTGTTTGTTTTTAATTTTATTTATTTGTTTATTTATTTTTGGCTGTGTTGGGTCTTCATTTCTGTGCGAGCACTTTCTCTAGTTGCAGCAGGCGGGGGCCACTCTTCATCGCGGTGCACGGGCCTCTCACTATCGCGGCCTCTCTTGTTGCGGAGCACAGGCTCCAGATGCACAGGCTCAGTAGTTATGGCTCATGGGCCTAGTTGCTCCGCGGCATGTGGGATCGTCCCAAACCAGGACTTGAACCCATGTCCCCTGCATTGGCAGGCAGATTCTCAACCACTGCACCACCAGGGAAGCCCAAGGGAATAGTTTTTTAAAATGCAATTAGACCTTGCTAAGAATACACAGATATATTTACTAGTTGTATTCATTTTTCAATCTATTTTGCTTTAAAATACCTCAATAACTACTGATAAGATTTGGTCCCAAGTCTGGTCTGATTATCAGAATAAGCTCCGTGTGTGTGTGTGACTAGCTGAGTGAATTCTGGGCTTTGCTAAGCTCTGACCAGTCTCATTTGCTTGTGGTCCTATTGGGCTCAATATCAGACTATGATATATCATTTAGGACTCTTTCAGTTGCTCATGAAAGAAACCAAACTCAACTAGCTTAAACTACACAGGCCATGCATTTGCTTACATAATGGAAAGGTCCAGGAGAACACCTTCAGGCACAGTTGGATTCGGGTGCTCAGAGTTGTTCCTAAAATCCTTTGCTCTGCTTTCCTTTGTATTGACTTCACTCTCAGGCAGGTTTTAGTTTTGTGGTGGCCAAGATGAGCCCCAGAAGCTCCAGAAATTTTTTTTCTACCAGCAAAACTATGGACAGAGATTTAGTTCAGACTGGGATACATGGCTATTCACAACCATCATTGTGACTTCATGTGCCTTCCTTTGGAAACAGGGGTCGCTTATGGGAGTGGGGTCAGCTGTGATGTGACCCCATAGATTGAAAGAGGAAAAGGTGTGGCTCCTGGAAAAAAAATCTGAGTGAAGTAGCAAAAGCTGGACTTTGCTGAATGAGTAAAAATGATGGATACCTTTCATAGTTATGCACAATCACAAGAAGCTCATTTTCAGATTCTAAAGATGACACAAAGATATACGTGCTGAACAAGTATCTAGAGACCAGAAGCTACCTGCAAAACTGGTAGTCGGTGACATGCCGAGAAATTAAGAGGATGGGGGAGATTAAAAAAAAAAATAGTTCATTTGTGTAGAAGTTTACTAAATGCCCATCACTAAGAATTTCACCAGATCTGCTCAAATTTGCTAGCAGCCCAGTATTGATTAACCTAACGGCATAGTTAACAATTAAGACAGTTTATCCCAAACACGGGCCCTGTTTCACTTGAGGTGCTTATAAAAGTGCAGAATCCTGGGGCACAGACCTCCTTATCATGCCATCTGGGAATAGGATATCAGCATTTTCACATACTCTCCAAGAAATGTTTAATAAACTGGCTTCCATGGTAAAATCTGGGGATTTTACACCATGGGGTGAAGGTTTCCATTTAATTCCATTTGCTGTCTGCTCAGCACCTGGTTAGTTGACATCTTGTTGACGCCACATGCACAAGAAACAATGGCCCCAGGTCATGACTAGAGTACAGATGGAGTGTTTTAAATAATAGAATTAGTGGAGTAAATTGAATTAGCTCCAATTCTTCATCTCCAGAGACACATCCTTGCCTTAACCTCATACTGGCAGAGAATACTTCCCCATGTCTTGACTTCAAGTTTGCCCATATATCTTACTTTGGCCAATGGAATGTGGACAGACGCAACAGTACCCAGTTCTCAATCTGGGCCTTAAGAGACCTTCTGTATCTCCAATTGCCCTCGCACATTTTTGCCAAAGCACTGAGAGGAGTTTCCCCTGAGTAGTTGCCACCTTTCATTCCAGGCCCAAAGCGAACACATTTGGAGCAGCGCTCCCCAGAGAAGTCTGGCTGGACCCACAGCTTGAAGCAGAGCCTCCCAGACACACCAAACTTAGATCAGCCAAACTCACTGATAGACTCAAGAGAAGAAGCAATTGCTGTTTTAAGTCACTGAGTTTGGGGTGGTGGTTTCTTAAGCAGCATTGTGTAGTAACAGAGCTAACCAATACAGTCAGGGGCTATAAATATCTTTGGGGGATTGGTTTGGTTTGTTTGGGGTTGACTCCTACCTGAATTGAGGAAAGCAATTTGGAGAATAAGCAGTGGCAATTTCAGTAGGAGGGATCTTTCTGGGTGACAGGTGGCCCTAGCTTCATGGGAATCCAGAGAGATGAAGGTGAAACTTGTGTTCATTGTAAGTACCATTATCGCAAACAGCAAATGTTGAGGGCACCTACTGTACGCCCAGTGCTGGGGGAAACTCTGAGAGGTGTATAGTAGGACCAGTGCTCTAGAAAAGCTATGATCCCACTGCAGGACCAAACCTGGGATGGAGGGGCTGAGACCACCCCCTGACACTATATAGATATAGGAGTAAGACCTAGCCAATCAGAGCATTTCACTCCCCTTGGCTACAGTGATTAGTTCAAGGATGTGCACGTGACCCAAGCTAGACCAATAAAACTCAATTCCTAGACTTTCATTGATATTATTAGGAAAGAGATAAGTTCCTTTCACTAAGGATGCTTAGCAGACAGGTTGTAGCCTGGACTGCGGTCTCCTCTTTGCTCCATCAGGGGAGAAGCTGTCTGAATGCAATTCCATCTGAATTGACTCAGACTGGCTAGATTTCTTTCAGGGCACACTGACTGAGAAATAAGAACTTTAAAGTGAAAGGATTCTTCCTGATTCTACCCACCACCCTAGTATTTACACCCAACAACCCTTCATCACAGAAGTTTCCAAGCCCCCAGAGCTGAGTGGATTGACTTGGAGTTAGTGACCTTGAGCAGTCCTTCTTCACTAGTGGCTCGCAGGGTTTCAGGAGGGCAAAACTGAAAGCTCACTTGATGCAGTAGCTCTGATTGAAATCCATTTCCTTCCTGATGTCTCTATTCTTACATTATGGTTGAGACTGCCACCCAGGACCTCTATATAATTTGCAGGGGTCAGTGCAAAATGAAAATTCAGGGCCCATTCAAAATTTACTCAGAATTTCAAGACAGTAACCATAGAACATTAAACCTGGTGTGGACTCTTCTGAGTGTGGGACACGTTGTGACTGTTCGGGTGTCACACACAGGAAGCCGGCCCCGCTGCCACCTGGAGGGTAGTTCCCATAGCCAATGTCTACCGGTGTTAAAGGAAGCACCAGCCAAGGGTCCAATCCTGGGTGGAATCAGAAGATGATCCCCAGACATTCATTCAACATTCATGGGAACAACCACCTCCAAACCGCCCATCAGGCAAAGTGGTTAAATCAAGTGAGGGCCAACCCCAAGGAGAAATCAGCTGCTTTCTCCTGCCCAGCCCATCCCGGGGGCTGAGGGACAAGGGCGGACACAGCAGTGACCGGGAACCTTTCTGCAATCCCAGTATCCCCCCGCCAGCTGGGCCCTTCCCAGCAATCATTCCGAAAATATTTGTCCGTGAGCCCCCAAAGTACTTCAGATAAAATTCCGACTTGCTTGTGAGTTTGAGCGATCGCAGGTGTATCGCAAAAGTTGCACAAGAGAAGCACAGCGTCTCCACTGCTGCACGTGGACAGCATTTCAGGACAGCCTGGAAATGCTCAAGCCAGACTCCGCCAAGGTAAGACGAGGCCCTGATGCTGCAGCAACTCCAGGGGCTCCCAACACAGAGCAACTGCTCAGCACGTGCAGACATTTGGCCAACAGACCCTCCTTTGAAGTCCAGGCAAAACTGGGCAAACTCTCCTGCCTGGAACATGTGGCTGTCAGTGGGAGGAAGGGTAGCGTGGAGGCCCCATCTCTCCTCCCCCAAAGTTTAGGAGCTGCCGCTTCTTTTCCTACAGAGTGAGAGCTTCTGTCGTCCACACAGAGCTCGAAGGCTAATCTACTCCTCATCGTCATTAAAAGACTCAGCACAAAGCTTAAGGCCAAGGTGAAAGTGCCCACTCTGTGTGCTCCTGATTTCCCTTGAAAGAAATAAGAAAGGGGATGATGTAGTTACGCGTGGAGAGAGTCTAAATCAGTGGTTCTCAAAGTGTGGTCCCCAGAACAGCAGTATCAGTAACCTGGTAACCGGTTAGAAATGCAAATTGCAGGCCCCACCCCAGATCTACGAACTCAGAAACCTGGAAGGCAGGAACCAGTAATAGTTTAATAAGCCCTCCAGGTGATTCTCAGGGTGACCCTCATCGCCTAAAACCATCGCACCACTCATTTTCAACAATAAGCATTTTAAGGATGATCACAATGCTAATAGCCAACATTTATTCAACATTTCTGTTTGCCAGGTACTGTGCTAAGTGCTTTTACATGCATGATTACCGTTATAAGCCACACAGTTTTGGTGTTTTGTTACAGCAGGCTGCGCTGAAACAATTGGAGATCCCTAAAATAATGCTGCCAGGTCTTTATGGGATGCAGTTGGGGATAGTGTGTTGAAGATCAGCATCTGTATCAGATTGACACGCACCACACACAGCAACTATGCTGGGCTCTGGGCACCTTTGACCAAGCAAGCCGATACAGAACCACAGTACAGTGTGACACGATGGAAAATACGCCGTAACTGAAGTATGCAAGCATCCTCTGCTTATGCTGACAGCTGACATTGATTGAGAACTTGCTGTGTGCCAGGCCCTATCCTGAACACATCACGGATTGTTATCCTAACTGAACAGAAGAGGAAATGGGAATGTATATCGGTTAATGCGTGTCTTGTTTGTTCCAGGTTACACGGCTGGTGACTGATGGTACCAGAAATCAAGCTCAGGCAGTCTGGCTCCAGAGTCTGGGGCCCTTAACCACAACACTACCTCCTCTTTAATGGGATCTGAAATGGAGTTTGGCTGCAGAGAGAAGTGTGCCCCGAGTCCCCCTGACCCCTACATCAGCCACCAACAGAAAGCAGATCTAAAAGGAGCCACAGAAGTTCACCCAGCTTGACTCTTAGCCACAACCCAGAGAAGATGTTATTATCAATAGATGAAATAATCAAGGTGCTTAGGTTAAAAAACAAAAAACAAAAAATAAATGGTGGTTGAATCACCAAGCATTTATGACACATGTGTTCAATTTGGTGGGAGTCTAGTGGGCCATAAATCAGAAAAGGCCCTGGTGGCTTACTGGGGCCTCCTCACTGGACTGTGTTTGTACCATCCCAGGGCTGGAGCCGCAGCTCTGTGTGAGGCTGGTCGGACCACACGGAACTCCCGGGGCCTGGCACGCTGCTTGTTTGCTGGTGGTTTTGCTAACGGCTGGCCCAGTCCAGTGGGCGGCTGGGAGGCCTCTCCTACTCACATCCAGCCCCTGCCCCTGAGCCCACGCAGCTGGGCACAAGGCTGCTGCCAACATCCTGCCTGACACCCTCCACAAGCAAGAAGGGCTTTAGGGAAATGGCCCTTGGGGGCCTTGCTGGGTTATGGGGACCTCTGCAGAGAGAAGCCAGGTCAGAAGTGGACCAGAGGACCAGCCCTCGGCAGGATTTCTGCGGAGAGCACATGCACCTAGTCCTTCTCTTGTTCAGCACAAAGTAAAAAGACTTGCGGGGACTCCATGGTAGGGTACTTCAAGCAACCCACAACCTATGTTCCCTGAAATGTGGGGAGACTGGGACTTCCCTGGTGGCACAGTGGTTAAGAATTTGCCCGTCAATGCAGGGGACATGGGTTCGAGCCCTGGTCCGGGAAGATCCCACATGCCGCAGAGCAACTACGCCTGTGCGCCGCAACTACTGAGCCTGCGTGCCACAACTACTGAAGCCCACGTGCCTAGAGCCTGTGCTCCGCAACGAGAGAAGCCACCACAATGAGAAGCCCACGCACCACAAGGAAGAGTAGCCCCCGCTCACCACAACTAGAGAAAGCCCACGCGCAGCAACGAAGACCCAACGCAGCCAAAAATAAATAAATAAATTAATTAATTAATTAATAAAATAAAACTATTTTTTAAAAAAGAAAGAAATTTGGGGAGACTGGTATTCTCACCTAAAATGTCTAAAAGCCAGTGTGGAGTGGAGTAGCAGCTTGCCTAAGAAAGGTCAGTGCTTGCCGGGTTTGGGATGGGGAGGGTGAGGATGCATTCACGTTTCCTGGGCCAAGTGTGGACCCTGAGGAAGGGAGCTGGTGGTGGGTCATCTCTGAAGGAATATTGCACAAGAGAGCCGCCTGCACCAAGGTTTCTGGTGCATGAATTCCTCCAGCAAATGTGCATTTGTCACCTGCCATGCAGGCCCCGTGCTAGCTCTGTGGAGCTGGCTTCCATCTCTCATCTTCTTGTAGTCTTTCTGATGCTCTATGTATCCAGGCCTCTCTGGACCAGAGAGATATGGCTGTAATCTCATCACACACACAAAGCAAACAAACATGGGCATGGGTGTTTGTGGCAGAGACTGCTAATTGTTCTTCGGTATCTATTCTCCTGTTCTTTCATTGTATAGTATCCTTGATTTTCACTTGGGCACAAGGCCGCCCCTTCCATCCTCCTTGGTAGCAACAAAGTTCTGGCCAGTGGGATGTGAGTGGAAGTGATGTATGCAACTTCTGAATTATGCCCTGAAAAATAAGAAGCCATGCCCTCCCGTTCCTTTTTCCCTCTTCCTGCTGGCTGGGATGCAAGCAAGGTGGTGAGTCATCTTGTACCATGTGGATGGGAAGGATAGCAGAGAAACAAGATGGAAGAAGCCTGGTATCCTGTACTGGTTGTATTATTTCTCTATAATAATCCACCCTAAAACATAGTGGCTTAAGTAACAAACATTTATGATCTCACAGTTCCTCTGGGTCAGGAATCTGGGTACGGTCTTGCTAGATCCTCTGGCTCAGGGTCTCTCCCAAGGGTGCAGCCAAGGTGTTGGCCAGGGCTGCTGTATCTCAGAGCTCAACTGAGGTGGGATTCACGTCCAAGCTCACTTACGTGGTTGTTGGCAGCCGTCAGGTCCCAGCTGACTGTTGACCTCTGACGTCAGTTTCTCGCTCTGTGGGCCTCTCCATGAGGCAGCTCACAACGAGGCAGACGGCTTCCCCCAGAGTAAGCAAGAGACTGAGAGAGAGCCAGCAAAATGGAAGGCAGTCCTTTCGTACCCCAGTGTCAGAAGCGACACCCCATCACCGCTGCCATGCACTGTTTGTTAGAAGGGAATCACAGGATCCAGCCTCCATTCAAGGGGAAGTGATTACACCAGGGCATGAAGACCAGGAGGAGAGGGTCACCAGGAGCCATTTTAGAGGCTGCCTGCCATGGGTCCTGACACCGTGGAGTTGCCCTCTCCTTGCTGGTCTGTTTCTGCTACAACCGTTAGGGGAGGTTAAATAAACGCTCATCTTCTTTAAGGCAGGGTGTACATTAGAGTAGCCACACCTGTATTCTAATTGATAGTATTTGTTTCATTCTAGGAAACATTATTCCAATTAATGAAGACCCTGCAGTAGCCGTTTCCTGGAATAACTGCCCAACTAAATCCTTTTCTTGGAAAATTTCCCCCTTTCTCCACCTCCGCCCCACCTCTCCTTTCTGGGAACTTCTGTGACCACTTTTGTAATAAATAACTTCAGTCCTCCCTGGCTTCACCTAATTGAAGAAAGTTTAAATAGCTGAACTAATGGGCCAACTCTGTCCCGCAGGCATTTAGAATCGAGATCCAGAGACCCTGGTCGGTGCCCTGCAGAACCGGGCATCATGTGAAGCTAGGACAGGGTCTGCATGTACATGGGAAATCGAGAAAGCCAGTTGCAGAGAGAGAAGGAAGGAAGAGGCAGATGTGCAGAGAGAAGCCTTCAGAGTGGCTCAGCTCAAGCCTTCCTGACCAGGCGCTGCCGAAGCCCGACTCTGCCCCCAACCCAAGCGTGGGAGATGCCTCCGTACCATTCCAAAAATATGTCCTCACCTCCCCCCACCCTTTTCTTTTACTTAAACTAGTTTGAGGGATCTTCAGGTCTTTGAAATTAAACAATATCTGACTACAAAAGGCCCTTCGTTTTTTGTGAGTTTTCAACACCCAACCTTAACATTGTCTCAACCAGCCCATGACAGCCTCAACCCTCTCCTCTACTTCCTCCCTGAAAAAATAATGAAGTCTTGCTGGAAAACACTGAGGTGGAGTCAACAGAGCCCACTCGGAAAGAATAGTGCCAGGGAGGGCACTGTATCTACATGTCTGTGATCCGATTCATTACTTAGTTGGAGGTCAGAAAAGGAGATGTTTTAGTTGGGAGGGGGGGCGGGGAGACAAAGGACTAAAGAAGTCATCTTCTCTTGCCTTAACCTTCTGCGCGCTCACATGCTGCTGGTCTAGACCAAAACCGAGTTACTCCGCATCCTTGTTACTGAGTCGTTAGAAAGACCCCCCACTCTGAGCTCACCCACACATTCTTCAAAGCCGCTCGGGTTCCTTTTGAGTTCCCTAATGGCTCTCTAAGAAGCAGTCTCTGCTCTGAGACAGCGTCTCTCTCCACACATCCTCTCAACATGTTACTCTCCGTCTGAAATTTTTACTGCAGAATTCAGGCCAGGGTGCTGCGGATGGGTTGTATTTCTTTAGTGGAATTCTGCACGCCCCTTCCTGAGTCACACTCTGCATTCCTTCGGTGCCTCCTCTGAGCTGAAGGGTCACTGGGCAGCAAAGCTATTGGTTGCACAGCCCCTGGAGGGCTTGTACCCAACCTTATCCTAGCAGCTGACCCTCTTGTGTGGAAGAAGGCAAAGTGGGATATAGTAAACAGGAAGGCAGCAAGCCCTACTTGGCCTGGAGAGCAGGAAACATCAGGGACCACGCTCAGCCCTGGGCCCGGATCACAAGCTTCTGAGTTTGCAACGCCTCCCAGGCCGGTTCCAAGATCGTTCCAGCAGCTTGGGGTTGTCAATGCTGCAGGAAGAATTTGTCCTAAGATGCCACCTCAACAATTTCACGGTTTCTGAGTCTGGTGTGATAGGTGGATAAACAGATGGATGAGAGGAGGAGAAGGTGGAGTTAGAGGGAGCAGAGAGGGACAGGTTTACCCCCTGCCACCTTACTGTAAACTGTTACTGACTCCACACAGCCCCCGCCTCCCGTACTCCCAACTTTCCCTCACCGAGCTGTATTTCTCTATTTCTACAACCTCTAACATACTTTATTTCTATCATCTGTCTTTCCATTCTAGAATCAGCTCCATGAGGGCAGGGGTCTTTGTTTGTACCCTGATAGTTCCTATGAGCCTGTACAGTGCCTGGTACAAAACAGGTTCTCAACAAATATTTATTGAATGAATGAATGGATGGATGGATGGATGAGTGAATAAATTTCCCTAGGGATGCTTTTAACAATATTCTTACTACATATCTTTTAATCTTCTCCTCCTGTTCTCCAAACTGGGAATGCCCTCTTCCAACCCTACCAATCATAATCTGATTCATCTTCCACGGGCCAGTTCCAGTTCCACTTCTGCAGTGTGGCAGAAGAGCCAGGCTTCCAGAGTTCAAATCTCTATTCTACTGCTTGCTCACTGTGGAACCTTGATTAAGTTACTTCATATCTCTAAGCCTGAGTTTTCTTATCTAATGGGATTACTGTGAAGATGAAGTAATACGATTTCTGAAATATGCTTAATTAACACACCTCTGCTACTGCACCCCAGTTGGGTACCTTCTCTTCCTCCTTTGAAGACCCATATTACATTAAGTCTTTCTTAAGAACTTGTCACATTTTCTCTTATATTCTAGTTGTCTTTATATATATAGTACTTTCCTTAACAGAAGGGATCTTCTCAACATAGCTAATCATCTGGGAAATGCAAATCAAAACCACAATGAGATACCACCTCACACCTGTCAGAATGGCTATCATCAAAAAGAACACAAATAACAAATGTTGGCCAGGATGTGGAGAAAAGGGAACCCTCGTACACTGTTGGTAAGAATGTAAATTGGTGCAGCCAGTGTAGAAAACTGTATAGAGGTTTCTCAAAAAAGTATAAACAGAACTACCATATGACCCTACAATTCCACTCCTGGGTATATATCCAAAAAAAACAAAATCACTAATTCGAAAAGATACATGTACCCCAATGTTCACTGCAGCATTATTTACAACAGCCAAGATATGGAAGCAACCTGAGTGTCCATCAACAGATGAATGGATAAAGAATATGTGGTATATATACACAATGGAATACTACACAACCATAAAAATGAATGAAATTTTGCCATTTGCAGCAACATGGATGGACTTGGAGGGCATTATGCTAAGTTAAGTAAGTCAGAAAAAGAAAGATACTGTATATTATCACTTATATGTTGAATCTAAAAAATACAACAAACTAGTGAATATAACAAAAGAGAAGCAACTCACAGATATAGAGAACAAACTAGTGGTTACCAGTGGGGAGAGGGAAGGGGGGAAGGGCAATATAGGGGTATGGGGATTAAGAGGTATAAACTATTAGGTATAAAATAAGCTACAAGGATATATGGTATAGCATGGGGAATATAGCCAATATTTTATAATTACTGTGAATGGAGTATAGCCTTTAAAAATTGTGAAACACTATATAGTACACCTGTAACTTATATAATATGGTATATCAACTATACATCATTTTAAAAATAAAAATAAATGAAAGAAAGGGAAGAAAAAGAAGGGTCCTTCTGACACAGTACTTTGCAACTATATGCTCTTAAACACCCCCCTTGAGTATTTATAAATGCAGCAAAGAAGTACCTAAGCCCAGGAGCGAACATTGCTGGGAAGAAAGAGAGAGGATGAGATCAGTACTCAGAGGCTGAGTTAAATTCCATTGTATATATGTGCCACATCTTCTTTATCCATTTCTATGTCGATGGACACTTAGGTTGCTTCCATATCTTGGCTATTGTAAATAGTGCTGTAGTGAACATGTACACTACATGGGGTGCATGTATCTTTCTCAATTAGTGTTTTTGTGTTTTTTGGATAAATACCCAGGAGTGGAACTGTTGGGTCATATGGTAGCCCCTTATCTGGAAGGGCTTGGAGGATGGGATATTGTGATGCAGAAACACATGATCAAAAAACCATTTATCCAGCACAGCCATTCCACGTCATGAGCCGCAACTCTATACAAGTTTCTGAGTGAGAGCCCGTGAAGAGGAATCGACCATCTCCTATGCATCAGAAGCACCCTCAGGAGCGAAAGTCAGGCTCAGACTTGAGGCAGCAAAGCCTTGTCTTCTGAAGAAAAGGACCTGCCCCTTGCTGTTACAGGAATCCCTGGAAAGTCGCTCATGCTAAACACTGGTATGTCTCTGCAATCTGGCTTTCTTCCCTTCAAAGGTTCCTGAACTGGTGGCAATTAACAGATCTGGGGAAGCCAAGAAAATGCACTGTGAGTATAGACAGCCTGACAGGACATTTACACAGCAGCAGTCGGAGCAGAACACTCCTTCCCCGGTGTGCCAGAGGTCAGCAGGGGAGATTCTGAGAGCAAGACGCCCATCTTTTCTCTTCTTTCTGAGATGGGCTTCTTCTGTCCGTTACAAGAGAGCCTGGTTGAGTTCTGGGAAGGATGAGTGACTGGGTGGAATTGCAGGGACAGCGGCAGATGGAGGAAACTTTACCCACTCCCACTCAGGACCACCAAAGCTCTTTTATAGGAAACAGAAGGGAAGTCACAGTCTAACTTCTTTTCCAGCTTTATTTAGGTATAATTGACAATCCCCAGCCCCTAGTAACCACCATTCCACTCTCTGCTTCTATGAGTTTGACTATTTTGGATTTCACATGTAAGTGGAATCATGCAGTATTTGCCTTTCTGTGTCTGGCTTATTTCATGTAGCATAATGTCCTCCAGGTTCATCCACCTCGTTGCAAATGGCAGGATTCCCTTTTCTTTAAGCTGAGTAACATTCCTTTATATATATCTATATCAAGAAAATGTTTATATATATATATGATATATTTATCCACTCATCCATTGACATTTAGGTTGTTTCCATGTTTCCACATCTTGGCTATTGTGAATAATGTTGATTTGAACATGGGAGTGTAGATTAATTATCAGGGAAATGCCAGTAAAACCACAGTGAGATATCATCTCACATCTGCTAGGATGGCTGTAATCGGAAAGACAAAAGATAACAAGTGTTGGAAAGGATATGGAAAAAAGGGAACCCTCATGCACTCTTGGAGGGAATGTAAATTGATACTTTTGAAAGCTGAATGAGCCAACCTGAGTTCACTGTCCTATCCATGGTCAGGATTCAGTGATTAGAACTTTATCCTCAATATCCTCCTTGCCTGTGTGCCAGGCTAGCAGGATCCTTTTTCTTGGAAAAGGTTTATAAGGGTCTCAGAGTACATACATGTGAGTGTATGCCTGAAAAACAGGCAGCCTTGAGATCCAACAGTGGCTTTGCCATCTACTGATAGCAGACTATCAACCTATCAGACCTGGGCAAGTGACTGACCCCCTAAGCTTTGCTTTCTCTGCCTCTGAAATGGGAAGAAAGTTAATACCTTCCTCACTGGGATTGTGCTTAGGAATAATAAAGAAATAAGCCGATTCCAGGCTGCCAAATGCCCTCAACGAAGTGTGGTTCCTTTGATCATTACTAAAAGAAGAAACCTATGTTCTGGGTTGGAGAGAAAGGGGCCCTCATGTCAAAGAAGGGAGAAGACTTGGCTTTTAGAATCTGCGTAGAATGCGTGTCTTGAAGCCATATATCTGGCTTTCCAAATTGAAAAGGAGATTACAACTTTTCAGTAGGGGTGATGAATAGGTTCACTGTGTTGATTGTGGAGTTGTATACATATGTCAAAACATATCAAATTATATACTTTCAATGTGTACAGTGTATTGCATTTCAGTTGCATCTCAATAAAGCAGTTAAAAAGGAAAATAATTCACTTGGAGAACAGCAACAAAAAGACCATAATAATGATTTTCAGGCAGGTGATTATAAGTGGACGGGTATACCTGTACATGAAAGCTCCAGTATAAACAACACTGTTCACACGTGATTATTCCTTGCAATTTTCTTAAAACCCCTCCTTTTCCTTCCCCTTCATCTATCCATATCCTTCATCTTTAAGCCCCAGCTTAAGTCCTACCTTCTCTCAGAGGCCTTCTCAGGCCATTCCACCTCATCATAGTTGAACCCACCTATGAGCGTCTTAACCTATACACACTCTAATTTCTCAAATAGTGCCTGTGACTCCTCACGCGCTCTCGTTCTATTATTTAAATCATCGTTTAACTTCATATGTGTCTGTGATGCTTTTGAAGGAGACACATCTTTTGTGTCTATGAACACATAGTGCTTGATAAATATTTCCTTATTGAATAATGACATTTAGAGTTCTACCTCCTAGGCTTGACTCTAATTGCCATGAACTCTAAGGAATGATCTCCAGTCTTCCACTGGATAGAAATTTTATGGTATCAATTATTACTTGACTAAGTAGGCCATCAGCTACATTCTGATTGCTTATCATTTGTTGTCATACAAGGAATCTGTTTTAATTGTATTGACTGGATTCATCCATAATGGCTTTTCATACAAAACTAATGGCTCTCAGACTTGAGAAAACTGACCCCCAGGAAAGCCTAGTTTGATTGCATCAGAGTTTCAAAGCCTTGTTCCAGCCCCATCTCCACGTCAGCAGCATAGTTCTCAATGGCAGTCAAGCCGGGGGCCCGGAACGCAGGGTGCCTGGGAGCAGCTCCCCAACGACAGCCCTGATCCTATTCCATTATCCTAAGCCCTTTCCTTTTCTGTTTGTTTGTTTTGGGCTCTCCTGGAAGTCTAATGGAGTCAGATACCACGTCTCCCAGAAGAGGAATGACATTTATAACCCCCTTCTGCTGCTGCAAATGGAGGGGTTATCTAGCTCTTTCCCCGATCAGCAGTCCCTGCCATCTCAGGCGGCCTCTCAGACTGGTGCCCTTGGAGTCAACTCCAAGGCTGGTGGTTTCGGCAGCCAGGGAGCCTCAGACCTGAGCAGCAGGCCCACGGTTGAGAGTTAGCAAGACAGCTCTAAGTATCCTCTTCCTGTTTCAGAGAGTTGCTGGCAGGTTTCTGCAAACCTGCAGCTTATTTATGTCTTTAACGCTGGGCTCCTGGCCACTGCTCACTGCAGGACTAGATGGAGGTCTGTTTAATATTAGGCCAATCCTCCCACCCTGGCCGCCATCTGAATGAGGAAGGATGGGCCCATCATGTTCAGCGCCTGCCAAGGAAGCAAAGTGACTGGAGATTGCCACAGGGATGTACCCTTGGGAGTGGCGAGGAGGGATTTGTTTCTCTGGTATCTAATGGAAGACAGAGAGCAGCTTTTTGGGAACTAAAAAATACAGGAATATTTAAGAGGGATGCTCTTTCCCCAAAACAGTCTCTATGGTTCTATTTTTCCCTTAAATAATAATTTACTGCTGAATTCATTGTTGGCTTAGCATTTCCTAAACAGGGATCCATGGTGTCAATAGATATTTCTTTTTAAAAGTGTAGAAAAAAGTTGGGGAAATAAAGATCTGGAGAACAAGGGCTCTAGGACCAACCAAAGGAAGCGGTAAAGGTTACAGCAGTCATGGAAATGCGATGTCCAAGGCAGGCCTGATGCAGACCAGGCAGAAAGGAGGTGAGTTCCAGGCAAAAGGGGTCAACGAACAATAAAAGGAAAATGCTCAGGGAGAAAAGAGAGACCTCTGGCTTGGAGAGTTCGGTGCAGACTAATTTTTACTGGAGTAATTCCAGGGACGTTTTCTCCCTTCTCATCTCTTTCAGGAGACATTGCAAGCAGCCTGCTTGTGGCCGACCCTGTTGTTTGCCTCTCCTAGAGCTCACACTTGCACACGCATGCAAGTGTGCATACACACAAACACACACTTCTTCTTGGTTCTGTCTAGGTGCCCCACCCCCAAGTTGTCAGGGAAAGGAACACCTCACCCCAGAAGATGAACATTGGTTAGTTTAAGCTAATTATAGTAATTTCTTCCCTGTTGCCATGAACTGGTTGGGCACGACCACGTAACACAAGTCTGACAAATGGAACCTGAGGGGTGGCCCTTTCAGGGCTTCTGGGAAGATTTTTCTCCATAATAAGAAGAGGCAGACACATGGAAAGAAACACCCCCTTCTTTGCTGGGTGTGGATTTTCTGTGTGACATATCAGGAACTACCACAAGTATGCAGCTCGGCAGGAGATGGGGAGCGGGTTGTAGACATTGTGGGAATGGCGGAACAGCGGGATGTAAATGACCTGGATCCTTGATGACACAGTCAAATGGCCAGATTGACCCTGGAACCACTCTTCCTCTGGACGTGGTGAGATATAAAGTCCATTCTGCTTAGGCCACTGGTAGTTGAGTCTTCGGTTCCTTGCAGCTAGATGTTTCACGTTAAGAGCTTTTCCCCTTCACGGAACACATCTAACAACGTGACCATTAGGCCACCCACCTAATTCCTTGGCCAAACTCTTCACTTAGCTCCATCAGAATGTAAAATTTGGTCCTCCAGGCTGCCCCTGGCCAATGCCTTCCTCTGTGTCCCCCCCTCTCCGCTTCCTCTCCTTTGGGGGTGCCCTGGCTCTCACCCTCACCAACTCCAATCACCATGGGTTACCTTGTATCTACTGATGGTTCAGAACACAGGTTTTATAGTCAAACAGACTTGAGTTTTAACCCTGGCTCTACCACTTGTTCGTTGGAGTCCTCATAAAAGTAATTCAACTTCCCTGAAGTGTAGTTTCCTCAGCTGTAAAACAGGAAAAGTATCTCATCTCATAGAGGTCTATTTTAAGAATTCTATGAGATGATAATGAAAAGAGCTTAACAGTACCTTACATGCAGTAAGTGGTCTGTAAGTCATAGTCTTAAAAATGTTAACGATTATTTTAATTAAAATTGATAATTGCTTTGGATTAACTAAGGCTACCTGATTCAGATTGGATCGTTCAAATGGCAATAGGGCATTGTTGCCACCAAATGCAGTATAGCAGCAAGGAAAGGTAATAATAACTAGTCTGGGTACCTTGCCTTATAATCTGATATTTTACCAAACATATTTTAATGTTTGTTTACTCCCCAAAAGAATCTTTTAAATATCAGTATCATTCCCACTTTGCTGAAGCAAATGAAGTTAAGAGAGCCTAAGTTCATGCCTCGGCTAACATAATTGGTGATTGAAATATAAATCTTAACAAACTCCAAAATACATTCTCTTTCCACCACACTGCCCTACACATTCGCATCCATCTAGCTGCTATAGTCAATTGCTCTCAGCTCCTAAACTTTTGTGACTGGCTTCTAATACATCCTAGATTGGTTGGTTGCTTTCTGTTTAGAAACTTTCATGTTAATATTTCTTGAAAACGTTCAGTGGTTCTGAGAGTGTTTCTGTGTTGGGGGAGAGGAGGAGGATTATGGCGAACAGCCCAGTGTTCTAGCATCCTCTATGGAAGGCTGAGTTTGCCACTGTGCTTTGTATAAGCAGCTCCTGTTTTGGGCAATAATTTGTGTATTCACTCTACTTCTTAGCCTTTCTTTGTTCCCCCAGGGGGTGAGACTTTGTGATAAGCAGTCTCTAATGAGGTTTATGTGACTAAGAGTGGACATTGCTGCTAAAACTGTTTACCATCTACTGAGTGTCAACAGGGTCCACTGTGTGGCTGTCAAGAGATGCTTGTTCAAACAGAGAAGGACAGAAAAAGAGAGAGAGAGAGGAAGGAAATATTCTATCCAGGGAAAATAAGGATGGGTTAGAAACTAGAGAAGGAAATCTTTTGGAAATTCATTGCCAAAGAAACAACTTAATTTAACGCTTGGTTTAATGGCTTGGGAATGTGTATAAAGTCCACTTTTAACTGGTATTCTTGTAGATGACAGTCTAAATTGTTCTCACTCAAAAACCACCCATGTATTTTGGACATCTTTTGTTATCTTCCTTCTTTTCTAGTGTCTACCAAGGTCAACCCAAAGTGGGAACTTAAATATGAAGGGCTGAGTTTCTTTGGGTTTTCTGTTGTGTTTTGCAATATTCGAATAGAGACTTGAGATGATCACTGGTCAGGGATCTTTAGAAGAGAGGTTCTAGCTTTGAGTGGGAGTTGTACTGAATTACCATTTGAACCCTTTCCGGCTCCAAAATTTAACTGTGTAAGCATTGGTTGGCTGTTGAGTTATTCTACTGTTCTGTGCATCTGGAGTAACAGTCTCCTGGTATATCTTTTGGGTTCATTCTACTTTTGTAAAGTTCAGATTAAGAGTATGACCTCTCTGAGATACATTATTCTTTAGGGAAGATCTTGGTCTAGGTCTGGGTTTCACTACAGGCAAAAATTTGAGTGCCAGTTGTTTATTTAGGGGGTGACCATGGGAAGCACTGGTAAGGAAGTGAAGAAGTGGGACAGGAAATGGAAGGAAGCCAATGAAGGGTACATTTCAGAGCCTGTTAGCAGGGTGGGCAACTGGAATTCAGTCCTGCTGGGGTGCTCTGGGAGATAGTGTAGAACATGCCTCAGAGTTATCCCAACTGAAGGATTAAGAAGCTGGGGGATTTACCCACCCATAACATCCCCAATCTGCCACTGATTCAAGGGTGATTCCTAAGGGAATCCGGTATTAATTAAACTCTGGTATTAATACCAGATTGTACACAAGCTCCCCTGTGTACAAGTGGAACTTGATCCTGCAATCAGGTAGAAAGTCTTCAGGAACAGAGTTGTCGATGTTCACAGCAAGCAGCCTTGGGTGTGTAGAGGCGAATGCCAAGGCAAATGGCAAATGGTGTGTGCTAGATTGTTGTCTTTGTGGTTCTCAACTTTTGAAATTTCTTTCTGCTGATTCTAGGCACTGGTCTTTTTCATGACCTTCAAGAGTGAAGAGGGGAAGGGGGAAGGTGGAAATAGCTTTGTATTCCACGACCACATCTGTTCCTGATGCTACAGCTCTAGTCAGCTCCTTGACATTGGAGCATAACTTAGAAGCACATGATGAAAACTCCATCTGTTGTAAGTGTTTGTGGATCGAGATAAATTGGATTATGCATGTGAATTAGTGAAATCTTAATGTGGATTTTTGAATATGCTGTTTTAAAAATCTGTTGCTGCAGAATCTCTGAATGGATTATTATTTCTTTAACATATTAGAACAACCCTTTGTGGTACTGTGTGTGTGTGTGTTTCCCCAACTAGATAAGCTCTTTGAGGATCTAGTACAATGTTTGAGTATACAATGTTGTATAAATATCTAACAAAAAATTTATTATTATTATGTACCTGTTATGGAGTACACTCTAGGAAAGAGGTTTCGGTTATGAGGACAGTCCTTATCAGTGAAGAAGGCAGGCTCAACACAGTTAAAATGAATAGTAAGGAGCAGAGAGAAATTTCAGTGAAAATTTCTTTCTCCTGGCAGAAAGATTACAAGATCCTGTTGGGGATTTCAACTAAAGATGTTGGATTGAACGCATGTCTTAATGTCTAGTCCCTCCTGAAATTCCTCTAAAATAACAGTAAAAGGATTAAAAAACAAAAAGGCATAAACATATAAAAACAAAGAATTCCAGAGAGGATACAATAGCAACGAAATTTTGGAAGTTGGAAGGCAGATGCCTGCATAGTTACTGATTACCTCAACAAAGATAAATCTTAAGTGAGGGAAGTGGAGACACAATTTATAGTGAAGAACCCACAAAAGTCTTAGGAATTGGGGGTACTTGTAGAAGCTGGGGGAGAGGTAAGCTTACAAGAGGTGGTATTGAGTAAAAGTCTGTTTAAGAAGCACTGAGACCCTTCATATCCCTTCTCTCCCATGGAGCCAGGTGACAGACTCCCCCGCCACCCTAGAAGAAGAAAGAGGGTTGGTCTTTGGAAAAGATAAATCATAGTCTCTGGACTGGAGGACACCAGCCACAGCTGAGGGTGGAGATGGTGTAATAAAAATAGGAGGATTAAATGAATACTTACTGAATGTTGAAACTCAGACATTCTTCTCCCTCTACTTGGCTCTCAAAACACTGGAAATCAGGTTTATATCCTCCACACAGCAAATTAACAGAGCCTTCTTACTGGAATCTGATCAGCTTACAGGAAAAGACCTAAAGATCTTAGGGTTCTGCAGAAAATGGCTTGTCCAGCTCACCCTACCATGAAGCTCACAGTCGATAACCCCACTGACTCAGAGTTTCCAATCAGCCTTTGAGCGTCCTGCTTTTAAATATGAGCATCTAGCCAAGCCAGACATATTAGGGGAAAATCTCAATTATAAAGATTAGGAACAAAACCAATACACAGAGGAAAATAACTTGGAGGCAGAGAAAAACTGAAAAAAAAACCCTATAATATCTTTGGGAAAAAAGATATTGCAGGGCTTCCCTGGTGGCGCAGTGGTTGGGAGTCTGCCTGCCAATGCAGGGGACACGGGTTTGAGCCCTGGTCCGGGAAGATCCCACATGCCGCGGAGCAGCTGGGCCCGTGAGCCACAATTGCTGAGCCTGCGCGTCTGGAGCCTGTGCTCCACGGCAAGAGAGGCCGCGATAGTGAGAGGCCCATGCACTGCGATGAAGAGTGGCCCCCACTTGCCACAACTGGAGAAAGCCCTAGCACAGAAACGAAGACCCAACACAGCCATAAATAAATAAATAAATAAAATTTAAAAGAATAAGGCTTAAAAAAAAAAAAAGATATTGCAGCCATAAAAGAGAAGCAGGAGACTATTTAAATGAAGAATACTCAGGGACTCCCCTGGTGGCACAGTGGTTAAGAATCCGCCTGCCAATGCAGGGGACATGGGTTCGAACCCTGGTCCGGGAAGATCCCACATGCCGCAGAGCAACTAAGCCCGTGTGCCATGACTACTGAGCCTGCGCTCTAGAGCCCACGTGCCACAACTACTGAGCCTGCACTCTAGAGCCTGCGTGCCACAACTACTGAAGCCTGCGTGCCACAACTACTGAAGCCTGCGTGCCTAGAGCCCGTGCTCCGCAACAAGAGAAGCCACCACAATGAGAAGCCCATGCACCGCAAGGAAGAATAGACCCTGCTCGCCACAACTAGAGAGAAAGCCCGCAAGTAGCAGTGACGACCCAACACAGCCAAAAATTAATTAATTAATTAATTAAAAAATAATAAAAAAATAAATAAATGAAGAATACTCAGAACAAAGAAGAGGTCTCAGAAATTAAAAACAAGATAGCAGAAATGTAAAAACTCAGAAAAAAGATAAAGAACAAAATGAAAAAGAGAACCAGTTTGCAGGGCAGAAATAGAGATACAGATGTAGAGAACAAACGTATGGACACCAAGAGGGGAAAGCCAGGGAGGGGTGTTGGTGGTGGTGTGATGAATTGGGAGATTGGGATTGACATGTATACACTAATATGTATAAAATGGATGACTAATAAGAACCTGCTGTATAAAAAAATAAATTAAATTAAATTCAAAAATTCAAAAAAACAAAAAGAAAAAGAGAAGGAAAATAGGAAAGGACAGATAAGGAGATGACAGAAAACCATTCCAGCATCTCCAACATCCGAATAAAAAGAGTTCCAGAGAAGATGATGTTTTCAACAAAACTATCGAAGAAAATTTCTCAGAACTCTAGTATATGTTTCCAGAGTGAAAAACAATCATTGTGACCTTCAGAACACGTGTCTAGAAGACATCACTGGTACCTTGTCCAGATTCCCTGTATGGGGCCAGCACATCCAACTGTTGACCACTCTGGGCTCACAGCCCCCTTCTCTGGGGAACTGCCCTCAGCCAAAGGGCAGCTGTGTCTCCTGGGAGGTTCCACCCACCACTCCAGCTCCTACACAGGAGAGCTCACACCAATGACTGATGGGAAATGTCTAGAGTCTTGTCCCGAAAGGGGAACCAACTCTGGTACAATCTGTGCTCCAGAGCAGAGCGGGGTATCAGGCCAAACTAACTTCCAGCCAAACCACGTCCTTAGCTCTTTCCCCAGAACCATCCTCCTTCCCTCATTTATCTTCTCCTGAGATTAATCCCTCAATTAGTCACATGTACTCAAAATCCTGTCTCAATCTCAGTTTCTAGGAAACCCAATCTAAGGTGATAGAAGACAAAGAAGATTCTAAAAGCTTCCAGAGTAAAAAGCAGGCATTATACAAAATCTCAAAAATCAGAATGGCATCAGCTTTCTCAGCAGTGGAAGCTGAAAGACAAGGGAGCAATTCCTTAACAATTCTGAAGGAAAATGATTTCCAATATAGGAGTGGATGTTGAGTACCCAAGATAATGAAGGGGAAGAGGAAATCAAAGGATTTTGGATTTTCAGACTCCAAGATCTCCAAAAGTCTATCTCATTTTCATTCTTTCTCAGAGATACTTCACCAAAACAAGGAAGTAAACCCAGGAAGAGGCAGACATAGAATGCAGGAAATAGAAGACCCAACGAAAAGGGGAGGCGAAGAGAAAGTCCAGGAAAATGATGAAGGAAGATCCCAAGATGACAGCTGTGAACAGGCCTATAGGGCAGGCTTCAGGAGGGACCTCTTCAGAGCATATAAAATTAATAGACTCTCTAATGTATGTGAAGATGCGGAAAGAGATACACAGTTGGGGGACAGTTAAGGAATATGGTAATGACAGTTGCACAGAAAACTAAGCACATGTAAAAACAAAGCCATTATTAACTTTAGGACAACAAATGTTTGTGCTGGGAAGGTAATCATACATGACTCAGGTATGGAGTTTACAAAGTCATCAAGTACTACATATCAATCTAACCAAAATTATAAAAGATAAGGGACAAAAAAAAGTCTATGTGTAGCAGGCTTGGGTGGCGGATGGGGAAGGATAAATCCTCATCTTCCATAGTTGGAAGTCAATAGATGATGTTTAACACTGAAAAATCAAGAATTGCAGTTGAACCATGTTAAGGATAAAGACCACAAGAAAGGCCAAAGGGGTTGAAAGCAGGGGCTTTGGAGGAGTGGTAAATGGATGGGGAGAGGCTGCTGTGTTTTCTGAAAGCTTTGTAGATGCATTTGATTCTTTAAATGCTGTGCGGTATAACCTTGATTTTTAAAACTACATTAAAAATTAAAATGCCTCCAGGGATAGACACCAGGGGACACAACTAGATTGTTGGATTAAATGCTGTGAGGAGGGCAGTTTTGATCAGTTGCTGGCGTGGAGCCCGGGTTGAGGAAATATTTTTCTCAAGGGACCTAAAATGCTGAGAGAAAAAGCTGACTCTGGCCCAGAGGGTGGAAGTAGAGTGATGACATGTGAGGGACCTAAGAGCTCCCGGACTCCAGGGTCGGAGCTGGAGCCTGCTGGTTGGGAGGAAATTGGGAAGAGTCCATCGTATTATTACGGGCTTCTGCAACTGGTGAACTCCCGAGTCGTCACACTAAGATTAAAGCCAAATTAGAGTGCCCACTTGCTCGTTTTCAAGACAACAGTCCTCACCCACTTCAAAGTCTCCTCAGCTTACTGGGGGAGTCTTCAAAGGTGTCTTCACGCAGGCTCACAAATCTGCCAGCTACAGTCAACACACCTAGGCCACAGTGGTACTCCTTTCTGGCCCCTCACTCTCCTGCCCAGGTTGTCCAGAGGTTCATCCTGTCACTGAGTCTCACTCAGCACTAAATATGGAGGCCGTGGTCCTAAGCTCTCTCACACTGGATTAGATGTCAGTTTACTCTTGACCGGATACCCAGGATGAGGCTGGTTGTCATGGCAATAGCTTTGAAGGGGGCTAAAGGTAAAGCACGGATGCAAATCTGAAACCTGACTTTTGGAGGCACCTTTCCTGTTTTCCCAGGAGATGGCCAAGGAAGTTATCCCAAAGGTGATAAATGTGGGAGACCCACTGGGGGACGCTCATGTCTAGTGGTGCATCCTTCGAGAATACTCAGGGTAGGAAGAGAATTGCCTAGCCGACCAACATAACTTCTCAGTTGAAATAAGACCACTGGCTAAACATCAATATATATATTATTATATCCATTGGATTAACCAGAGGAGTTACCAGAAGATTCATTTAAGTGGTGAATTCCTCTCTTTCTTTAGAAAATGAATCAATTTACCTAAGGGTGATGGACACACCTATTCTGAGTCTGTAAATTTGAGTAAATCAGTAACAGACTCACAGCTACTGCTCCCAAGGGCCTGGACAGAACTTTACAGAACTGGTTCCTAGAGACCTGAGTTCCTTTTTTAACCTTAGTGAAAACCAAGACTCAGAGAGGTTAAGCAACATACCCAAGTCACACAGCGAGTAAATAGCAAGTCTACACATTCCACGTCTGGATATCTTTTGGCTCAAATTCTCTGCCCTTTAAAGTGAGGCAACCGTCTTTACAAAGATGTAAAGTTGAACATATTCCCACATATTCCTAAATCTATTATCATAGTTCTTGTGGGAGTCTGACAGCCATGGATTACTCAACTCAGACATCAGATGCTGATATAAACCAGCAGCCCCAGACCCCTGCCTGCCTTAGAATCTTCTACCGTAAGCAAGAGGGAGTGGATGGGCAGGCGGGAGCAGGAACAACAAATAACAATGAGCCCAACAGACTGCCTGGCTTCCTGCACAGAGAGCACATGAAGAGCTCTGATTGGGAAGCTTAAACGTGACCTCTTTGGCCAGGGCAGCTCATCAAGACCGATGGTCAATGGATTCCACGGCCAACATTAAATTACCAAATGACACCTGAGAAGTTCAATCTCTTTTTCCCCGCAAGTAACCCACCACCTCTCTGCAAGCCTCCTAGTCTCCTCCACCCACTCACATTTAGGTCTCTCCACTCTGACAGCTGACCTATCTCACTTCTCATTGCCCCAATCTGACAACAGATCAAAGATGTCAAATACTTTCCATTCCTTTCTCCCCAAGTTACTTTTGTAGCCCTCCACTTAAACACCTCTCTCGTGGTCAGGCCAGCCCTGGGATTCCATAGAGAGAGGATCTGCCTTTCACTTTGTCCAGCCACTAAACAGGTTCAGGAAAGTTTCTTGAGCATGGGATCCAAGGTCACTAGAAGAGATATCAACTATAATAGCGGGAGCCTTGGAACCACCCATGAGGCCTGTCTTGCAACCATATAAGAATTAGTCCTGAGAAAGCTTCCATACCCTTAGGCTGATTTCTTTTATAAAGAGTAAATGAAAATAATGAAACATCATATGATTGAGGAAATGAGAGGAAACTAAGTGTTTCTGGACCCGTACAGAGAGACTCCATACTCATGGGGATTTGGGAGCCTTTAGAGGAATCACCGCCCTTATTAAAACAAAACACAGACCCTCTAAAGTCTAACACTGGAAGCAAAAGCCCCAAGAGGGGAAGGCGAAATGACCCACTAGTGCCACTAAGTACAGTGTCAAGGTTAGAATTCATGTTCTGGAATCTGACATATTTAGATTCCAATCCCAGCTCCACTTCAGCACTACGTAGGGTTATGAGGGAAATTATCTAAGTCCCTTGAGCCTCAACTTCATCATTAGTAAAATCAGTTAATAACGTCTTCACGAACTAGGGCATGTGAAGTATGCACGCAGTGTCAGCTCAAGGCAAGCAGTCACTGGATGTCAACTGGTGTTATTAGGACAGGGTCATCTTCTGCTTAGGGTTTGATCACTGTTACTGATGCCACCTCCACAGTAATTCCCAAGAGAGTGGTAATTCTCCCTCCTTTAGTGATTTACAGTGGGGTTTTTTCCTGTGAACGTGTGTGTGTGTGTATATGCACACAGAGAGAAATATATTTACACAGTTGCAATCTACAAAGTGGTAGAGCTAAGATTTGAACCTGTATCTGACTCCAGAGCCACAATGAAGACTCAGGGATATTACGTTCAGAAAACCCAAGTGCCAACCACACAAAAAGGAGAGAGGATCTTCCTTCCCTTCTCCCCACCTCCCTATTCACTTCCCTCCCACCCTCCTTCCAAACAAAGAAGGATATTCTGCTAACATGAATGGGGAGAGACCAAGGCACCTGTTAGGTCACTGTGACTAGTAGGCATGGTTGGTGCACCATTTTCCACTCACTCTCCTGCTCCTGCCTTTTCTCTTCAAGCAGTTAAGTGTACAAGTCAAGCTAGTACCTACTCTGCTCCTTCAACTTCCTTCCTCTATGAGTCTGGACAGAGAGCAGAGAGGATGTGAGTGGCTGAAGATGTTAGCTGAGACAGTGAACTTTCCTGAAGTGCCTTTTTGGTCGACTGTTATCACATTTAGAAGATCAGGCAAAGTCTATCAGTTGCAGATTTGGCCTGGTTATTTCTGATACAGGCTGATGGGCAATCAGTCCAATTAGCACACACTTTTGACAAGGTCTAAAATTCCAAATCAACATTCTAGCCCTCCTAGTTGTGCTGTACATTCTGGGACTACAGAGACTATAACTACTGACACAAACGGAAATATCTCACCTAAATTATCCTTCTACCTTAACTACCCATCTGTGACGGTTAACTTTATGTGTCAACTTGACTAGGTCATGGGGGAACCCGGATATTTGGTTAAACATCATTTCTGGGTGTGTCTGTGAGAGCTTTCCAGATGAGATTAATACTTGAATCAACAGGGACTTCCCTGGTGGTCTAGTGCATAAGACTCCATGCTCCCAGTGCAGGGGGCCTGGGTTGGATCCCTGGTTGGGAAACTAGATCCCACATGCCACAACTAACAGTTCACATGCTGCAACTAAAGATCCCACGTGCCGCAACTAAGACCCAGTGCAGCCAAAATAAATAAATAATATTTTTAAAAGGTATTTGAATCAGCAGACTGGGTAAAGTAAATGGCCCTCCCCAATGTGGGTAGGCACCATCCAATCCTTTGAGAGCCTGAATAGTACAAAAAGGTGGAGGAAGGGAGGATTTGCTCTCTGCCTGACTCCTTGAGCTGAGGAATTGGTCTTCTCCTGCTCTGGGATTGGGACTTACACCTGGTTCTCAGGCCTTTGGACCCAGACTGGAACTATGGCACCACTTTTCCTGGGTCTCCAACTTGCAGACAACAAATCGTAAGACTTCACAGCCCCCATAGCTGGGTGAACCAATTCCTTAAAATAAATCTCACATAAGTGTCTGTGTGCACACACATATACATATCTTCTATTGGTTCTTTCTCTGGAGAACCCTGACTGATACACCATCTGATCTTTAACTCATCTAAAAGCTACTCAAGAGCGGAAACTGTATCCTTTACTAATTCCATCTCTTTGAAGCCTGGAAGAACACACAACTCTTGCACAGACTTACTTTACTTACTGCCCTTTATGGATTTCTGTGATAGGATGATATTTACAAATAGTATCATAGAGTAGTTAAACGTTAAAGATGTTATCCCATGAATCAAAATCAACTCCAAGTGAATAGAAATTTAATATAAAAATCCCAGCCACCAACTAATGAAGAAAATGTAATATTTTTCAAAATTCTAAGTAATTTTTTAAGCATAGAAGACAAAAGACAAAATTCTAAACATAGAAGTAATAGAAGAGGTAATTCCCTGGCGGTCCAGTGGTTAGGACTCTGTGCTTTCACTGCCGAGGGCACGGGTTCAATACCTGGTTGGGGAACTAAGATCCCACAAGCCTCACGGTGCGGCCAAAAAGAAAAAAATTATATAAAAAAATAGAAGTAATAGAAGAAATAATAAGGGAAGGGAAGAGATTGATTGGTTTCACTACATTTCAGAATTTAGAACTAAAGATAAAAAATAATTGTAAAGGCTAAGATAAACAGATGTTGAAAGTATGTTTGAGAAAGAGTTAAAAATTTTTCAATCCTGAGCTGATAAAAATAGATAACAAAACCCCTAAGACACTGGTAAAGAAAATTACTTGGACAAAAATTCCCAAAAGAAGATTTAAAAAACTTGTTTGCAAATATTTATAGCCACTTTATTCATAGTTGTCCAAAGAGGAAACCACCCAACTGGCTAATGGATAAACGAATTGTGACACATTCGTACAATAGAATATCATACTGCTAGAAAAAGGAACAACCGCTGATATATGGAACAACACGAAGTCTCAAAATCATTATGCTGTGACAGAAGCCAGACACAAAAGAACCACACATACTTTATGATTCCATGTATGTGACATTCTGGAAAAAGAAAAACTATAGGAACAGACAACAGATTAGAGGATGCCAAGGGCTGGAGATCTAAGGAGAAGATTGTCTACAAAGAGAACTTTTGGGGGTGGTGAAGAATATTTTATATCTTGATTGAGATGAGGGGGGTACATGATTATAAACATTTGCCAAAAACAATACATCTGAAAATGATGAATTTTACAAATATAACTGATAATATCCAACTCTGGCTAGGTTTCAAATAATCTAGTATTCTCATATAGTAATGTTGGTGATGTAAATTGGAATGACTTTTTGGAAATCATTCTTGAAATATGTATCAAGAGTCATAAAATGTTTACTCTTCGACTTGGAAATACGATTTATGGGAATGTATGCCAAGAAAATTCTGCAAAATGGTTTGAACAATCATGTTCATGGAATAATTTATTGAAAACCTTAAACAATTAGAGAAACTCAGTTTCCAATAGTGGGGGAATGGCTCATTGAATTATTATGGAAAATTTTATGGTAGTACTATGCAATAATTAAAATGATTGTTATAAAATCTATCCAGCCACATATATATACAAAAGTATGTATATGATGTAACGTTACTGAAGAGAGCCAAATACAGACTTAGATGTGCATTCTAGAAAGGCAGTAAGTATAGTGGTTAAGAGCATAGATTCCATAGCTAAACTGGCTAGGTTCATGTCCCAGCCCTGCCACCTTCCTGCTGTGACCTTGGGTAGCTTACTTAACCTCTCTGATGCTCGATTTCCTCATTTGTAGAGTAGGAAAAGTAATAATAGCTTCCTCACAGGTTTTTTTCTAAGGGTTAAATGAGTTACTATCACATAAAACTCTTATACTAAACTACTTGGCACAGAGTAAGCACTTTATATAAGTGTTTGCTGTGCTGTTTTATCTCTGCAAATGCAAAAGTGCTGGACAAAAATAACACAACAGTATCATTCTGGTGTATGTGGTTGTGGAAATATTACATCAGGATGGTTAAGATTGTGGGAACTTTTGACTATTTTTTCCATTTTTGCATTTTAAAAAATCATTTTGATTTTTAAAGGCTTGTGTAGATCTCACAACAGATTTGCATTTATATTTCATTAAATGGACATTTTTTTCAGATTTTTTTTTTTTTTGGCTTCCTGTTCATGGATTTCCAAGTGATGGTGTGACTAAAGAGCTAAAGGGCTACATACACCAATGATCCCTGTAAGTGCCATTGAAAGAGAGACTCTGAAAACTAGGAAACGTCACAAAATGGTTTGAAGGTAACCATATCCATGGAAATACTAATTACAGGTTATTTATTACGTTAAACCATTAGAAGAAGCCCGATTTCCAATAGCAGGAAAATGATGAATTAAGTTACAAGATAGCTACCCAAAGGAATATTTTCAATAATTTAAATTATGATTGAAAAGATTATATAACGATCTATACACACGGAAATGTGTAGGAACAGAAGTCTGGGGAAGAAAGTTGAATATTTTTGTCTGGAAACAAAGCTTAAGATGCATGGGGGAGGGATGGATTCCTCTCTCTTGGGTCTCTATGCTCCTCAGTTTCTTGGAATTTCTTATTCTGGTATTGGAGGTAGGTAGTGCCTTCCAAAGCAGCCAATACTACAGCTCTGCTTTTCTCTGTGGAGCTGGCTTCCACATAAGATATATGCTGGGTGGAAACAGGGCAGCACAGGCCTACCTTGGCGCTTTCTGCCTGTGTGTTCCGGGCAGCACTGAGAGCCAAGCCTGGACTCCAAACAAATCTGGGGAAATTTATGCTGACACTTGGTTCCACATCTGGAAATGCTGAGGGTCAGTTATGATTCTTAGCATTGTGGTCATTTTCTTCTTCAGCAAAACTTCAACATACCTCGCAGTCAAGCGTTCTTCTTTCCAGACGCCCTGGGCGTTCCAGCAACCAACTCTCCGAAAAAGGGATGGGTTTACAGGTTCAGGCCACAAGGTGAAATTTTCCAGTGTTTTCGGCTGGAAAAATCCAGACCCGTGTAGATCTGCTACCTGTTAGGTTCTGGTCACGGGAGGCAGGAGACATATTTTTAGATAATATTCCCTAGATTAAATAGACCATTTGAAAAAATGTTTTCTTCCAAGACTTTGCATGTCTTTTAAGAACCGATTAAACTTGACAATTTAAATCTTGTGCCTTAGACCTGCCTAAGGGAAAATTATGAAAAAGAAACAAATGGACTTTTGGTAAAGTTAGAAGACCAATGGAAAATAGAAGTAACTTAAAGGAAGTTTTTATCATTATTTTACATAAAAGAAAATGGTCAGCTGAAGCAAATAGAAGTGTCTACTTCACAGTTTAAAGAGAATTTTACTTATACCTTGTCCTATCTTTTGCTTCATAGCTTGCATAATTTGTCTTTCAGCAGAGGGAAAAAACGTTGTTTATTTATGCCTTGACCTAGACAGAGGGAAGGGACTTCAGTGGGAAGATTTTAACATCATGAAGTACTTTGTCAGTCAATAAACTGCTTTTCAAAAGTGCTGTATTATTACCCACCCCCCTTATTTTTCAATGTCATAATTATTTATAGGGCCAGTTGCAGGCTTGACTCTGCTAAAACCATTTCTGGGAGGGCTCTCAGCCCTTATCCCAAGCACAATACCGCTCTATTAGGCCTCTGCACAGATGTTTGTTCATATGGATCCTGACTCAGCTGTGTGTGTGTGTGTGTGTGTGTGTGTGTGTGTGTGTTAGTAGTGGCAAGGGTTACTCTTAATCTGGGTTTTTCTGGAACATGGAGAGCACAGAGTGATCCTCTTCATTACCCTGTGCCAATAAGATGGTCTCGATGTCACAGGTGACACAAACCCCCTACCCACTGTCCACCCAAATGGGAAGCCAGTGGGGTTTTGATTCGCCGTGGCCATGGAAATTGGACCACCCCTGAGAAAAGCACAGACAGGTTGTGCGGGGTCACGAGATCCTCACCAGATATAGACATGCAGACCTCATGCTCCTCGACATGGCAGGAGTCAGGAAAGCTTTGAAAATCTGCTTTGGCCTAAAGTGCATCTGACGTTAGGCAAGGAGACACCCTGTAAAGCTGAACATCTTACCGGGCACCCTAATGTGGCATGTCCTTAGACCCGGAGTGCTGCATCAAAGATGCGACCTAACAGAGAGATTAAAAACAAGGACTTGGGAGCCTGCCTGCCTGGATCTGGACCCTGCACTGCCACTTCTGAGCTGGGGAACCCTGGGCAAATTACTTAACCTCTCTGTTTATTTTTCTGTAAAAGGGTGATGTTAATTGTACCTACTTCATAGAGATGGTAGGAGGACCCTCATTTGCAAAGTGCTTAAACTTATGCCTGGTCACTCTTACATCAATGTACGCTGAATAAAATGAAGAGATTTGCAGAAACGATTTCATTTCTGGTGCCACCTCTTTTCATCCACGGATTCTGTTTCATTTAAAAACAGTACTAGAAGTTTTCTGGCTTGTCTGAGATCTTTTATCTTTGTCTTTCAAATTAAATTTATTCAGGTGGGGACAACTTTGCCTTTGGAAGCAGAAACATTGAACAGAGATCATGCATTCATTACATGAAGAATCTGGGTTAAAATATGAATTCAACACTCAACTGTAAGGGCTTGAGAGAGTTTCTTAAGTTTTCTGAACTCAATTTATTCATTAGCAAGTTGGGGATGATACGAACCTCTTAGGGTTATGAAATTAATAAAAGTTATTGTGGAAAGTACTTGGCAGATAGTCTGGTGGTGGAAAAAATATTCTCTTCCTGGTAAGATTCAGCCTTTATCTTTTTGCTTTAGCCGGCCTGCATTTAACTGATTTTCTTACAATTTTCAAAAGCCTGATCAAGGATTCATAGTAGATTTGGGGGTGATTTTCTGATGTAAACAGTTGAATCTTTCTATTCCTTGAGTATTGTTACTATTAATATTTTTATTAAATCATGTGTCTATCTGTTCATTTAATCTGAATCACCCCCTTCCGATGATATCGGTAAGATCCAAAGAGCTGGTGAAAATTATATGGATTGATAAGAATATTTTGAGAAAGTACATTTCAGGAAACTACTCCGGATCGCGGTTGTGGCTCTTTAAGATCTTTCAACAAATGTGTCCTAGGAATTCTCTCACATTTTGGTTGTTTTCAAAACTTCACGTCCTTAGGCAGATGTCACCCAGTGCAGCTTGCCTTTTTCAACAGGATTTTTTTTTTTGAAAGGTGAGCTTTTTAAGAGAGAGTTTTCTATATCTTATTTTCAATTAAAAATTAAGATGTTTCAAAGTTACCCAGGGTTTTCAGCTGCCCAACATTTGTCTCACGTATGTTCTTTCTTAACGAAGATTTTTTTTCTCCCCAATGTCAAGTTTAAGATCCCAAATCCTCCTTTAAAATCTATTTCAAATATTGAGCAAGTTACTCTCCATGGGGTTTGCTGACGCAGGGGCGCCTGTGTTTGTTTTGACAAAGGAATGGCCGTTCCCCAAGTCCTGTTCCTTCATTCTCTGAATGTTTCCCTGGAGAATTCAGAAAACCGACAAACTGTCTCTCCTGGAGAGAAGAATCCAGTAGCCCTTAGTGTGTTTGCCACTCTGTGCTTCTGTCACAGATACACATGCAAATCACAAGCTGCGGAGGGGGGACGGCTGGGATCCCCCAACCCCAGAGGCAGCTCTCAGCCACAGAGACACGATGTCTTTTCTCCAAACAGCTTACAATCAGCCCTGTGTTTCACGTTGCTCCACCAAAAAATTAAAAGGTTTCTGTGGTCCGGCAGGCTAGGAGAATCTTAGGAAAACATTTTTAAGTATGTTGCAAATCGTGTTCCGTTCTCAGAGTCACAATGCACATTAGCATATTCAATTTCTTAATAAAGAAATTCAACTTCACCTCAGGCTACCCGGAATTGTTTAACCTGGAACCCCATTTTTCAATATTATCTCATGAAAATCTAAGAACTTGGAGTTCCATGGAAGGTACCCTGGAAAATACTCTTTTACATCAAAAATGCACACATGAAATTAGGAGTTTGGGATTAAGAGATACACACCACTATATTTAAAATAGATAAACAACAAGGACCTACTGTATAGTACAGGGAACTATATTCAATATCTTATAATAACCTATAATGGAAAAGAATTATAGATAGATAGATCGATCTTGTTCAATAGCTCCCATCTCTCTTAAAATAAAGGCCAGCCTCTTTATTCCACATGGCTCAGCAAGATCCGACTCCTGGGGCTTCCCTGGTGGCGCAGTGGTTGAGAATCTGCCTGCCAAGGCAGGGGACACGGGTTCAAGCCCTGGTCTGGGAAGATCCCACATGCCGCGGAGCAACTAGGCCCGTGAGCCACAACTACTGAGCCTGCGCGTCTGGAGCCTGTGCTCCACAACAAGAGAGGCCACGATAGTGAGAGGCCCGTGCACCGCGATGAAGAGTGGCCCCCGCTTGCCACAACTAGAGAAAGCCCTCGCGCAGAAACGAAGACCCAACACAGCCATAAATAAATAAGTAAATAAATAAATAAATAAATAAGACAAATTAAAAAAAAAAAAAGATCCGACTCCTGCCTTCACTCAGATTTCAACTTTTCCTGCCTCACATGTTAGTATCTAGTCAATTGCCACTTGCTCCCAGTTCCCACAATACAGTCTCTGTGACTCCCTCTCTCAAAACTCTCTAGCCCAGGGGTCCCCAACCCCCTGGCCGCGGATGGGTAGCGGTCCATGGCCTATTAGGAACCGGGCCGCACAGCAGGAGGTGAGCGGCGGACGAGAGAGGGAAGCTTCATCTGCCGCTCCGCATCGCTCGCATTACCGCCTGAACCATCCCCCCCATCCCCCCACCCCCGTCCTGTGGAAAAAATTGTCTTCCACGAAACTGGCCCCCAGTGCCAAAAAGGTTGGGGACCCCTGCTCTAGCCTGTTCCCTTCCCTCACCCAATTTCCCTGCCCCTGCCCCTGCCCCCAGCCCTATGCCTAGCTGCTTCCCCCTCATCTCTTACGTCATGGTCTAGACATCATTTCTTCCAAGAAGCCTTCCCTGACACTTGCACAAAGCTGGCTTGGCTGACCCTTCTCTGGCCTCCCTTAGCAGCTATACTACCCATTTCACAGCATTCCCTACACCTCACTGTGAGTCTCTGTATTGATCTGTCTCCCCCATTGGCTGTCAACTCCACAGGGACAGGAATTCTGCATCACTCCCCACCGTACCCCCAGGGCCTGGCTCAGAACCTCGACCATGGCAGCTGTTCAATAAATACATAGTGAAGGAAAGGATCAGTCACTGGATCAACCTCAGCCTTGTTGCCAACTGTAAGGGCAAGATTCTATCACCAGATCCCCAAATCTCAAATTCTCACTCCTGAATCTCTCAGATGAATGGCATAACACAATCCAAGACACAGTCTCTCTGAAGTTACCTTCCTCAGACTCTCAGAAGGTGTGAGGCAAGGAGTGAGGACTCCTCTTACTGACAAAATCAAGTACAACCTCCTGTTGTCAGCTCTCCTATGCTGGACTCAGCCAGTTAGGGTCATGCTTCCTCCCATCAGACTTCCTAAATAAATCATCAGATTCAAAACTGTTGAACTGGGCCTATACTCAGACTTCCCAGAAAACCTGCTTCCTGTTCTCATGACAAATCATGCATGCTCTAGGGCTCTAAGAATCCGCTTATTTTTATTTGTCTCATTGCATAATAAAAGACAGACACACAGAGTCACACGTGAGCTCAATAACACCCTTGTTCTTCCCTGTTCTTGTGCAAACTGAACTGAAGCCTTATCCAGCTGCCAAGTTCATATTCTAATAGGATGACACGTAACTATTTCTCTAACGTAACCATGAATCAGTCTGTGTCAGACAGGACTGTTCCCCACAACACCCTTCCTGGTTGGAAAGCAAAATGTGTAAGCTGGATGGTTTCAGAGAAAAAAATTGCTTCTGGCTGCAGAATGAGATGACTGTATAGTTGACCAACTATACAGTTTGCATGACCAAGAAAAACATGCAAACACACAAAAACACCTCTATGAGATGAATTACTTGAAATTAGGAGGCCTACATTCCTGGGGTCAGATAGCAAAACTATTTTACCCCCTTAAGGCATGATGCTAGAGTTAGTCAGACATTTCCAGGATTTCGCTCTGTGGAAAAATATGTTGACCCCATTGCAGAAAACTGCTCTAAGAGGCACATGTTGTAAGCATACCCACTGCAGAATAAAACTTTTCAATGGTATTAAGAGGAGGCTCTCTCCACAATCCCTGCCACCACTTCAATGACTGGAATTGTGAAAAGAGTTTTAAGACCGTGGAGGGTGGCTCAGAAATGAGATTGTAAAATGACACTCCACCCAGTGGTTGGATCCATGACCATATGCTTTATCCTTTTCAATTCTCTAGGATGTCCAAATCCAGCAAGACAATCTACTTCTTTATGTACTATTGGCTACCCAGCTATCAAAGTTCATTCTTGGCTCTCTGTACCATTGGTGTGTAATACAAATTAAAGGGTGTCAAAGAATGTAGGAGATGACTAGTAGGGAATGTCGGTTTTTAGTCCAGTTTCATGGTTCTTTATTCATATTTCTTTGGTAATAAAATTTCCTCAAAAATATAGTGTGTTTCCCATCTATCTGCCTCCAGTCAGTTGCAAATGTCAGTTCTTAGATATGATTCTAAAGCCTGATACATTTCTTTGTTCTCTTGCCCTCATGACTCTCTCTTAACTTAATGGCAACCAACTTCAGGCCATCCAGCCTGGATAGAAAAGCCGTATAATCTGACCTTTACTATAAATCTGCATCTTAATAAGCCATTGTTTTTCAAAGGGTTTCTCCATCTTATTTCCTACTGCTTGGAGTCTAGAAGCAGATGGCTTTTTAAATCTTTCAGTACCCAAATATCTGAACTCCTTAGATTCATCCTTGTCTGAACTCATCTCTTTCTTCTAATAATACATCCAGTCACAACCAACACACACTATTAACATTCTATCTTCCAAACCTTTTCCTTGAAGTTAAAGAATTGATAGCTACTTGATCTTCCTGACACATGAGCTCAGGCACAATTTTAACAAATGTGTTTGTCACTGCAAAACTTGGATCACTGTCTTCCAACCTCCAATATCACTGCCTGCCATCTGACTACTAAAACACTGTCACTTGATTTAATTAGAGTATTTAGTCCACTTATAATTAGTGTAGTTAATGATATATTGGTGTTTTTATTTAGCATCTTACCATTTATTTTATATGTAACCCATATTTCTTTTTGTCTCTTTTCCTGCCTTTTTTGATTAATATCTTTTATTATTCCATTTTTCTCTTATGCACATTTTACATCTCGTTTAGTGCTCACTTACATGTTAAAAAATATTTCCTTAACTTACTATGATCTAAATTACTATTTTTATTAATTCCCATACAATGCCAAAACTTTAGAAAATTTTAACTGCATTTATAACCTTCTCAACTTTTGCATTAATGTTGTCCTGTGTTTTAATTCTATATATATACACACATAGAGGGAATATATATAATGATTAATATTATATATAAATATTATATATAATCATATATAAATATATGATTAATATTTAGTCAATATTCATTTATACCTACCCATAGGTGTATAACAACATTTCTGTCGCTCTTTGTTTCTTGCAATTCTGGGGTTTCCTCTGCGATCATTTTCTTTCTGTCTTGAGAATTCTCTTTAGAATTTCTCTTAATTGAGGTTTGTTGGCAATGAATTCTCTCATTTTTCTTTTCTGAAAATATCCTTTTTTCCCTTGATTTCTGAAGAATATTTTCACCGGGTATAGAATTCTGGGTTGATAGATTTTTCTTTCAGCACTTTAAAGATATCTTTTCATTGTCTTATAGTAAATTATCAGACTAATTTTTGTTCTTTTGAGGGTAATGTGTGTGTTTTCCTAGCTCTTTTTGAGACTTTTCTCTTTGCCTTTAATTTTCAACTGTCTTACTATGATGTATCTATAAGTGGTTTTCTTTGTATTTATTCTGCTTGGGGTTTGCAAAAATATCCTGAATCTGTGGGTGAATATCTTTCATCAGTTTGGGAAGTATTCTTAAACATTATGTCTTCAAATATTCTTTTGTCCTATTCTCTCTCTGACCCATTATTTCTCTCTCCTCTTTTCCTGGGACTCCAATGACACATATGCCCCACATATCTCAATAATCTTTCCTGCAGTCCCAATCTTTTCTTCTCTCTGTGCTTCTGTTTGGTTATTTTCAATTACCCTGTTCCCATATTTTGCTTTATCTAATCTGCTGTTAAGTCTATCTAATGGGCTCTTAATTCCAGATATTGTTCTTTGCTTCTAGAATTTGATTTTATTCTTTCTTACAGATTCCAATTCTCTGGTGAAATTCTTTTATCATATATTTTTCTCTACCTTTTCCTCTATTTTTTAAAACATAGTGGTCACAGTTATTTTAAAGTCCTTGTTGAGACTTTCCTGGTGGTCCAGTGGTTGGGACTCCATGCTTCCAATGAGGGGGGCATGGATTCGATCCCTAGTCAGGGAACTAATATCCCACATGCCGCGTGGTGCGGCCAAAAAAAAGTTCTTGTTAGCTAACTTTAATGCATGACTATTTCTATGATCTGTTTTATTTCTTGGTTTTTATTCTTGTCATCCTCTCTTTTGCCATGGTTAATAATTTTTCTGAATGAATGAAGGATATTGCATATTAAAGGGTGTCGGTGCTTCAGATGATGGCAACTTCTTTCAAAGAGGGTTTCAAAACCCTACGTTCCACTAGGTCTATAAATGTTGTGTTATATCAAACTCTGTTGTGGCTCTTGTAATTTAATATATTTCTTGTTTTCCCCTGACCTATTGGGTTTTCAACTGAGACCCTGGTATATTCTACACAATCCCTCTTCCTGGCAGGTCTTGAACACCAACCTTTGCTTTGCAAGATTGCCAAAATTCTGGGACTTCCCTGGTGGCACAGGGGATAGGAATCCGCCTGCCAGTGCAGGGGACATGGGTTCGATCCCTGGTCCCAGAAGATCCCACATGCCGCGGAGAAACTAAGACCGTGCATCACAATTACTGAGCCTGCACATCTAGAGCCTGTGCTCCACAACAAGAGAAGCCCCTGCTTGACTAGAGAAAGCCTGTGAGCAGCAACGAAGACCCAACACAGCCAAAAATAAATAAAATTAAATCTTAAAAAAATAATAAAATAAAAAAATAAAAGACTACATCCTTTGAAAAAAAAAAAGATTGCCAAAATTCTGCTCTGATTCTCAAAGTTTCTTGACCTATGTCTGTGACCTCCCACCCAGTACAGCCCCCAAATTATGCAAAAGTCCTGAGCCAAAAGCTGATCATGTGCTTGAGGCCTTCAATTCTCTTCCAAAAGATGCAACCCTCTTCAGGTATAAACCTGAGATTCTTAGCCTTCAGGTTGAGGCCAGAAATGTCAAATACTCCCAGGGTTAAATCTGATGCAGAAGTCAGTTCCCTTCTCTGAAGCCACCCCTCTCTGGAGTCCTACAGTTCTCTTTGCCTCATCAGTTCTCTATGCCTTCAAATCCTTTAGGAGATCTTGATTAAAATGCAGATTCTCAGGCCATGCTCCCAAAAGATTCTTAAAATGTAAGGCTGATGAGCAAGGTCAAGAAATCTGCCAGATGATTTGATGCAGCTAGACTAGGGATTACTTGTTGAGAAATACTGACCCAGATACTTGCCTATTATTCCCTCATGGTACCATCTCTATCTGGGAATTTACTTTGTACCTTCTGCAATTACTGCTGTGAATTCAGATGCTGTTCTGGCTGTCAGGGCACCTTCTAACACCACCCCCAAGAGGCCTCCTCACCATGTGCCAGCTACTGCTCCAGATACCAGAGCCCTGAACCACCCAACACAGAGCATGTTACTGCATTCCTTGCTCATCCAGTTGCCATCCCACTACCACTGCAGCCAGAAATCTCAGATGATGTCTGCCACATTACACAAGCTCATGGATAATCTCTCCTTTGACTGATGGATGTCAACAAACTCTCAACATGGCTTTTCTTCTCCCACATGTGGCAGGAAAAAAATCTTTAAATGAGGCCCCAGTGCAGTTCATCCATGAACTATCAACTGTTTCTCAATGTAAGATTTTATCTGTGACATAGAACAGAGCTTTAGTACTAGAGTATTTTTTTTCTATTCCTGGAATTTTATTCTAAGTTTCTCCCATGGGTGCCATGGGAAACGTATCTCAACTATCTGCAAAAACTTGAGCCCTATCCTCTTTATCCATTCATCTATCATTGGACATTTAGGTTGTTTCCCTGTCCTGGCTATAGTAAGTAGTGCTGCAATGAACATTGGGGTACTCAGCTCAGTACTCTGTGATGACCTAGATGGGTGGGATGGAGGGGGGAGGGAGGTCCAAGAGGGAGGGTATATAGGTATACATATGGCTGATTCACTTCATTGTACAGCAGAAACTAACACAACATTGTAAAGCAATTTTACTCCAATAAAAAAAAAATTTAAAAATTTTAAAAAGAGAGAGAAAAAAAAAAAAAAAACTTGAGCCCTGTTGGTAGGAAAGAACTAAACCCACGCTAGACTTCTTGATGAGTGAAATAACAAAATATCTTTATGTGTTTGTTACTTGCAGCCAAAAACATTCTAATTCATGCAAATTTAAGCACACCACAGCAACCATGATGGAAAATAACATCTTGGAGGCACACATCCAGAAGTACATAGCTCATTCTAGTTAGGAAATAATGTGGAAAAAATAATCAAGAGTCGGTGATCTCCAAAGGAGTTCCCTCGTGGCCTAATGGTTAGGATTCTGGGCTTTCACTGTCATGGCCCGGGTTCAATCCCTGGTTGGGGAACTGAGATCCCACAAGCTGCACAACATGGTCAAAAAAAAAGAAAAGACTTGGTGATCTCCTTAGTGTGGACCTCATTCCAAATGAACAAACCTATCCCTTGCATCTAAGTGAGGTTTCATGGCTATAAACAGGATTACTTGTAACCATACATCAAATTGTACTAAACACCATCGCCTCCAGATTCCCATGCTGTAGGTAATAGCCTGGGAAGAACCACAGGAGGAATTAGAAAATAAGGAAGGCAAACAGAAGGTCTGCTGGAAGTCAAGTGTTTGAGGCCACATGTGTCTCGTTATGGGTCATGACTCATTAGACCAACTGCTGTTCTCCCTTGCCTCATTTTTTTTTCCACAGGAGGACAGAGAAATAGAAGCAGGAAAGCTGCTGGAGAATATCCTAATATTTTTTTATGGGCTATTTGTTTCTTCTCTTGTATCTGGAATTCGTTCTTGGCCAGATGCATTTCTGGTTAGCTCAATACCAATTTACCCTGAAGTGATAAGGCACTTTGTGCTTCCTAAATTCTCACCTCAGAAGGTGGAATGTTTGCAATCAGTGTCCCCAAAGAATTCTTTAAAACTCCAGAATCCAGGCTGCTTTGGAATATTACTGACCTCGGGGGATTCTTTATAGATAAAGTACGGCAGAACCTTTTTCTAAAGCGTTGATTTGAATAAATTTAGCTTCAAAACCAACAAGGGACTGCCAGAGGGATTTTACTGAGTGGAAGGCCTAAATTCATGTCTACAATAAGATAATCACTACCATCTGTTAAACATTTTTTATATACCAGGCACCGTGCTAAGCTCTTTACTTGCTCTATCTCTTGTAAACATCACAATGACCCTTCCAGGGTGGTTCTGCTATTCCCATTTTACTGATGAAAACACTGAGATTCAAAGAATTTGCATTACATAACTCACACAAGACATGCATAAAGTGACCTAGGAATAAATGAAACAACAGTTTGAAACAACAGTTCAAACACAGTGATAAATGGCAATGAACACAGCACCATTTGGGCCCCCCAAATGAAAGGAGACCTTGCCCCAATTAAGGGGAGCAACCTCTCTTCAACTTCAGCCCCTTTTGCTGTGAGGGTGCCCAGGCCCAGTTTTTCTAAATCTCCAGTCTTTCAAGAGAAAGTAGAAATCCAAATTTTTATGTGAAATTGAAATCTTATTGTTAAATGTTGGCAGCTATTAAAAAGTTTTTCAGCTCTCTGTAGCCAAACAAAATACAGCTGTGGGCTGGATTCAGCTTGTAGGCTGTTTGCAAACTCTGTCCTCTGTCCTGGGCAACTGGGGATCATTTGGGGTTCTTTTGTTCTCTTAAGGAAACATGGCTAATTCAACCACAGGCCAGAGAGTTTTAAATTATCATTAGTGGTTCAATACCAAGGCATAGCCATTACCTGCCCACCCACCTGCCCTTAGAAGTACAAAGATCCATGACATTACTCCTGGGAACATCCATGCGTAATTTGTGAAATCATTACCCTGTGTGACTTGAGGGATCTGGGTTGACGTAGGGGTGCCCAAGGAAGAAGAAGATACAAGGAAAAAAAGGAAAAATGAGCGCCCAGAGAAAGACACCAGGGCACCCTGCTGAGTGCTGCCCACCCCCCATCCCTGGCCCCTGTCTGTTTTCACCATTCGGACCCCTGAAGCCTCACGTCCAGAGCCTCAGCCCACCATTCTTCATTTCTGATTTCTCTCCTCTGAGGAGATAAGGACGACCCAAGGCCTCTCGGTGTGTTTTACATCAAAGGCCACTGAAGGGTCCTGACAGCATGGATGTCAGAGCTGCAAATAAACCATTAATCACTCTGCCATTTCATGGACATACTTTTCCCGGAGGGCACGAACTTTCTCCAGGTCACTAATATAAACCACATCTTCCCTGAGCCAATGGGGGAGGCAGAGGGGGGTGTTAGAGGGCAGAGAGCAGCCTCCGTCATTGACACACCATTATTTTCTCTTAACCCTACAGGCCATCGCTATAGTCTTAGCGGATTGTAAATGGTCAATTAAAAAGGAGATGGTTGAAATGAATTAAACAAATGAAGTCACCGTTTCAGGGAAGGTGTATACCCCAGAGCAGCAGCTTCCAACCCTCCAAAACTCCCCACCTCTAGATCAAGTACCAAGGGAGAGTCCACAGGGACATAACAGGACATTAACGATTTTGCCACTGACCCAAAGCAGAGTACCTTTGGCAGAGCCCCAGAGTCTGAGTTCCGAGAAGCAGACCCAGGGGAAAGGCATAAAATGCCTTTCCAGGACAGTGTCTCCATTGCACAAGGAAGTCAGGATCACCTGACCAATGGTGCTAACTTGAACAATGCACCCACTAGAGGCCCAGTCTCTGGTGCAAATTGGTCCATTCGCTGAGCCTCTCCTGGGGGCAGGCACAGTGAAAACACAGGTGAGGTCCCTGCTCTCCTGGCATTGACATTCTCATTGGGTCAGGCAGCCAGTGAACGGACCAGATAAACTCAGGTAGCGATAAAGCTATAAAGAACATAAAACAGGAAGGTGGTGTCAACAGTGATGGCAGTTTTAGTTTGAGTGGAAAGAGGGGAGCTTTCATTCACTCAGCAGCTAAACAAGGTAGGAGGCCCGGGGGGTTACCAAAGAAAGAGGAGTGATGATTCTGTTTGAAGGACCTTATGTGTAGCTGGAGAGGTGAGAGAAGTATCTAAGAGTTCAGAAGAAATTATGAATATGCAAAAACCTACATGCAAACCTGGAAATACAGGACATAAAGCCGTGATCAGGGCAAGCGACAGTGAGGAAGGACAGGTGTCTCAAGAAGATGAGTCTTAGCAGCTGGGGATAAATTGTGCATCTGGTTGTATCTGGGGGATGGGGGTGGGTGGGAGGGAAGAGCCTTAAGTCCTTAACACTGAGCCACTGGGAACAGGGTCAAGATTTGGTCCTGGGCTGAGATTCCCAAGCTGAACTGTCAGGCAGAGGAGATAACAAGGTACCAGCCTGAAGTCAGATTTGGGAGGAAGGGCAGAAAGAGACACAACACCACACTGGCCTCCAAAGCGCTGCCTGCCTCCCCTGGGGTCTTCCACCTCCCACTCTTGCTGCTGCCACGGTGCCCTCTCTCCCACGCTCACCCAGGCTCCACTGGCCCGTGGGGACTTTGCATCTGCCAATTCCTCTGCTCAGAAAGTGCCTCTTTCAGATCCTCCCATGTCTGGCTCCTTCTCGTCAACTGGGTCTTGGCTCAGCCATCTCCTCCTCTGCGACGCTGTGGCTGATCTTCTTCCCCAATCTCTCCCCATCCCCTCGCCCTCATATATTCTCTTCAGAGCACTTTACTATCTCGCCTTTTATTCCTTTATTTGTTTCCTTGTCTGTGTCTGCTTCTCCCCTCTAGAAAGTAAGTTTGGTTTGAGCAGGAAGTTATATGCGTTGCTCTGCGTCTCCTCCCGCTGTTGAAATGCCCCCTGGTACAGAGCAAAAGCTGAATAGATGCTTGTTGCTCAGAAGCTAAGTGCCTACTCTGCCCCCAGCATCATGCTGGGCTCCTTCCATGATGATGACATCCTATGACATCACATTTAATCCTCCCGACAGTGCTGAGTGGCAGGTGTTGTCATGCTCATTTTACAGACGAGGAAACTGAGGCCCAGAAAAGCTAACTTATGCAACATCGCAGGGCTAGTAAACAGCAGTGGAACCCAAGTCTGTCAAACCCTGAACTCTCCATCCTTTTCTACCTCACTACTTTCTTTCCACAAGGAAAACAGGAAGTAAAATCAGGGACATAAAGGAGCTAAATCAGGTTAAGATTTTCAGACCACAGATAGGAACCCATGAAGGTCAGTCCAGTTGTCAGGTGAAGACCAGGAACCCCAGGGGTCAAGACCAGCCGAGGTAAGGATGGCACCCCTGGAACAACGCAGGACTGGGGAAGGAGGTTGCCAACAGAAAGAAGAGGGTAGGACCCTTTAATACCGAGCTGAACCAAGAGCCAATACAGCTAAGTACACCCCTGAGTACAGTACACCTGGGCTTGGTGCCACCAAGTGTCACTTTCTCCTCCAGAGCTCCGACAAACAGGGCATAAGCAAAGAGTGGGGAAAGGGCACGTTCACCACAGAGTTGGTGAGATTCTGTCATAACATAAGAACTGTGCACTTATTCTCAGCTCATGTCATTCCTAGTTTTGCATGTTTAACTCTTTCTTTTATAAACTTAGAAGGTAAGAGATGATGGTTGCTTTTTCAAAAAATCCTTGGCAAAAATAAGAACTGATAGTCCTCCCTTTTACAGTTTTACTATTTGAAAACTCCAAATGTTTAAGAACCAAGGCACTTTGCACCACGGTGCCCCACCCCCAATGACAGAGGCCGTGAACTGGGGGCTCCTGAGTCAAATTCAGCCCAAACACAGAGGTATTTCGGTTTGGTCACAGTGGATTTTAACATTCTACGTTAACTGACAATATTTCCAATAGGAGAATTTAAGTACAAATCTGGATTTCTGGCCTCTCTTCACAATTCCAGGGATCTGGCTACACCGGGTCTCCACTCCCTCTGGAACGTGGAGCTGGGTGGTGGCGACCCCGTGCTGGAGAGGCACGCTGTCACGTGCTCCCCTCCGCCTGCAGCATGATATCTGGGTAGACTGCTGCGGTCATGGCCAAGGTGTCCGTGCCTTTTGGCACCGTGCCCTTTCATTATCATCTTCACACTCCTATGACTCCGGGCTTGCCCGTGTGACTCACTCAGTGGGACCAGAGCAAATGTAAGCACAAGCGGATGCTTGAACAGTGCTTGCACGTGGTGGCTTGTGTCCCTGGCTGCTGAGAACCCTGAGGCCACCGTGTGAACAAACCAAGCTAGCCTGCAGGAGGGGCCGTGAGCAGGCAAACCGAGCACTCTGGCTGGTAACTCAGGGTTACCCCAGACCGGAAGGCCAAGCTAGACCATCCAGCCCCAGCCGAGCCACCACTGACCACAGTCGCATGGATGAGCCCGGGGGAGACCAGAGGGAGAGACACCAAGCTGAGCCCAAACCAAGTTCTATTATTAAATCACTGTTGCCTTAAGCCACTAGATGAGGTGCTTTGTTATGCTAACTGATAGCACACCCACCCTGGGCCTCACTCACTTACCTTATCACCTGCATTATGAAAGCACTTGGGTCTGTGACTCGCACTTTAAGATATCGAAGACCCTTTCCACGGGCATATGTGTACACACACTCACGCACGCTCATTTATAGGTATCTGATTATTAAGTGACGGCAGGGAATTTAAATTGTTCCCTCCAGCCCCCCAGGACAGCACCTGGCACACAGTTGGCCCTTAATAAATACCTTTTGAATGAATAAATGAATTCACAGGTGTTTCCCTAAGTAACTTAATTTAAGAGGTAGCCTAGAGGTGGTCACAGCCCCAGGAACTTGGCACTAGAGGAATCCCCGAGATCTTCTCCAGGTAGCATTAAGGATCCTTGAACACCCATTGCAGCCAGGCCCCTGGCTACCCAGACAGCTTGCTGTATCCTAAAATACAGCACATGTGAACTGACTCAGTGGGGATTGAGGTTTGACAGCGCTTATAATCACAACCTATTTGTCATTTGCGCTTGGCTTTTCACTGGCGTTGACGGAGGTCTAGATGGCAAGGGGCTCTCCTACAACAGCCGAGGGAGATACGACGGAGCTGCGGGTGTTAGCTGAAGAGCGGCCACCATGAGAGCTGGGTCCTGCTCGCCTACTGAGTAAGTTGTGACTGTTACTTTTCAAGGGATTAAAAACAGGAATGCCTTGTGAACAAAGCACTGGGTACTCTGAACAGCCAGACATGAACACACATCGTTCTTGTTTGACCATGAGAGCTTGGTCAGCAGAGGAAACTGCCTCTCTCCTTCTACCATTTTCTTGCTCATTGTTTCCTTTTTCAAAAAGAAGAGATGTTTATTAAATTAATCGAAGACACTATTTGGGGGAGGTGCATAGCAACCTGGAAACCATAACACTTGGAGAAATGGACAGCAACTCAGAATTGCAAAACTGGAAGTCCTAAATTTTAGTGCAATTGCTTGCTTCGTAATTACTTCGTGACTGAGGTAGCCAGTCTGTCTAAACCCCAGATCGCGCATCGACAAGACGGGGGAAGTAATATCCGCTCTGCCGACTTCATAGGGGTTTTGAGACGATTAAATGAGATGACAGAAGTGAAAATGTCATTCAAACATTAATAATTACAGAATAAAACTTGGTAATGATCCATAGGCACAAATACAGGAAGAGAAATGAAATCTGTGCCAGGCCCTCCTACAAAGACACTATGAACCCATCGGAAGCCGTGGGTAGCGGGGCGGAGCACCAACACCAAACCATCAAGGGAGGAAACAGAGAGGAATCAGGACCAGATCAACGGGCTGGATCAGAGACACACAGATGTGGGGCTGGCGGGGAGTCCAGGCCTTCAACAGGACCAGGACACAGAGATGCTGGGGGTCAGCCGCGGAGGGCCCAGGGCATGGAACCGACAGCTGCTGTTGTGCCTGCCCAGCCCCCAGTCCTCCTTCCCGGCTTTCCTCCGGAGGAGCTCGCCGCTCCCTCGTTGCGTGCGCCATGCCCACAGCCTAACCAAGCGCTTTCCCTGTGGCCGGACCTAGTCCAATCACATTCCATTTGCCGGGAGTAGAAATCTTTACTGGAATGACACAAGGATGGGGAATATTTGGGGTGAATATATTTCTAGAGAGCACCCTGAAAGACCATTCCTGAGTCCTGCTACCGAAATCTCCAAGGCTGCCTTGTTTTCAGTCCTTTCGGAGGCCTAATTGCTCTGATAAATCAACCTTTCCTTGAGTCTATGAACCACCCAGAATCCTTCCAATATTTTCTCTTTTACTTTTTCTATTTTCTTCTCTTCTTTTTTTTTTCTTAAGTTAACCAGAGTTCAGGACTTCCCTGGTGGCGCAGTGGTTAAGAATCCGCCTGCCAATGCAGGGGACACAGGTTTGATCCCTGGTCCGGGAAGATCCCATATGCCGCGGAGCAACTAGGCCCATGTGCCACAGCTACTGAGCCTGCGCTCTAGAGCCTGTGAGCCACAACTACTGAGCCCATGTGCCACAACTACTGAAGCCCGCGGACCTAGAGCCCGTGCTCCACAACAAGAGAAGCCACCGCAATGAGAAGCCCACGCACCACAACGAAGAGTAGCCCCCGCTCACCGCAACTAGAGAAAAGCTCATGTGCAGCAACGAAGACCCAACGCAGCTAAAAATAAATAAATTTATTAAACAAACAAACAAACAAAAGTTAACCAAAGTTCATTTCTGCTGCTTATAAGTAAACAAGCAAATGCAAACGATCCAGGCATCTACCTAAGGTCTAGTTACATAGAAGGGGACAGGTGTCTTGCACCCCTTGTTGCTCTTGGTGATGTTGACCTCCCCTCCCTGGCCTACCCTGCTTGCTTCTGTGAGTTTTCTGACACAATCTGAGAAAATTGTTGGGCCCCTGAACAGGGAGTTGTGGAAAGACAAGGGCATAAGGTGAATCCAGGCTTAAAGCCAAGCTGCTACCAGAATCTAAGAACAGAGATGGGGCTAAGCAGTGCCGCTCCCTCATAACTAGTGCAGGCCAAATCGTCATTAGCACATCATGACTAACTTTACACTCCCCGACCTTAAGAGAATCTGAGGAAAGCCACAGTGAGAGAAGTGAGGCAGCATGGAGTGTGGCTAAGGGACTGCCAGGGCCCAAAGCCTTGTTCTGCCTCTCAGGAGCAGTGTGACCTTGGAAAAGTTACTTAACCTCTCTGTTCCATTTTTTACCCCCTCTCTAAAATGGAAATGATAATAACATATATGCTTATCTCATGGACCTGTTACGAGAATAAAATATTTTGGTATTTGTAATGTACCTAGAATTGTGTGTGGCACATAGCAAGGGCCGTATAAGGGTTTGTTAAAATAAATAATCAATGTTTCCCCTAAGTCAAAGTTGGGAACCTGAGGTGGTTTATTTAGCCTGGAGAGGAAGTCTTTCAAAAAAGACAAGAAAACCTCTCAATAGCAAATATGAACTTTGCCGAGCTAACCACATGCCATTTGACACTGAGAAGAGGATCAAAGGAAATCAGCCCACAGGGTCTTTGTGTCATGGTTGTTTGGGGTCAGTTCTATCAATTGACCCTTATTTATTTTGTTTGAGAAGAGGAGGATACGCCTCCCCCAAGGGTAATGAGGCTTTGGCCCATTGGTCCATGCAATGACAAGCTATCTTAAAACACAGACAGAGGGGACAGCCCCACCCCCTCAGATTTGGGGACTCCGTGTGTTGGTCATTTTTTTGTGTTGCTTGGTAGTCAGGCATACTTATGGGCTCCATCCTTCTCTCTTTTTACCATCTCAGCCACTCACTTCCTGCCTCCCCTGATAATGGGATGTCCTTTTCCCTTGGTGATGGGCACACAGGTGGCAATGTGGGCAACTGCAGCCCAGCCGCCCTGCTGCAGGGGAATCTCCCTGGCTCATGGTTAATGCCTCCTTTTCCAAGGAGCCCGTGCTCCAGCCATCACTCAAGGATGGAAAGTCCCTGCCAGCTCAGTCTCTCTGGTTTTTGTTGGCATATTCTAGCCTTCTGCTCAATGAAGATGGATTGTAGCACGAAGGCCAGAGAAAGGGAACAAAAAGGGGGAATGTCAATGGTGATATGAGAAAGGACAAGTGAATTACTAGAACTAGAATTGCTCTTGGCATCAGCTCCCGCTTAATTGTTCCTATTTAGCTAGAAGTATTTGTGGTTTGGCCTGTCAGCAGTTACTTCTTCCTTCTCCATCTGATGGTTTTCCCTGACCTACTTGCTGAAAGATGCTTGGGCAGAGAATCTTTCTCTCCACTGACTTAGATGCTGAAGTGGGGGATCTGCTGGTGGTAGGACCATCAGAGGGCTTCCTTTACTCCCCCTTTGTTCCCACTGGGTCTCCAGAACCATCCCATTTCCTGGCACTCATGAGCCTCACTGGCCATGGCCTGCACACCCGGTCAGTCTCAAATTCCCCCATATTCCTCTCTCCAAATATCTTCCATTTGCTCTGCATTGCTGGCCAATGCACATTTCCCAGCCTTTGTTAGGGTTATTTTAAGACCTTCAGAGACCCTAAGCATTCTTACTTCTGGAGGCTTCACCCCACATCAAAGCAGACATCCTAAACTGCATCCACTTCCATCATTGAATATAATTTCCATTTCATGACAGATGAATTGAGTTGCATATGACTGACATATGATTACTTTTTATAGATATTTAATTAAACATTTTAATTGCAATTTCGCAGCTTTCTTTTTATATTTTGGAACCAGAATTTTTTTCAAAAGGAAAACACTTTTCCTGTCCTATGAAAATCTCATAGGCCCTAGATATTGTGCCTGTAGTAGATTAAATGGCCCTGTTCTTCAACCAAAGGTAGTGGCTAGAAAGCTAACCAATCTCCTATAGTTTGGGAAGCTAAGCAGTGCATAAGTCCCCTACATACGAACCTTCAAGTTGTGAAATTTCAAAGATGCGAATATGCCCAGAGAAAGGACGAAGAGAGACAAGAGGAAGAAGAAGTAACTGAAGAACTGAAGAAATTCATGATGCAGGAAATGGCAAGGGGCTTTTCTTTATCTGAGGAGGCCCTGTTCGTTTTTGAGGCACAGGACCCGAATGCAGAACGGTACACGAAGGTTGCAGCAGCCGTTCAGAACGCAAACCAGTGTCATTGTTCAGAATGCAATCTCTTCATCTATGATGAGAAAGAAAGAGCTATGACCCAGACACCCCTAGATCGCTTTTTCAAGAGGGTAGATAGAATTGAATCCAGCAAGGGACCAGAACCTGTGCCATCAGCGTCAGGCGTGAGTGAAATTGCAGCTTGCCCTCCATCTCCTATTGCTGACGATCCTTCAGCTCTACCATCTCCCACCTCCTCCCCCTCCTCCAGTCAGTAACTCTTCTGGCCTCTTCACACGATGCCAGCCCCTGTATGCCAGCTGTTGTACTGCACTACTGTACTTTCCAAGGTACTGTAGTGTAAGATTAAAAATGTTTTCTTTATTTTTTGTGTTTATTTCTTTTTAACGTATTATTTGTGTGAAAAGTATTATAAACCTATCACAGTACAGTACTATATAGACGATTGTGTTAGTTGGGTACCTAGGCTAACTTTGTTGGACTTACAAACAAATTGGACTTATGAATGCACTCTCATAACAGAACTCTTGTATGTAGGGGACTGACTGCACATTTAGAAATGGTAAATTTGCACTTACCGTGGGATTTTGCTCATCTTAGGGTAAGGAAAACTGTATATGGAAGAGAATATAACTAATGAGGTAAAGATTACACATCTGATTTTATTATCATCATCATAGATTATTATCAATCATAACAACTACCCCTTATAAGTATTTACTGCTTACTAGAGGTTTTGTATATATCATCTCAGTTAAACTTATAACCTTACGCAGTAAATATGATCTACATTTTACTAATGAGACAACTAGGGCTGATGGAGTAATGAGAGGCACAGGTGAATCTGACCCTTGGTCCAACCGACTTCACAGCACACGTTTTCTGCTTCACCATGCTGTCTGGTACTTTCTTGTACTAAAATCATCAGACAAGGTAGGCCCATATGTGCCTGTGATGGTTAATGTTGTGTGTCAACTTGATGGGGCCATGAAGTGCCCAGATATTTGATGGAATATTATTCAGAATATGTCTGTGGGAGTGTTTTTGGATGAGATTAACATGTAAATTGATAGACTGAGTAAAGCAGATTGCCTTCCCTAATGTAGGTGGGCCTCGTCCAGTCAGATGAAGGCCTAGATAGAATTTAAAAGGCTGACCCTCCCCTGAATAAGAGGGAATTCCTCTTGCCTAACTACCCTCAAGTTAGGACTTTTTTGTTTCTGCCTTTGGATTTGAACTGAAATATTGGCTCTGGAGTCTGGAGCCTGTTGTCTTTCAGATGGGAACTTACACCATTGGCCCTGCTAGTTCTCAGGACTTCAAACTTGGACTAAAACTGCATATCCGCTCACTTGGGTCCCTGGCTTACCAACTACTGCTCTTGGGATTTGCCAGCCTCCATAATTGCATGAGCCGATTCCTTATAATAAATCTCTTTATTATAGGTTCGCTTCTCTGAAGAATTCTGACTAATATGATACCCCAAGCCTTCAGTCTCTCCTCATAACACATTCTACTATAGGACTTCTGCAAACACCATATGTCAGGAAGCAGTATCTGGAGGGCAAGGTTTCCAACTGCAACTCCTTTCTCCTCTCAGGAAAAAAAAAAAAATGAGGCATTAATCATGGTATTATTATTTTATGTAAAAAAAAAAGAGAGAGAGATGCCCAGCCCAAATTTTATCTGGCAGAATTAGAATAATAGTTTCTACCTAATCCAATAGAAGTGTGAAAAAACAAGGCAGCAAGGGCTAGGGGAAGTGGTAATCATATCTCTCACTTGGGGTTTGGGGCTTATTTTGAGATTTATCGTGTTTATGTTTATGTGAGGAGGATAGGATACTACTGGAAATTACAGGCAGGGCAAACTGTCCTTGTTGGGCAGGATTCCTTTGCAGACATCCTTAACTGCTTCCAAAATCCATCATCAAAATCAAATATAATGTATGTAAAATAATTATGTAATAGATGAGTTGAGTTGCAATTGACTAGCTGACATATTATTGCTTTTTGATAGATATTTAAATAAATATATTTAATTGTGGCTACTTTCAGTTCTTCTAGTCAAACAGAGGACAGATACATAGCTTAGGGCAGGAGAAACTAGCTCTGTGTGTGTGTATAATACAGAGGCCTGGTCTTGGCAACGTCACACTTAATCCCAGAAATAGCAGGTGTCAGAGCCCCCTTTACCACCTGGGTGGAGAGGAAGGCAGTGTTATATGACCCACAGAGGAGAGAGGATTCTGGTCTTCATTCCCAGCTCATAGCTCTGGCTTAGCACCTAATGTGGCACAGCTTGGTCTGATGACCAGGATTATGCTCATAGTTTTTCTATGCTGAGACAAAAAAAAGCTAAAGGCAAAGAAGGAGGTGGCTTGCCCAAAGACATCCAAGTGATGATGATGATGATGACGATGATGAAGAGAAGGAGGAGGAGGACACTTTTACCCACTCCTGCTACATGTACATGCATATACGATTCCTAACCTTCATAACAATCCTATGAGGTAGATGTAATCATCCTCCTCTTATGGTTGAGGAAACTCAGGCTAAGAACGATTGATTAATTTGATCCTAGTCACGTAGTTTCTAGCGGTTGAGATGAGATTTGAACCCATATCTGCTTAACTCCAAAGTCTTCATACTACTGTTGGATATGTTTCTTTTTTTCACCCTATTTATAAAAATAAACCAGATGGCTAAGCCAATCTGAATTGACTGTCCAGCAGCCAACCTCTCTTCCATGGAATTGTGGATTACATTACCCCAGAGTTAGTAGTTGGTGGAGAAGCATTTTTCGGAGCCTTCTGTTTTTGACTTCAACTGTCATGGTGGTTACCGGAGGCTGACGTAATGCAGCTTTCATTGGTTTAATTGTCAGGGAGCCTTAAAATTACCCCCCACTCCTCTCCAAGATCATGTCTCACGGCCTCCAAATTGAAGACTGGGCCACTCTAACTCCTACTCGTGTCTTTCCAACACTGCCTGCACCATTTCTGGCTGGAAAAGGCTATGTTTTTAAATATAATTTTGCATTTTAACTGTCTATCTTGCCCTGTCTGATCAGGCCAAGCTGTGGCCACAATTGTGTATAATTAGTTAACTTCACTCACTGTCTCTTGTGTTTACGGTTCTCTGCCCAATTCCAAGTGACAAATGGCTATCCAAAGCCATGGGCTTGACCCCAGGTGACCCTGTGTTTGATTGCCTTCATCCCAGTGCACGGGTCAGCACTCAGAGATTCCCATAGCTCTTGCTCAGCTGGTAATTGATTTCCATGTGAATTCATGGGCCAGTTGGCAGAACTGGGCCATTGGGCACATTGACAGCACAGGCAGGAGGCAGCCTAGGGCATCCACCATTTTAGAGCAGGTCACTGGCATATTGACTTCAAATAAAGACCTGTACTTAAGGGGACATTGCCCACCCAGTGCCAGGAAGGTAAAATGCTTACCAAGGATTCATATCCCAAGGTACCCAGACTTATCCTGAAAGCAGAAATTCATTGAGCAATTCCCAAGTAATAGGACAGGAGTTTCCCCAGTTTTCTTTTCGACCTTTTGTTTGGCTTCTGTGCTAGCTGATGCCAATCAACTGTCAACAAATGAGGAATAATGCCTAGGTCACACTTCTGTTTTCCACCTGTTTATTTATGCATCATTAATACTTTCACTTTAAGAGTTGTTAATGTATCAAGACAATGTTTGTTCAAGCTCAATAAAGTGCAGTGAGGAGGGAAGGGTCCTAGATAAGAAGTTGGAGGGCCGGGCCTGGGTCTTAGACACCCCTCTGCTTCTGACTGGATGTGTACTTCACCTCTGGCCTCAGTTTCTTCATTAGTGAAAGAAGGAGGAGGAGAAGGAGAAGAAGAAAGAGGAGGATGAAATAAAAAGGGAGAAGAAAGGGAAAGGGAGAAGGGAGGGATGGAAATAGGAAGGAAGAAAAGAAGAAGAAAGAAAGCAGTTGGACTAGATAAATGATTTCAAATTTTCCCTCCAGCTTCCTGCTTTGTGTATTTCAAAGTATGTTATCAGGTGAATAAACATTTAAAATTGTTATGTCCTCTTGATGAATTGAGTCCCTTATCATTATAAAGTGACTTTCTTTATCACTGGAAATATTCTTTGCTCTGAAATTTACTGACTATTAATATAATGATTCCAGCTTTCTTTTGATTAGTGTTAACATGGTATACATTTTTTCATCTTTTTTATTTTTCATCTATTTATTCTTCATATTTAAACTACATTTTTTGTAGGAAGTTTATAGTTGCGTCTTTTTTTCCCCTCTGCCTTCTAGCTGGGATATTTAAACCATTCACATGTAATGTGATAATTGATATGGTTAGATTTAAATCTATCATCCTATCTGTTCTTTGTTTCATTTTTGCTCGTTTTTTTTTTTTTTTTACTTCTTTTGGATTTCATCTTTTTAGCTATAACTCTTTGTTGTGTTATTATAATTGCTCATTAGAGGTTATATTATATATCTTCAACTTATCATATTCTACCTTCAAGTGATATTATTCCACTTCACATATAGTATAAAAACCTTGCAGTAGAATACTTCCATTTCTCCCCTCCCAACTTTTATACTATTGTTGTCAGACATTATGCTTTTACTTATGTTAATTCCCATGTTAATGCATTGTTATTTTTTAAACAATCAATTGTTTCTCTTCTTTTAAATATTTATTTAGTTAGTTAGTTAGTTACTTATTTGGCTGCACTGGGTCTTAGTTATGGCACATGGGATCTTCGTTGTGGCACGCAGGATCTTTTAGTTGCGGCATGCAGGATCTAGTTCCCTGATCAGGGATTGAACCCAGGCCCTCTGCATTGGGAGCATGGAGTCTTAACCACTGGAGCACCAGGGAAGTTTCCAATTGTTTCTTAAAGAGATTTAAACAAGAAAAAAATCCCTGTATATTAATATTTACTTACGTAGTTGCCATTACTGGTGCTCTTCATTCTTTTGTGTATATCCTTTTTCCACTTGGTACCATTTTCCTTCTGCCTGAAGGGCTTCCTTTAACATTGCTTGTAGTGCCAGGACTGCTGCTCATAAATTCCTTCAGTTTTGTAATTCTTAGAAAGAATATCTGCTGCCATTCTTACCTATGCTCCTCAGTACATAATGTCTCTTTTTTCTCTGGCTTTTAAAAATGTTTTTTCTTTAACACTGGTTTTGAATAATTTGATTATGATGTTACTTGGTCTAGTTTTCTTCATGTTTCTTGGGTTAGCTGGTCTTCTTGGATCTGTGGGTTAATAGTTTTTGTCAAATTTGAGAAATTTTCAGCCACTGTTTACTGAAATATGTTTTCTTTTCCCCCTCTTTCTTTTGGGGACTCCATTTACACATATATTAGGCTTCTTGAAGTTTTCCCACAGATCTTTGATGATTATTTCATTTTTAAAAATTATTTTATCTTTCAGTGTTTTATTGTGGATAGTTTCTATTGCTATGTCTTCAGGTTCACAAATGTTTTCTTATGCAACATCTAATCTGCTATTAATCCCAGTGTATTTTTAGCATTTATTGTAATTTTCATCTCTAAATGTTCTATTTGAGTCTCTTATACCATCCATGTCTTTAACTTTTGAACATATGTTCTGTGTTATAATTACTATCTTAATATCCTTGACTGTTCATTCTAACATTTTTGTCAGTCCTGGGTCAATTGCAATTGACTGATTTCTCTCTCCCCATTATAGGTCATATTTTTATGCTTTTTTACATGGCTGATAATTTTTGTTTAGATGACAGTCATTGCAAATTTTACCCTGTTGGGTGCTGAATATTTTTATACTCCTATAAATATCTTGAGCTTGTTTGGGGGCACAGTTAAGTCAGATGGAAAGAGTTTGATCTTTTGGGTTCTTGCTTTAAGATTTTTTAGCTAGGGGCAGAGATTGCTCATTTTACAACTAATTATTTCCCACGTTGAAGGCAAGAGTCTTCTGTGTACTAAAGAACTCACAAAACTCAAAGAAAACCATCCAATTTTAAAAAGAGAAAAACATTGAACAATTGAGCAGACACTTCTCTTATCTATCAATCTATACAAATGGCAAAAAGGCAGATAAAAATGTGCCCAGCATCATTAGTTATTAGGGAATTGCAAACTAAAATCACAATGAGATGCCACTACACACCTATTAGAATGGCTAAAATTTTTTTAAACTGACTATATCAAGTGTTGGTGAGGATGCAGAAGAATAGGAACTCTCTTACACTGCTGGTGGGGATGTAAAATGGCACAACCACTTTGCAAAACAGTTTGGCAGTTTCTTAAAAAGTTAACCATATATCTACCATATGATCTAGCCATTCTACTCCTAAGTAATTACTCAAAAGAAACGAATGAGTGCATATATCCCACAAAGATTTATACATGAATGTTCAAAGGAGTTTCATTTGTAACGGCCCCAAACTGGAAACCACCCAATGTCCATCAAAAGTGAATAAACAACCTGTGGTTAGCTATACAATGAAATACTACTCAGCATTAAAAAGGAATGAACTATAAATACACTCTGCAACTTGAATGGATTGCAAAATAATTACGCTGGGTGAAAGAAACCAGACAAAATAAGAATACATACTGTATGATTTCATTTATATCATATTCATGAATATGCAAACTACTGTAAAAGAAAACAGATCTATGTTTCCTTGAGGGCCTGAGGATAGGAGGGATCTGGAGGAGGAAGGAGAAATAGGAGAGAGGAATTGCAAAGGAGCACAAGGAAACCTTGGTGGGGAGGCGATGAATGTGCTATTTTGATTGTAATGACGGTTTTAGAGGTGTATACATATGCCCAAACTTACCAAATTGTATACTTTAAATACGTGGAGTTTACTGTATTTCAAATTATATCTCAATAAAGCTGTCAAAAAAAAAAAAACCCCAAGCAGTGACTTAAAGTGGGCTTCCACTGTCCAAATTTAGGACAATCTGTGCAGGAAAAGAAATAGTAATGGCATGGAATAGAATAAAAAAAATTATCCATGAGTTCATAGTGACACCAAAAAAGAGAGAAAGAGAGAAAAAGAGAAGTAGGAGGAAGCAAATGTGATGGGGGCTCTTCTTTACAAAAGAATGTCAGCCAACAAACATAGAAAGAATGATGAAATAAGAAAATCACTATTTTTCTACTCCCAGTTTAATAATGGATTCAGGTAAGGAGGAAAGATAGATGCCAAAATATGGGGTGAAGTCAGCTCTATAAATATTAGCCTACTCATCAAGATAAGATTAAATTACACTCAACTATTCTGCTTTTAAAAGCAGAAAAGTATGTATTACTTCAGCTCTGCTTTAATTGCTCCTCAAACAATTAGTCTGTTTGTTATTATTGATTCACTAATACAATTGCTTGATTCATGCCTGAATTCCCACTAGACTGTATGTACCGAGAAAGAGAGGATCTGGTCCTTATTTGCTCATCAGACTTTAACAGGGTACCTGGTAAGAGCTAGTTAACTACTTCTGAAATGAATGAGTGAGTGAATGAATGAAGATCACAGACTTATAGTCAATACCATTTTAACTGAACTGCCCTGTGTTACAGCTAGCTATTAGCTGCCCTTGTAAGTGTCATGAGGGCAAAAACCTGGCCTATTCTTGTCATAGATTTAGCTACAACCCCTAGAACAGCACCTGGCACGTAGTATGCCTTCAGTAAATATTTGCTGAACGAACAACTTAGAATGGATATCTCCATCAGACTGTAAACTTTGTGAGGGCAAAGACAATCTTTGAAATCCCTCCACAACAAGCACAGCACTCTGCACATAGTAGGGGCTCAATAAATATGTGAGAAGGAGCAAATGAATGAATGATGAAGAGGTGAATTCCATCCACACTTTCTTACTAAACTGAGTGAAGACCACAAACATTCCAAGGAGAAGCGGCTCAGGGAAGGCAGAAGTGGAAAGGGCTTTGGGAGACAGCACTGGCAGCGGTGTGGATGGAAGGCAGGCTGGTGGAGGTCCAGCCTGCAGGCAGAGGAGTGAACCCCTGAGAGCCCCACCTGCTGTGGTCCCTTCCTCTCTGCAGCCCCTAGAGCTGGATGCATTCTGACTTTGCCAGGAAAGTGCCACCCATGAACTCCCACTTCCCCTCTGGAGAGTTCACAGTCAAGTGTTTCCCATTTGGCGGCCAGGCTGACTGAGCCAGCAAAGGCTCCACGAGGAGGGCTCTGTGGAGTCCGGCAAGCAGGGGGGCACCTTTACTTAGTCTGTGAAAGGAAACGGTCCAGAAGAAGAAAGACCATCATCCAGAGAGTCATCAACACCCCAGGATTCTTTCTGGAGCTTTGAATCTGAAAGTGGAGGTTTCATTAAAGCACCAACCAAATTTAAAGAAAAAAATAAAACAAAATAAAGCAGAGGAATCCAAGCTAAACTTTCTGCTAATGATCTTATAATTTAAGGGAGTACTATGCTCTGAAATGGGGCCTTGTCTGAGAGAATCACAGAATTGTATTGTTCGTATGCCCTGTGATTTGTTTTGGACACAGTGCTGCCTGCCACTGCATCTCAAATCTCATTAGAGCAAGTGCTCCTGGAACAAGAAACTTGTCTACAATCAGAACTACAGACAAAGGTTCATTCATTTAAGTCACACTTTCAACAAGTAAATTCCAGTATGATGAAAGCATTCTTTACCTAGAGTTTATAGTACTGAGTTTGAACTCATCCAAGCTCTTAAGTTCAGAGCTTCCAACAAAAAGAAAAGGCAACCTACCATTATCCTTATCCTTCATTCCCACCTGCAACTCTGTGGGAGAGCCCTGACAGACTAAGAAAAACTCCAGTTTGATTCAGGCTGGATCGGAGTCGATTACTAAGCCATCCAAACAGAGCAGCAGTTCCTACTCCATTAGATCACTGAAGAGAAAAAAAATGCCTTATCCCCTTGCTACCCAAACTGTAGATCTTGAACCAGCAGCGTCAGCATCAGCTGAGAATTTTTAGAAATGAAAGTCTTTGTGACCTTAGATTAGGCAATGGTTGCTTAGATATAACACCAAGAGCACAAGCTACAAAAGGAGAAGTGGATAAAGGAGATATCATCAAATTTATGCTTCAAAGGACACTATCAAGAAAATGAAAAGATAACCTCCAAAATGAGAGAAAATATTTGCAAATCATATATCTGATAAGGATCTAATATCCAGAATATATAAAGAACACTTACAACACAACAATGAAAACACAGGGAAGTTCCCTGGTGGCCTAGTGGTTAGGATTCTGGGATTTCATTGCCATGGCCCAGATTCGATCCCTGGTGGGAGAACTGAGATTCTGCAAGTCACACAGTGCAATCAAAAAAACAAAAACACAAACCGTAAAAAGACAACGAATTTTTTAAATGTGCAAAGGATTTAAATAGATATTTCTCTAAAGAAGATATATAAATGGCCAAATAAGCACATGAAAATATGCTCAACATCATTAGTCATTAGGGAAATGCAAATCAAAACCACAGTGAAATGCCATTTCACACCCACTGGAATGGCTATCACACACACAAAAATAATCAGACAGTAACGAGAGTTAACAAGGATGTGGAGAAAGTGGAACTCTCGCACATTGCTGGTGGGGATGTAAAATGGTGCAGCCACTTTATAAACTAGCTTGGGAGTTCCTCAGAAAGGTAAACATAGAGTTACCATATGGCCCAGCAATTCCACTCCTAGGTATATAGCCACCAGAATTGAAAACATATGTACACACAATAACTTGTATACAGAGATTCATATTAGCATTATTTATAATAGCCAAAAAGTGGAAACAATCCATTTGTTCATCAATTAATGGATAAACAAAATGTGGAATATCCATACAATGGAGTCAGCCATCAAAAGGAATGAAGTACTGATACATGATACAATATGCATGAACCTTGGAAACCTTATGCTTAGTGAAGGAAGCCTAACACAAAAGGCAGCGCATTGGACCATTCAATTTATATGAAATGTCCAGAATAGGCAAAGATCCAGAGACAGAAAGTAGTTTAGAGTTAGTCAGAGACTGGAGGGAGGGGAAGCAGGAAGTGACTACCAACGGGTACAAGGTTTCTCTTTGGGGTGATGAAGATGTTCTGGAATTAGACAGTAGTGATGGTCACAAACTGTGTGAATATATTAAAAATCACTGAATGCTACACTTTAAGTGGTGAATTTTATGGTAGGTGAATTATATCAGAATAAAAATTAAATAAAAAGAAAAAAAAGTAGGCCCCAACTCAGACTCCCTGCATTACTATCTATATTTTAACAAGATCCTCATATAATATGAATGCACATTAATGTTTGAGAAGCACTCCTCTAGCGCACTGGATCTCATATGTGGCTAAAAATTGGAATCACCCAGGGAGATTTCAAAACTGCTCCATGACCTGGTAAGTTGTCTTTCTGTGTCTTATCTGCCCAACTCACATACAAGCCCATGAGATGTGTGGGATGGACCTCATGGCCCTTGATGGTTAGCACTATTTGCAAGACATCTCTTGGTTCTCAAGCACACTTATTGCTTCATTTAAGAGCAAGGACTCTGGGCCAGGTTACCTCATTCAAATTACAGCTGTGCCACTGATTAGCAGTGAAACCTTGAACAAATGACTTATCTTCTCATGCCTCAGTTTTCTCATTTGTAAAATGAGGATAATAATACAGCTACTTCATATAAGAATAAATTACTTCATATATATAGAGCACTTAGAATAATACCTGGTATAGAGTAAGCATTATGTATATATGTTAGATATTATTATATAAGCAAATATCCTTTTATAAAATATTTATTATATGGTATGTTATTATACATTGTATATTATTATTATATATATAATACTAGCAACTATGGAACCCTGACCATGTGTCAGGCACCAAGCTTGTGTTTTACATTATTTTATGTAATTATCCCAATGATTCTAAAAGATAGGAATTCATTCAGCAAATAATTATTAAGCATCTGTCAACCATATACCTGACCCAGATGTGAAACTGAAGTCAGTTCAGGTTGCTATAACAAAATACCACAGACCGGTGGTATTATAAATAGCAGAAATTTCTTTCTCACAGTTCTAGAGGCTGGGAAGTCCAAGATCAAGGCGCTGGCATGTTTGGTGTCTAGTGAAGGCTCACTTCCTGCTCCATAGACATAGATGGCGGTCTTCTTGCTGTGTCCTGACATGATGGAAGGGGTGAGGGAGACTCTGTGGAGTCTCTGTTATAAGGGCACTAATCCCATCATGAGGGCTCCACCCTCATGATCTAATCCCCTCCCAAAGACCCCACCTCCTAATAGCATCAAGTTTGAGGTTAAGATTTCAACATAGGGATTCTAAGGGGACAGGAATATTCAGTCCATAGCACCAGGGAAGTTAAGAGACCCGCCCAGGGTCACAGAGCGTATGAGCAGGGAAGCCCAGCCTGACTCCAGAATTTTGGTTCTTGCCTATCACCTTCTGTGGCCTCCCTTCAAAAGCATACAACCTGGTAGGAGAAATGCAAAGGCAAGTGGCCAACTGGGTACAGGCATGTGCGGGAAGGAGGCCTGGGGGTGCCCAGCAAGGACATTTGGGGTGGCCCTGTGTGCGGCACTGACAGAGATTGGTGCACTGTGGGGGGAGGAGGGGCAGGCAGAGGGTCTGCTGTGATCACGCTCCTTCTTTCAGTGCACGAAACCCCTCCAGGAAAACAAAGGCGAGTGTGCAGTCTTCTCTATGAGCCGGGCAGACGCCCGTGTTCCGGAAAGCCCCATCTCATGAACAGGACAGCAGCAGCTCCCACGGTCAGTGCCGGCCTCAGCTCACAGGACACACAGAGCTTGTCGCCGGATCTGCCAACCCCTCAACTGCTGAAGCAGAGCCACAAAGCCTCACCTAAGCTCCCACCTCCCGCCGATTGGTCTGCCTCTTTTCTTGGGGATTTATGCTTTAATGCTGCTGAATGCAGAAGAAAAGAGAAATTTAAACACAACCCAAAATGACTGTGAACAAGTTGCCCAAATTTGCCATTGTCCCATGTCCTCACAGAACCCCCAACCTCAACTGCAGATCACCTCAAACTGCCAGAAGTTCTCTCTGCCTCTTTCCAAAAGCCTGAAAAACAAAGTCCCTCATGGACTCTACTCTTGCCATTATTCAAACACAACCGATGTTTAAATAAGCACTGTTCGTCTATATTCGGATTTCAAAGTGGACTTCCCCCCCATCCAGATGTTACTGCTTATGTGACTGTCTTCGTTCAGAGAAACACTGCGGAGGACCCAGCCTCTGGGACACTTTTCTGTAACCCACCACTTGGCTGTTCTCTTTCCAAAAAAAAAAAAAAAAGAGGACTGTTTTTGATGTAAAACACTCGTTCATTTCAGAACTGTGGCATTTCTCCTTGCTAAACTTTCTCCTCACTTACCTTGCCCAGCCAAAAGGCTCTCTCCTAATGGAATTGCTGGAACCACTTACCCTCCATTAAGATGCTAACCTGTTTCAGAGGGGAGGGAAGAGAGAGAGATAACTGAGTGGGTAAATGGACTCAGAAAGAATGAAAGATTGTGAAGACATCCCTGTGTGTGTGTGTGTGTGTGCGCATGCACGCACGCGTGTTTGGGGTTGTGGTAGGCAGAGAGTAGGCAGGGAGATTAGAATCATATTTTGGCAGTATTTTCACAAAACAAGGAATCACCAGTCTAGCTGCTTGATTAAATCATAATCACGTTGGGTTTAATCTAATCTTGACTTTAAGAGTTTTGCATGGGCACCAGGATTGGAAGTCAATGGGACATGGGTCTATGTATGACTCTCTTTCTTAAGTTTGTTATGATTAGATCAACTATGGGCTTTTATAAAAATAAAAATTTTCAAGTAAGCACTAATCAACTCACCACATTAAGGTAGTGACTCTTTTTCTGTCCTCGTGTCCTTTTCACACTGTGAAACATATTGCCTGGATATGCTCTATCTGATCTGATTCCAGAACACAGTCAAGCCTGGGTGCAGGAGTTGGTGGTTTGGGGGGCAGGGGAAGAGCAGTCAGGTAGAAAACTCATCAAGTCAAAATAGCTGTGTTCATAGCCTGGCTTCATCAGTCACCAGCCTTTATCATTGGAACAAATCACATAACTTCTGTGAGTAGAGGCTTTCTCTTCTCTAATGGGAGTATAACACGCCTAATTTGCAGGGAGGATTAGTGGTAATATGTAAAAAGTATAGTTATTTTTATAATCTATAATTTTCCCTGGTTAGTGTTTAATTGAGGCATACAGACCATTTGCTTTCTTCTTGTTTCACCTAGCCATGTTGTTAAATGCACATGCACCGTCTTTCCACAAATGTTTGTACTATAGAGTAGCATTCTTGCATCACAGATCAAAAGACTAAAATAAATTTTCTTCCTAAAACTAATAGAAGGCACAGCCATTGCTCTGACAGAGAGCAGCTGCATAAAAGAATAATGGCCACAACAATGACAATGACTTTTCTTCTTTTTTAACATCTTTATTGGAGTATAATTGCTTTACAATGTTGTGTTAGTTTCTGCTGTATAACAAAGTGGATCAGCTATATGCGTGTGTATATCCCCTCCCTCTTGCATCTCCCTCCCACCCTCCCTATCCCACCCCTCTAGGTGGTCACAAAGCACCAGGCGGATCTCCCTGTGCTATGCAACTGCTTCCCACTAGCTACCTATTTTACATTTGGTAGTATATATATGTCCATGCCACTCTCTCACTTCATCTCAGCTTACGGTTCCCCCTCCCCATGTCCTCAAGTCCATTCTCTATGTCTGTGTCTTTGTTCCTGTCCTGCCCCTAGGTTCATCAGAACCATTTTTTTACTTAGATTCCATATATATGTGTTAGCATTATGGGATTTGTTTTTCTCTTTCTGACTTCCTTCACTCTGTATGACAGACTCTAGGTCCACCAACCTCACTACAAATAACTCAATTTTGTTCCTTTCTATGGCTAAGTAATATTCCATTGTATATATGTGCCACATCTTCTTTATCTATTCATCTGTCAGTGGACACTTAGGTTGCTTCCATGTCCTGACTATTGTAAATAGTGCTGCAATGAACATTGTGGTACATGACTCTTTTTGAATTATGGTTTTCTCAGGGTATATGTCCAGTAGTGGGATTGCTGGGTCATATGGTAGTTCTATTTTTAGTTTTTTAGGGAACCTCCATACTGTTCTCCATAGTGGCTGTATCAATTTACATTCTCACCAACAGTGCAAAAGGGTTCCCTTTTCTCCACACCCTCTCCAGCATTTATTGTTTGTAGATTTTTTGATGATGGCCATTCTGACCAGTGTGAGGTGATACCTCATTGTAGCTTTGATTTGCATTTCTCTAATGATTAGTGATGTTGAGCATCTTTTCATGTGTTTGTTGGCAATCTGTATATCTTCTTTGGAGAGATGTCTATTTAGGTCTTCTGCCCATTTTTGGATTGGGTTAATTGTTCTTCTGATATTGAGCTGCATGAGCTGCTTGTATAGTTTGAAGATTAATCCTTTGTCAGTTGCTTCATTTGCAAATATTTTCACCCATTCTGAGGGTTGTCTTTTCATCTTGTTTATGGTTTCCTTTGCTGTGCAAAGGCTTTTAAGTTTCATTAGGGCCCATTTGTTTATTTTTGTTTTTATTTCCGTTTCTCTAGGAGGTGGGTCAAAAAGGATCTTGCTGTGATTTATATCAAAGAGTGTTCTTCCTATGTTTTCCTCTAAGAGTTTTATAGTGTCTGGCCTTACATTTAGGTCTTTAATCCATTTTGAGTTTATTTTTGTGTTTGGTGTTAGGGAGTGTTCTAATTTCATTCTTTTACATGTAGCTGTCCGGTTTTCCCAGCACCACTTATTGAAGAGGCTGTCTTTTCTCCATTGTACACTCTTGCCTCCTTTATCAAAGATAAGGTAACCATATGTGCATGGGTTTATCTCTGGACTTCCTATCCTGTTCCATTGATCTATATTTCTGTTTTTGTGCCAGTACTATACTGTCTTATTACTGTAGCTTTGTAGTATGGTCTAAAGTGAGGGAGCCTGATTCCTCCAGCTCTGCTTTTCTGTCTCAAGATTGCTCTGGCTATTCGGGGTCTTTTGTGTTTCCACACAAATTGTGAATTTTTTTGTCCTAGTTCTGTGAAAAATGCCATTGGTAGTTTGATAGGGATTGCATTGAATCTGTAAATTGCTTTGGGTAGTATAGTCATTTTCACATTGTTGATTCTTCCAATCCAAGAACATGGTATATCTCTCCATCTGTTGGTATCACCTTTAATTTCTTTCATCAGTATCTTATAGTTTTCTGCATACAGGTCTTTTGTCTCCTTAGGCAGGTTTATTCCTAGGTATTTTATTCTTTTTGTTGCAATGGTAAATGGGAGTGTTTCCTTAATTTCTCTTTCAGATTTTTCATCATTAGTGTACAGGAATACAAGAGATTTCTGAGCATTAATTTCAGTATCCTGCTACTTTACCAAGTTCATTGATTAGCTGTAGTAGTTTTCTGGTAGCATCTTTAGGGTTCTCTACGTATAGTATCATGTCATCAGCAAACAGTGACAGTTTTACTTCTTCTTTTCCGATTTGTATTCCTTTTATTTCTTTTTCTTCTCTGATTGCTGTGGCTAAAACTTCCAAAACTATGTTGAATAAAAGTGGTGAGTGGGCATCCTTGTCTTGTTCCTGATCTTAGAGGAAATGTTTTCAGTTTTTCACCATTGAAAACGATGTTGGCTGTGGGTTTGTCATATATGGCCTTTAGTATGTTGAGTAAAGTTCCCTCTACGCCTACTTTCTGGAGAGTTTTTATCATAAATGGGTGTTGAATTTTGTTGAATGCTTTTTCTGCATCTATTGAGATTATCATATGGTTTTTATTCTTCACTTTGTTAATATGATGTATCACATTGATTGATTTGCATATATTGAAGAATCCTTGCATTCCTCGGATAAACCCCACTTGATCATGGTGTATGATCCTTTTAATGTGTTGTTGGATTCTATTTGCTAGTATTCTGTTGAGAATTTTTGCATCTATGTTCATCAGAGATATTGGCCTGTAGTTTCCTTTTTTTGTGACATCTTTTTCTGGTTTTTGTATCAGGGTGATGGTGGCCTCATAGAATGAGTTTGGGAGTGTTCCTCCCTCTGCTATATTTTGGAAGATTTAGAGAAGGATATGTGTTAGCTCTTCTCTAAATGTTTGATAGAATTCACCTGTGAAGCCATCTGGTCCTGGGCTTTTATTTGTTGGAAGATTTTTAATCACAGTTTCAATTTCAGTGCTTGTGATTGGTCTTTTTATATTTTCTATTTCTTCCTGGTTCAGTCTTGGAAGGTTGTGCTTTTCTAAGAATTTGTCCATTTCTTCCAGGTTGTCCGATTTATTGGCATGTAGTTGCTTGTAGTAATCTCTCATGATCTTTTGTATTTCTGCAGTGTCATTTGTTACTTCTTTTTCATTTCTAATTCTGTTGATTTAAGTCTTCTCCCTTTTTTTCTTGATGAGTCTGGCTAATGGTTTATCAATTTTGTTTATCATCTCAAAGAACCAGCTTTTAGTTTTATTGATCTTTGCTATCATTTCCTTCATTTCTTTTTCATTTATTTCTGATCTGATCTTTATGATTTCTTTCTTTCTGCTAACTTTGCGGGGGGTGGGGTTGTTCTTCTTTCTCTAATTGCTTTAGGTGTAAGGTTAGGTTTTTATTTGAGATGTTTCTCTTTTCTTGAGAAAGGATTGTATTGCTACAAACTTCCCTCTTAGAACTGTTTTTGCTGCATCCCACAGGTTTTGGGTCATTGTGTTTTCATTGTCATTTGTTTCTAGGTATTTTTTGATTTCCTCTTTGATTTCTTCAGTGATTTCTTGGTTATTTAGTAGTGTATTGTTTAGCCTCCATGTGTTTGTATGTTTTACAGTTTTTTTTCCTGTAATTGATACCTAGTCTCATAGTGTTGTTGTCAGAAAAGATACTTGATATGATTTCAATTTTCTTAAATTTACCAAGGCTTGATTTGTGACCCAAGATATGATTTATCCTGGAGAATATTCCACGAGCACTTGAGAAGAAAGTGTATTCTGTTGTTTTTGGATGGAATGTCCTATAAATATCAGTTAAGTCCATCTTGTTTAATGTATCATTTAAAGCTTGGGTTTCCTTATTTATTTTCATTTTGGATGATCTGTCCATTGGTGAAAGTGGGATGTTAAAGTCCCCTACTATGACTGTGTTACTGTTGATTTCCCCTCTTATGGCTGTTAGTATTTGCCTTATGTATTGAGGTGCTCCTATGTTGGGTGCATGAATATTTACAATTGTTATATCTTCTTCTTGGATTGATCCCTTGATCATTATGTAGTGTCCTTCTTTGTCTCTTGTAATAGTCTTTATTTTAAAGTCTATTTTGTCTGATATGAGAATTGCTACTCCAGTTTTCTTTTGATTTCCATTTGCATGGACTATCTTTTTCCATCCCCTCACTTTCAGTCTGTATGTGTCCCTAGGTCTGAAGTGTGTCTCTTGTAGACAGCATATATATGGGTCTTGTTTTTGTAGCCTTTCAGCCAGTCTATGTCTTTTGGTTGGAGCATTTAATCCATTTACATTTAAGGTAATTATCGATAAGTATGTTCCTATTACCATTTTCTTAATTGTTTTGCATTTGTTTTTGTAGGTCTTTTCCTTCTCTTGTGTTTCCTGCCTAGAGAAGTTCCTTTAGCATTTGTTATAAAGTTGGTTTGGTGGTGCTGAATTCTCTTAACTTTTGTTTATCCGTAAAGGTTTTAATTTCTCCATCAAATCTGAATGAGATCCTTGCTGGATAAAGTAATCTTGGTTGTTGGTTTTTCCCTTTCATCACTTTAAATATGTCCTGCCACCCCCTTCTGGCCTGTAGAGTTTCTGCTGAAAGATCAGCTGTTAACCTCATGGGGATTCCCTTGTATGTTATTTGTTGCTTTTCCCTTGCTGCTTTTAATGCTTTTTCTTTGTATTTAATTTATGACAGTTTGATTAATATGTGTCTTGGCGTCTTTCTCTTTGGGTTTATCCTGTATGGTACTCTCTGTGCTTCCTGGACTTGACTGACTATTTCATTTCCCATGTTAGGGAAGTTTTCGACTATAATCTCTTCAAATATTTTCTCAGACCATTTCTTTTTCTCTTCTTCTTCTGGGACCCCTATAATTCGAATGTTAGTGCGTTTAATGTTCCAGAGGTCTCTGAGACTGTCCTCAATTCTTTTCATTCTTTTTCCTTTTTCTGCTCCTTGGCAGTTATTTCCACCATTTTATCTTCCAGGTCACTTATCTGTTCTTCTGCCTCAGTTATTCTGCTATTGATTCCTTCTAGAGTATTTTTAATTTCAGTAATTGTATTGTTCATCACTGTTTGTTTGCTCCTTAGTTCTTCTAGATCCTTGTTAAATGTTTCTTGTATTTTCTCCATTCTGTTTCTGAGATTCTGGATCATCTTTACTATCATTACTTTGAATTCTTTTTCAGGTAGGTTGCCTAGTTCGTCTTCATTTATTTGGTCTTGTAGGTTTTTACCTTGCTCCTTCATCTGTAACATATTTTTTTGTCATTTCATTTTTTTTTTCTTTTGATGGGTGATGCTGTATTCCTGTCTTACTGGTTGTTTGGCCTGAGACCTCTAGCCCTGGAGTTTGCAGGCAGTTGGATAGAACCAGTTCTTTGTGCTGAGATGAGGACCTCTGGGAAGTCTCACTCCGATTAATATTCCCTGGGGTCTGAGATTCCCTGTTAGTCCAGTGGTTTGGACTCAGAGCTCCCACCACAGGAGCTCTGGCCAACATCTGGCCTGGGAACCAAGATCCTGCAAGCCAGTCGCTGCAGGTTCCTCCCATTCCCTTAGGTATCTGTGGTCCCCCACTGGTGCCTGGTAGGTGCCCTAGTTGTGCGGACACACGAATTCTGCGTCCTCCTAGTATGCCATCTTGACTCCCCACCACCGATAATGACTTTTCTTAGGCATTGAACTAAGCACCCTTCAAGCCGCACAGCAGAATTTCCCAACCTTGGCACGATTGACATTGGGGGCAGATCCTTCCTCATTGTGGGGCCATCCCGTGCCCTGTAGGATGTGTAGCAGCTTCCCTGGCCTCTCCCGGCTAGCTGCCAGTGGCGACAGGTTCACCCCACCCCACTTGTGATGTGGTCTCAAAAATGTCTCCTGATGTTGCCAAATATCTGCTGGGGGGCAAAATCATCCCCCATTGAGAACCACTGGCTTAGAGCATTTAATATTCACAATGAACAGGTGAGGCTGGAACAACTGATATTCCCATCTTAGAAGTGAAGAGGCTGAGCGTCTGTGCAGCCAAGTGAGGGAACCAGACAAGCCTGTACCTGCCCCACCTACAAAGCTGGAGAAGAGTCACTTGGACCATCTCCGATCTCACTTGTAGAGGTCTGGGGAGGTGGGGGAGGGACAAGAGGAAGAGCAAGATGTGCTTTCAGGAAAGGGGACAACTGCTTCCTTCCCATGTCCACCATGGAGACAGACACGTCCTGCCCAACCTGGGGCAGCCAGTGAAGCCAGGTGGGACCAAGGCGGAGTAGGTGTCCCTGGAGCCATGATGAGAGAACGCTTCAGGGAAAGATTGGCAACTGTGTCTACTGCTGCTCATCACCTGATTTCAGGAAACTTAGCTCAGAGATCTGGCCAGTGAGGAGGTCACAGGTGACCCTGCAAAGTTAGTCAATAGTTTCTAACAATTTGTATTAATATATTATGAAAACCATGCATATGCTATTATTATTTTAGATTTAAAAAAAAACCTTCATAGGAAGGCCATGTTTATCCCCATTAAAAGCATTTCTTTTTTTTTTTTTTTTTTTTTTTAAAGGAACTCTATTTATTTATTTATTTATTTATTTATTTATTTATTTATGGCTGTGTTGGGTCTTCGCCTCCGCGAGAGGGCCCTCCCCAGCTGCGGCAAGCGGGGGCCACTCCTCATCGCGGTGCACGGGCCTCTCACTATCGCGGCCTCTCCCGTCGCGGAGCACAGGCTCCAGACGCGCAGGCTCAGCAGTTGTGGCTCACGGGCCCAGTTGCAGACGCGCAGGCTCAGTAGTTGTGGCTCACGGGCCTAGTTGCTCTGTGGCATGTGGGATCTTCCCAGACCAGGGCTCGAACCCGTGTCCCCTGCATTGGCAGGCAGACTCTCAACCACCGCGCCACCAGGGAAGCCCAAAAGCATTTCTAATTTCAACTATGGTATAAAATAGAGCAGCACCTTAAGATGAATGTTCTGCAAAAGAGGATCATGGATTCTGGGCCCCCCTCCTCCTTTGGAACAAGTTTGAGATCCTGGGAACAGTGACTTAGTGGGAGATAGACATTTGCCTGAGGGAAGAACTGGTCTCCGCTTCCCACACAAAAAGGGGCACAGCCATCGCTCCAGAACCAGACCAGGATGTGAAGGCCTAACATAAACCATTGTCCATGCCCAATGGCCACCAGTACAGAGGATTCAAAAGCAGGACTGCTCTGGAAAATTCGAAATGTGAGACAGCCGAGGCCCACCTTCCATAAATGAAAGGGGAGAACTGTTCACTCGAGCCAAATATAAAACACATGATAATGGTAAAAATGTTTGTTTTTTCCTTATTAAATTGTGAGGTAACTTCCTTTCTGATTGCATGATTAAACTTGGAATTGCAGCAAATTTATGAGATTTGTGATACAAACTGTCCCCTGTAATAAATGGTGGCATAAAATGAGCTATGGGTAAAATGGCATAAGGAAAACTGTTGACCTTGGGTCCACTGCCGATTGCTGCCTTGAACACGGAGTTCATCCACAGTAACATTGTTACCATTACAGTTAGTACCTTCAAGGGGTCCTAAGTGACTCCCTGGGAGTAGCAGTTAACTGCCTTTGGGTGTTTTCTATTTTCTCTCTCTCTTTTTTTTTTAATGCCACAATTTTTACTCTGAAAAATCCCTGTTCCCGCTAACTGAAAAGTAACAGTCTTTCTGGGGAAAGAAAGGCAACGTTCAAAATGAATTCTTCGCTGCTATCACTTTACCAACTCTGCTTCCAGTTGGAGTAGCCTGAGGTAGACAACCCTAGGGGAGCCAGTTGTCCACAATCTCCTATTCATTCTCCAACTTTCTCTCCATCATCATCCCTCTCCCATCAAAGAACAACCCTACTCATCCCTCCCCTATTTTGTTTCCAGCGTTGTCAGAGTGGTGTATAGTTTATGAGGTGCTTTGGCAAACAGGGTTTCCCACAAGTTAGGAGACCAAAGCCACTTCCTTTGACTGAGGCTGCCAGCATACTCAAAATGAAGGGGAAAAAGACCAAAAGAAAGTTATAAAAAATTATGGAACTGTTAAAACATTCATACTGGGCAACTATTACTTTTAATGTGCATACACAAATGCCGTTCAATGCAACACAACTGCATCTCATTGATAGTGTATGTACATACATGTGTGTGTATAATTTTCAAAAATATAAATCTGAGACAATTTGTGAATGTGAGGCCAAAGGGCTTCCTTGGCTCCCCTCCCCACCCCATTCGTCTACCCACTCAGCCCAGCTCACATCTACAGGATGGTTGCTCTTCTCAATAAGTCTTTATGCAGAGGAAGAGTGTGTATTCATAGTTTTCCACTTGATAAAGAAGGACACTAAAGCCTGGAAGGTTGGGTGAGACTCCTGAGATTGCAAAGCAGAGTGGTGAGCAAGGAATTGAACCTAGGTCTTTGTACTCCAAAATCAGAGTTCTTTCTACTATGGGGCCTTCCATCGTCTTCCAAAATGCTTTCTCCAAATAATGAGAATTCACTATGGTTCTCTTCTTTAGAAAGAGGCAGATAGCACCCAGTGGCACATAATTAAAGAATAAACGTGTGTAAACTGCATGGTAATAGAGGAAATTCAAATGGGGGTAGAGGAGGAAGATAGTCTCAGTCCCAGGACGGCAGCTCCCCCAAGACCAGCAACCTGTTCTGTTCTGAACTTCATAAACTCTGTACTGCGCTGTCTCCCAGGCCATCTGAGCATAGTAAGAGTTCATTCATCCAGCCAACATTTATCGTGTGGACCATGTGCTGGGTGCTGGGTGCTGGGCAGCAGGCTGCTAAGATGACTCAGGAATTCTTTCTGACCTCCAGGCACCCGAGGCTCATAGAAGAGACATGGAAGAGACCGCAGGTACCCACAGGATACACTGGGCCATCAGGCAATAATTTCAAACTAAGTCAAACAATAGAAACTCTTCGAATAAAAAATAATCCCATAAAATAGACTTCTATACAAACATTGGTAGAATTGTAGGTCCTTCTTTAAAATTGAGGCATAATTGACATATAACATTATATTGGTTTCAGGTGTCTAACGTAATAATTCAATACTTGTACATATTACAAAATGATCACCACAGTAAGTCTAGTTAACATGCATCACCACACACAGTTACACATTTTTTTCTTGTGGTGAGAACTTTTAAGATCTATCTACTCTCTTAGCAGCTGTATATACGATACAGTTTATTAACTATAGTCACCATGCTGTACATTACATCCCCAGGACTCCTTTATTTTATACCTCTAAGTTTGTACCTTTTGGCCTCCTTCACCCATTTTGCCCACCTCCCTCCTCCACAACAATTGTAAGGTTTTATTAAAAAGATGAGCCCAAGTATTTTTAAGTGACTAACACATGTTTAAAATGGAATGTAGAATATGTTCTCTATGTAGATCTAAAATATAGATAATCTAAATACAGAAGGAAATACACCAAAATATTAGCACAAGGTGTCTCTGAGTGGTGGGATTGTGCCTGGTTTTAATGGAATTCTAATTTGAGTTTATCTATGTTTTCAAATTTAATAAAAAACATGTTTTACTCTTAGAATAAGTAAAGACCCAGTAACGAACAGTTTGGCTATCTCTGCAAAGAATGTCACAAATCACAAAGGAACGCTTATTGTAATGTCCAGCAAAAAGAATCAGTAAGGAAATTATGTAAGCAGTATGCTCTCTACTTCATATTTTAAAACAATAATAAAAAGGGGGAAAAAATCAAACCCTGAAGGACTGGAAGGTAATATGCTAAAATGTGACAGATGTTGTCTTTGGAGAGTAATTTTTTATCTCCATTTTCATGCCTTTTTTTCAAGTTTTCTACAATAAGCATGAATTGCTTACATGGTGTTAGAAATTAAACAGTAAGTGATTAAGCAGAAATGAACTACAGGGGGCTTCCCTGGTGGCGCAGTGGTTAAGAATCCACCTGCCAATGCAGGGGACACGGGTTCGAGCCCTGGTCCAGGAAGATCCCACATGCCGCAGAGCAACTAAGCCTGTGAGTCACAACTACTGAGCCTGCGCTCTAGAGCCCACTAGCCACAACTACTGAGTCTGTGTGCCACAACTACTGAGCCCGTGCACCTAGAGCCCATGCTCTGCAGCAAGAGAAGCCACAGCAATGAGTAGCCTGAGCACCGCAAGGAAGAGCAGCCCCTGCTCACTGCAACTAGAGAAAGCCCGTGGGCAGCAATGAAGACCCAATGCGGCCAAAAATAAATTTTAAAAATAATAGATAAATTAAAAAAAGAAATGAACTACAGGACTACAGGAGTGAGGAAAAGGTTAGAGTGGATATTGATGTTTCTGAGAAGTGTAAGAGCCCACCCCAGGGTGGCAATAATTTGGCCTCTGACTCCCACAAAAAGTGGATTTTTCCACTCAAAAGAGATTAAAATACCCTCCCCATTACCAGAACACACCAAAAATGCTATTTTAAAATTATCTTGGCAGAGGTGAGAGACCTAAGAATGCAAAGTTACAGAATGAGTCAGCCGAGGCAGAGAGACAGCTGAAGCAACACAGCCATTTCTACTCAGCTGCTAAGGCAAAAAGATAGCCTTTAGCATAGCATGGTGAGGCAAACCATGCCTTCCAAAGAAAACACTTGCTAAAAACTTAGTACTTGAAGACTGTATTCTCAAGAAATGTAAAGTCGAAGAACTTTCTACAATGAGCATTTAAAACCCTGATATTAGATGAAGGCCTCCTAATGGTACTATATGGCCTGACGCAAAATGCCATCTACATGTGTGTCCCCAAAACAGACTAAAACTAAAACTAGCTTAATCCAGGCTGGCCCAGACTAGTTTTTTTTGGAGGATCTGTTTTTCCCTAGGGAGGAGCAAATAGAGCTGGTACGTCCGCTAAACGTCAATGATTTTCAACCAAACTGTTGTCAACTTCATAAAGTGCTTGACTTAAAGAACCCCCTCGAAAATAGTTATGGTGGCTGTGCTTAGGGGCACTCTACCTGCCAATCATCGTCTAAATTCTGATGCCAACGTGAACAAAACCAAATCGAATAAGAGCTACCAACTATTTTTAATTTGTGCCAAGCCCTTTACAAATATTTTTTATTTTATCGCCAAAACAGTTGAATGAGGTAGGAAACATTATAAATCCTATTTTACAGACAAACAGAGGCTTTAAAAATTAAGTAATTTGCCCAAAGTTACTCAGCTAATAAGTGAGAAAACTAGAACTTGAATCCAATCTCTGTGACCCCCCAATGCCCAGATTTTAACCACCCAACTTTGTTATAAGGAATTTTTTAAATCTGTAACTCTCTTACAGAATTTAGTCTTAAGATTATTTCTGCCTGAATATACTACATGTTGTACATGATTAATCTTTATTATTGGGAAAAAATTAAATCCATATCAAAAATGTTACCTACAGTACCATAAGCATGTATTAATTTTTAGGCACTTTATACAAATTAACTCTTTTAATCATCATAACAATCATGTAAAATCCGACTATTATCCCCATTCACAGATGAGAAAACTGAGGTGCATAGACATCAAAATCATACAGGAAAAGGCAGAGCAAGGATTTGAACCCAGGTCTGATTCTTGAACCCATGCTCTTAAGAGATACTCTACAGCTAGTATCATATAGTCACGCAAGCAAAGATATGACCCACAGAGTGAGTGGTGAAAATATTTTCTCAACCCATCATTAAATTAAGTGCTTTACAGGCAACAGGTTAATGGTTCACTGATATCTATCTTTCCAAAACCTAGTATGGGTAGAAGGCCACGCACAGGATGTCGTTGTGTGTGAGTGTTTCAGTAGCTTATTCAGGTTGAAGGCATAAGCAATGTACTACCATGCCATCTCCAAATCCTGTCTCCTCCTTACTGAATTTTCTTTTAAAAAATTCCATTTGTCTATCCACTCCATTAAAAACAATTTTTTGTCTTGAGTGCAAAGCATCACCAGGAAGATAACAATTTAAAGAGAAATGAGAGTAAGAGATCCCATGGTTCACCTTATTGAAGTGAAAAAGCAAAGTTACATGGGACTTGGGCAGTTGTCTCAGACAGCAAGTGATTCCTCAGTAAGAGAAAAGGCCCAAGCCAGCCGGGGAATGAATGATCACTGAGAACCAGAACTCTATCCCCTCAGAAAATCTTCCTTCGTCTGCCCTGAGCATTCAGGTCAAATATCAGTGGATCTCACTGTCCCTTCAGTTTGCCAGACTAAGACCTGTCATGAAAACTCCTTACAATTACTCTTCACATTTTTGTTTTCTTGATGATTCTATCATATGGTGACAAACTCATTTAAATTGACCTCTATAATAAAACAAAAAATTTTGAAACTATAATATTTCAAAGCTGGAGGAAATTTAAATTGTCATCTTGATACCATTTCACCCATTTGAATATCAAAACACTGAAACTGACAAAGATACAAGGACACACATGTTCATAGTTTGTTGGCAGGAACTTGAATTGTTGCACAATTTTGGAAATGAATCTGGTAGTATCTTTTAAAATTAAAAACATACATTTTCTTTCATCCAGCATTTCCACTTCTGGAAATCTATCTGTTAGAAATAAATCTACCCAGTATATAAGGATATACGTGTAACATTTGTACTATGTGGTATTAAGCAGCAATGTAAAAAGAAAGAGTGAGGGCTTCCCTGGTGGCGCAGTGGTTCAGAATCCGCCTGCCAATGCAGGGGACATGGGTTCGAGCCCTGGTCTGGGAAGATCCCACATGCCGCGGAGCAACTAGGCCCGTGAGCCACAATTACTGAGCCTGCGCATCTGGAGCCTGTGCTCCGCAACAAGAGAGGCCGCGATGGTGAGAGGCCCGCGCACCGCGATGAAGAGTGGCCCCCGCTTGCCACAACTAGAGAAAGCCCTCGCACAGAAACGAAGACCCAACACAGCCATAAATAAATAAATATTTAAAAAAAAAAAAAGAAAGAAAGAGTGAGATCCACATCTATTTATCTAAAGAAATGTCTACAATGCATTTATTAGGTGAGAAAAACAGGATGGGGAAAAATAGATATAGTCTGAGGAGGGAGGGACGGAGAGGGAGATAGAGGGGGAAAAGACTAGGTAAAATGAAAATTTGAGAAAAATACTATAATCTAAAGCCAAATGTAGACTAGATAATAGCAAATACTCCCTTAATTCCCCGTGTGTAAAGTGATACAGTAACAGTACTTGTCTCAGAGGGTTATTGTAACAATCAAATGAATTAATGTATTTAAAGAGCTTAGGACAGAGCCTGGCACATACTAGTAGTAAATGAGTGTTTTTGTTATTTTAAAATTCTATCCATAATAGAGAGTAGAATGGTGGTTGCCAGTCGCTGGGGGTGGGACGGGGGTGGGGGGGACTGGGGAGATATTGGTCAAAGAGTACAAACTTCTAGTTATAAGATAAATAGGTTCTAGGGACCTAATGTACTGCATGGTGACTGTAGTTAACACTACTGTATTAAACAGTTGAAAGTTGCTAAGGAACTAATTCTTAAATGTTATCACCACCATAAACAAAAAAAAAGGTAATTACTTAAGATGATGGAGGTATTAACTAACCTCATTGTGGTAATCATTTCACAATATATATGTGTCTCAATGGATCTGGCTGTACACCTTAAACTTACATATGTTATATGTCAATTACATCTCAATAAAGTTTTTAAAAAACAAGCAATAAATTAATTAAATTAAATTAAATTCTATCTGTAATATTATTACAAAGATGCACATATTATATGTGCATAAAGATAAACGTGGGGCTTCCCTGGTGGCAGTGGTTGAGAATCTGCCTGCCAATGCAGGGCACACGGGTTCGAGCCCTGGTCTGGGAAGATCCCACATGCCACGGAGCAACTGGGCCCGTGCGCCACAACTACTGAGCCTGCGCATCTGGAGCCTGTGCTCCGCAACAAGAGAGGCCGCGATAGTGAGAGGCCCGCGCACCGTGATGAAGAGTGGCCCCCGCTTGCCACAACTAGGGAAAGCCCTCACACAGAAATGAAGACCCAACACAGCCATAAATGAATAAAATAAATAAATTAAAATAATGGCTTCCTGTATAATTCAGTTAATTGACATTAAAAAAAAAAGATAAATGTGATAGAAGATAATATGGACGCATGAAACATTGCTTTGCTCAGATGATGGGATTTTTTTTTTTTTTTTTTACCCTAGTTCCCCAACCAGGGATTGAACCTGCACCCCTTGCATTGGAAGCACGGAATATTAACCACTGGACCACCAGGGAAGTCCCTGGAACTTTCTTTTAATGTTGCTTTTGCCGTACTGTTGGGGATGGGGAGAGTGAGTTCATCTCTAACTAAGTCTCCTTACCCGAAGGCAGAACTACATCTCCTCCATGAAGGCAAAGGGGTATGTCTACCAACCCTATTTTTTTATAACTGCCATCAAATAACTGCCTTAAGTGTTGTATTTCCAAAGTTTAATCCACAGTAGACTGCTTTCCTTTGACTACAGTGACCATCTATTTAGAATCTAACATGGAAACACTTTTTATGACAAAGGATTTTTGAAAACTCTTGCAAAAAGGCATAAAAGTTAAATCACACTTATTTATGCTTTTAATAAATAAATGCCATTTATTGAAAAGAATTAATTTTCATAAAATCAGAGCTGTGTTGGACAGCCAAGATAAAGACTGACCATCTGTCTGGGCAAATCCTCCCTGGGGCGCTCACCCTCTCGTCTCAGTGGAAGCACGCAGTGTTACCCTTTTCATAAATCTCCATATATCTGAGGATACCATTCAACTTTGTTTTAAATGGAGTGGCCACATTCTGCTGGCTACGGCCCAATCCCTCCAGAGACCAGCCGAGAACATAAAACTTTGGAAAAGAGCCTGGAGGATGCCAAGTCTAGAGAAGGATCCTGAGGCTTGTGTGTCATGTTCCTATAAACATAAATCACTGTCTCCATGTCGGTCGAGAGCCCAACCCCATCTGATCCCCTCTCAGAGGGATTTTCAAATTCTGAATAGCAGAAGGCACTAAAGAGTTAAGAGCATTTCTTTGCTGCTGGAAAAACTGGCTCTAGAGCCAGAAAGGTTAAATTATAAATCTTTGGCAACACAGTTTTTTCTATGTCATTTTCCTCTGGGAGTAGATGAGGAACAGCTGGATGTTTGGATAGAAAAACCACTGGAAAAACTCGAGTTGGTTAACAACACTTTTCCCAAACCTTCACTCAGCCGATTCCTTGCCATTCTGGTCTCAGCTCCATTGTCACCACCTCGGAGTCTCTTTCCCTGACACTCAACCCCACGCCCTCCTCTTAAACATATCACTTTCTTTCTCTGTGGCACTTATCACTATCAGGAATTATTTATTTGCTTATCATCTCTCTTCCCACCAAAATATTGAGCACAGAGGTTTTCTCTGGCTTTTCACTGCCGCGTCCCCAGTGCCTGAAACAGTGCTGGCGCATAGTAGGTGCTTGACGTTTAAATTTGTTGAGTGCATTGAACATGAGTGAATAACCATTGTGCATTTCTACTTCTATTTTCCTTCCAATTTTCCTTTAATGAGCATGGATTTCGTTTATCATAATCGTAACAATGTTTATTCTTTTAAAACAAAACAAAACAAAACAAAACAACAACAAAAAAAATCTGCCTACCTGAATTCAAACTCCACTTTAAATACTTAGGAAATCTAATTAGTGTAGGCTCTTAAGGGTTCTGGAAGATGGGGGTTTTGTCTTACTCATTTCTGTGTCCTCAGCATCCAGCGTAGAGCCTGACACAAGAGTGGACACTCAACGAGCAGATGCCTGTGTATTGATCATGTGCCTGACGCTACGCTCGTCGTTTTCCTACTCATGATCTTTCCCATCTCATCATCCCAACAGTCCCATGTAGTTGGATTGTAATCCACATTTTACAGATGAAATAACTGAGGCTTAGTAACTTCAAGTTTAAAAACTTGCTAGTAAGCAGCAGAGCTAGTGTTTGAATCCAGGTCTGCAAAGTCCCCTAACTGTTGCACCTTCCAGTCTCCCAAATTTCCATAATACAAAGTCACTCAGCAAAAGTTTTCCCTTTTAGGAGGGGCAGTGAAATCAATGGTGTTTTGTTCCTATAATCTACGTGCTCTAATTTTGGCCAGATTGCCATTATATCCAGGACAAGACCAGGCACAGAGCAGGTGTTCGATGAATACTCGTTGGTTTGGTGGGTGGGTGGGTGGATGGGTGGGAGGGACGAAGGGAGGGAGGGCTTCTCAGAGGACCATCAAGGAAAAAAAGGCCAACAGTCCTTTGCCTTATGAGATGGATGACCTTGGCAATGTGGAATCAGAGAATCAGCTTCCTGCCTCTGTGACAAATGCTGCTGGCATCTCCAATGCCTTTTCCTGACAGAGGAGCATTCTACCACACCTGTAGGCATATCAGCATTTCTACCTGGCATTAGTAATCCCTAAAGGAGGTTCAAACCCTGAATGGCTTGACACTGTGACCTGCTGGGGAGAGAATGGGGAGGGAAGGGACGGAGAAACACTGGAATCTGGGGTGAAAATTCCCTCTCCCACCTCTGGTTCTATTGTCATACTAAGGAATACATTTTAAGATCAGACTCTAAAAGCCTGTGGCTGCCTTTGCTTGGATCCAAGATAGGATCAATGTGTGTGGGGAGAGAAATCATTAGTAAACTACTTTCTCTGATGCCTGTGAAAACTACAGGTTTGCTCTCCTTAGAAAAGGCATCTTATTTGAAGTGGTGTGGAAATTCATTGTTCAACTGCCTGTTTTCTCTGCAGGTCTGAGCTGGAAGGGATCAAATCTGTTTTATTTAATTGCTGTAGAGCCAGCTTTGCCACAGTGCCTGGACACACAGGAGCCATGCAAGCGTATTTGTTAATTTATGCATCTGATACATATCAATTGAATGCAGATCAACAGTCCGCTATTTGCAATTCCAAACTCCAAAAAGCCCTGAAAAGGATGGCAAGCTTCATTGGTAGGGACTCCTGACCTAAATAGACATGAAGCTATTCAAAGTCTTTATTGATCTCCCTTAATGTGAATATTCGTATATTCGGCACCTTTCACTGCAGATCTGCAAATGTGTTTGATCATAGGATGCCACCCCAGACCCTTGGGGGTGTTACATAACTTAGTGGATTGGACCCCGTGACCTTTCTAAAATGTGAAAATTCTGAATTCCCAAAACGCTTGGACCCCACGGGTTTCAGATAAGGGGTTTGGGATGTGTATCTGTTTGGATGTGTATGAGGCATTGTTGTAGGGGCTGAGAATACAATGGTGGGTGGAATAAAATCAAGGTCCTTGCTGTCATGGAGTTTGCTTTCCAGCTAACCAGGCAATAACACAGAAGCAAACAAGATCATTTCTGAAGGAGACAGGTGTTCTGGAAAAACTCCGTCAGGAAGGAGAATGGGATAGAGATGTAATGGAGTACCAGAGAACTCTTCACTAAGGAGACTTAAATGAAGAGAAGGAAGCAGGTGTGAGATCTGGTCAGGCACCAACACCAGTTCATTCTGAGAATAGGGACCAATAGACCATGCTTGTTCCTACCTCAGGACCTTTGCACGTGCTCTCTCTTCTGCCAGGAAGAAACAAGTCACTTAACTCTCTTGAGCCTTGGTTTTCTCACCTGTGTTTTGCTCAGGGTTGCTCATATCTATAAAGTGGCAGGGTTGGCACAAGAACAAAGGCTTTATGATTGAGAGTCACATTTGCAGCTGAGAAGGGAAACAGCCATCTTGAGAGGTTTTGAGGACTAGGTAGAAGTTCTCTATGAACCATTATAACGTGCCACAATAGCTGATATGACAGCACAGAGATCTCTCCTTTCCTGGCAGTGAAGACTCAGCTCTGGGCAGCATCTCCCTGAGCCATGAATGTGGACCATTCCACAGAAGGCTTAGGGCCTGGCTAGTCTGTCTGTGAATTGCTCCTTCCAAGTCTTGCACTCCCTCCACATGGGGCTTGAGTCTCCAAAGATAAACAAACATGGCATGGGCACCCCCCAGAGAACCCTCATCTCCAGCAACGGTGATGCCAATGCAAAACACTCCTTCATAGGAACCAGCACCAAGCTCAGCCCAGACGAGGTCTCCCCAGACAAAGGGGTTGCTAGTGAGCATCCAGTCTTAAATTGTTCTGTTGTTATTATTGCTGTTATTGTTGCTTTTTTCCTTGGTCTTCTTGCTTAAGAGAAAGTAGGGGCTGCTATAGGGGCAATGCTTCCGTCTGGAACGAATGCGCCTTTGTTGTGGACAAGCTCTGAGTGGAGGACTGCCATGTACCCAGTGATAAAAATGGCCAAAGGCCAGGCAGGAGGCTGAAGAGCATGACCAATCGCCAAGGAGGGGTTTATGGTCTTGTCCATTTTATTGTGCCATAACATCCCTCTTTTCAGCTTTAGATGTCAGCAGCTGGTGACAAGCTTAATGGCTGATGAGTGGAGGAGACAGCCATGGATTCCACAGCTTAGCTCTCCCCCAAACTGAGATGGGTCACCATTCCTTGGCCGGCTTCTCGATCCCAAGTGAGCAAACTGGAGAATATCGGGTAAGCCTGGACAGTAATCCAAGGGGATCCGCCAGGTTCCTCTTGGCTGAGTTAGGGTTTTTTCCCCCATTTTAAAGAACTGTTGATCTGACAAAGGGAAGAGAGGATTTATAGAGTAACGGGAACCGTATGGAAGAATGGCTAAAACATTAAGGTCTCCTCCTTTGTCTTCTATAATTTTGCATCAGCTTCTACGAGGGTAGAGGTTGTATTCTAAATTGTTCTAGTCTCTTCACTCTCTTTAATAAGACCTCTAAAAATGAGCATGCTGTCTTGTGTGCCTAGAAAGGACTTGTCAATGTCTCTTTTGTGCTTCTGTCCACTCTTGTCTGATATTCTTCGTACTTTCACTCTGATGAGTTTAGAAATGTCTCAGCAGAGTAGCTGCCATTTCTGAAAGACTCCCCGGTTTACAGAATACTTTCATATGTATTGTCTTTTGGAAGGCTCTGAAAAATAAACTACTAATACCTTTGTAAAGAGCCTTCCTAGATTCGCAAAATAGTTACTGGGCCCTCCTTTTAAATGACTGCGTTTCCCACCCTTTTTCTGTCTTTGTTGACTTAAGTTCAAAGTCAGGCTAGCAAATCTGTTTTGTCAGATGGGAAGCTGGCAGCTAATGGTTCAGGGAGGCTCCACGCACAGCTCACTATGTTCCCCCATGCCCAGAAGAATCTGCTGTCTTCCCGAGAAGTTAGCAGCACTGTGCTTTCATTTATTTATTTAATGCTGCAATGGCTTAAGCCAGTCTGCGGGAAAAGCCCTTGAACACTGGGACCTGAGGGACGGGGGGATCCCCAGACCAGCTCTAAATCAGCCCATTCCAGCTAAACAGTCGTTACACTTTATAGGTGCCTGCTTGCCCTTTATTATTTTGGACTACCGGGCTGGGCCTGGAAGTGTGGTACATCCAGTGCCCTCGCAGAGCAGCGGCTGGCAGCCCAGCCCTGCTGCTTCAGTTTTGGAGGCGGCAGTTGCAGGGGAAATACGGTAACTCGCCGGTCTACAGCGGCACTTCCGGGAAGAGCCCCTGGGGTGCCGCCTTTGGGACACTATTAGCGAGCACGTGGCAGCCTTGCCCAGTTGGGGCTGCTGATGATTGAAATGTGTTCGAACTGTGGTCAGAGAAGAGGTGTGGGGAGGAAAAGAGGCGAGAGAAGTCTTTAATGAGGATGCTTGCTCTTCTCTTGAATATCTCCTGGGACAGGTTGCCAAACGCCAGTCTGTTACTCAAATGAGGGAAAATAACATTCTTTCGTTTCTGTTTCCAGTTTGCTTCACGAGCTAACACTGTAAACTGGCTTGTCTCCTAATCTTACCCCCACGGCTCATCTCTATTACCAAATGATCCCATCCTTGAGAAAGATCTCCGACAAGCAGAGTGCTATATAAATGCAAAAAATCAGTATTCAGTATTTCATTCACATTGCCAATAGAGAAACTTACAAGGATATTATGAAAGAAACATCCCCTTCGCTTTTGAAGCAAATGTACATTTTCTTGTTAATAAACATTTCCTTCCCTCTAATCTGCCTGTGTTGGACACAAGGACTAAGAATTCGTATTTCCTAAAGAAAGCATGTAAAGCCAGTACTGCTTTTCTCTTAAGTAGCATTCATTTAAATGATGTGCTCTATAGTCGATCCGCAGGGACTCTAGAATTTTCTGTAATTTGTCCCTTTTCTTTTTCCTCATTGGATAATCATTTTTCAGAATAAAATCGTTTGGTGTCAGTATTTTCAAAATATTTCAACACATTAACCATTCCTAACCAGGCTACTGTGGAGCTCTATACAATTAAGTTACTAAAGATCTGAGTTCGAGGTTCCAGCTCCGTGTATCTGAATGGAAGCTCTCATATAGACGAAGCATTCTGACCACCACCCGGCTGAAAATTCCCCACTTGTGTCTGGCTGATTCTAGACACCTGGGCATAAGCCAATGTAAATGCTTCCTCAAAGACCTTTAGCAGGAGGAAAACAACTAAATAGATGCTTCCTGACTTTGTTCTTCGATGAATATATTCTTCCTCTTAAATATACTTTACCCCTGATAATTTAGAGATCTACCATTGCTGAGAGGGTATCATGGATGAGAAGTGTCCTAACATTGCTTTTGTAAAGGTAACATCCTGGCTTGATGAGACCGGAATTGGCAATAGCATCTTTGCAGGGCTTTTCAAAGAGCAACAGGAATGGAAAAAGTTCCCTGGGACCCATTCCCCGACTGCTCCATTTGCGCTGATAATGACTTTATCTCACCATGTTTTCCAAATGACCCATCAAAAGCACAAGTTCCCTTAGGAGCACAATGGAGCTGAATATCTGTCCCCAGAACTCTCTTGGGAAATGAAGGACCCAAAGTTGCTGGAACTCGGGCTAAAATTTAAGAACAAAGAGATGGGGTGCGGACTGCAAACTCGATTTCCTTGAATTCGAATCCGCAATTAAATCTTCCCTTTGCCATCAGAACACATCTTTCCTATGCACCTTGATGCCTGGTTGCATACACAACAGATGTACAGACACAGTAGATGATTAATTGATGCACTGAGACCTCTGCAATATGACTTTTAAAGCTTTCAGACCAAAGGAAGTGATTTGCATTTGGGCACCGAGCCAAGAGGACTCTAAACCATCTTCCTAAACAGTGCGCCTGGCCCTTCTTCTTTATCCCTGGTGCTCTCAGCAGCCCCTCCAAATACATATGCACTCTCACAAGAAAGAAGTGACTGTCAAGTGTGATTCAACAAAGAAAGGAGGTCATATAAATTTTTAATTTCTACATATGCCTCCGAAAAATGTATTAAGTTGTTCCACAAACAGAAATGCTCTTCCTTGCCTGTACTGCTTCAATCGGTTCAAGCTCTCTGGCAATATATTCAGCTCACGAAGTCCCTTCCTTCCTATCTCCCACGACACACTTACAAGAACATCATAACCAAATTATCTGAGAAGAATTTCTCAGGCCACTCAGACAAAGCCGTCTCTTCCAAGCGAGGGGTTACCCAATGAGAGAGGGAATCTTGCTTCCATTCCTGCTGACACGTCGCTTTCTGCCTGGGTTTTATCTTTAGCTCCCTAGTAATCCAAACGGAGTGGGGAAACCTCAAACAAAAGAGCCTCTTTTCTGCTTTACACCCACTTTTTTGGGTCAGCACAGAACAACCATTATTAAATGGTTTTTGGTGCAAAGCAGCGGCCTTGGGTAAGCTAAAATGTTTGTGACACCAAAATAAAGAGGTTCCACGCTGCTAAAACCTCAGAGGCACGCAGGGAACAACTAAAACGAAATTCAGCTCCAAGGTTTACTCAGCCTGACTTTAACTCTTGTCTGCCTGATACACCCTCTTCCAGAAGAATCGGCAGAGACCCCGGGTGGACAAAAGAGGGCAGTGCTCGCTGTGTCTTTCATTCTGGCTCTTTGCTCTGTACGGAAATGCAACTGAGCCAAGAGAAAACTATGCCCAGCATTTCATAACACAGGAAGTGGGGAAGTAGATTAGATATTGGACTCTGCAGTCACCGCAGAATGAGCAGTGCGTTTGTAAAAATCCCTTTTTTTTCCCCCTCTGACCCAGGGAGAGCTTTTTGGTCTTGTTTTTTATTCAGATGGACTAAACCTCTCAAAGAAAATAAAGGAAGAGGTCGTCTTTTTCAAACTGTAACATCTCATAAAGGCTCATTGAGTTCCAACCCTTCCTTCTGAAGACGAGGACCAGGTCTGGACATTTATCATTTGCTTCTCTTTGTGTTCAGATTTTATTATCAGCATGTGGGGAAAGGGAGTCGGATTTTCCTCCCGGAGGTACTTAGAGGAATTTCAGTCACTTCAAAATAAGACTCCTGTATGCCCTGGGCGTAAAGAAACTAGGACCTAACAAGGGAATCCTGTCTCCTGCCCGGGATGGCACCTTATTGGGTTGGACTAGATTTACATTCTGGAGAAAGAGTTTCCATGGACATACTATTTTACCTAATAAAGGATTACAACCTGAGCATTCAAAAATGCACATTTTACCAACATATCCACCTATTTTTTAACTATATGTATACCTACTGTCTTCTCTTTTGATAAGAAAGTACTCTTTAATCCCAGATTAATTCACTCCTTTCTACGCACATTTTTGAACTCCTGACGTGTGTAAGCCTCTGTGTTGGACACACAAAGGTGAAAAGGACACTGTTCTAGCCTTTAAGAGACTAAAGGCTAAAATCAGGTTAGAATAATCAGATGAGGCCATAAATAACCATGAAACAAGGCAGAATGGAGTTCACGTAGAAGAAAAATACAAACAAATAGCAAAAGGAGAGGTTGTATTCATCTGGAGCGGAAGGCTGAAGGGAAACCTCATAAAAGAAAGAGCCTTTACATGGGACCCTGAAGAATAGGTAGGTTTCCCAAGGCAGATGAATGGATGGTCAGAGAAGAGAAACCCAGGACTGAGCAAAGGCAGGTTGGCAGAGAGGGATGCGGCCAGTCCCAAGCAGCCAACAGCCCGTTGCTAATGCTTGTAGAAAGAAGAGGTAAAAGAAGAGGCTGGAAATGCTAGCTAAAGCCACACCGTGGAGAGCTTCAGCATTAGGCCAGTGGACTTGATTCCAAAAGGCAATAATAGGAAACCATTAGGAGGTTTGAGGCGAGCAGGACCAGGATTAGAGTTAATTTTAGGAAAATTAGTCTGATATGGAGAAGGAGAGGGGATTCAAGGAGGGTAGCAGGAAGCGAGGAGACCAGTTAAGGCACTATTACTGCAGAAACACTTGGGATGAAATGCTGTGGTAGCCAGTGCAAAAGGAAAGAAGGGGACAGTGGCCTTAAAGGTTTGGCAGCAACGTACCTACTGAGCGGGGAAGGCAGGGCAAGAGGCAGGGGGCCAGAGTGAGTTCGCAGTGAAAGTGTCATTAGTAGAGGCACAAAGGGAAGGTGGAGAAGCTAGTCTGGGGGAAGGAGATCATGGCTTGGGCCTGGGTGTGTTGACTTCGAGACTCCTACAAAATATCAATATCGAGATGTCCAAGGGATGGCTGAAAACCAGGACGGGTTCTCAGAGACAGGTCAAAAGAACAGCACATTCCAGGTTGAAGTAAACCAAGGTGATGTCTGAAGATTGCCATTCTAGAAGGTTCCACCCTCTTGATACCCCAAACCGTGGTCTAAGGCAGTTTGCAGACCTCTCTCAAGGTGCTGTTGATTTGGGAATGTTGCGTTCTTGCATCTCTTTTGGTTTCTACTTGTCTTGATATTGGTATACAGCATCCTAAGGAAGCCCAGTTTATAAAAGGATTAATGTGAAATGCAAATTAGTCCTGGTAAAAGGGAAGGAAATTCATATTTTCTTTACAAAAGGATTATTCAGATAGAAAATGCTTTATCATTGAATCCCATTAAAGGACTTTGAAGGCATTTTAAAAATATAATCTGGCCCGTATATAATCAATTTTAACACAGCCTTCTAGGCAAACCTAGAAAAAAGCAAGGTATATTCTAGTGATTCACACAGCCTTGCTGCTTCATTCCTGGGGCAAATTGAAACAATGGTATTGGAAATGAAGATGGGACATTAGGAGGCAGTACGGTACAACGGAAAGATCTGGAATCAGGTTTAGACCTGGCTTTGCCCCTTACTAGCTTTGTGAGCACAAACATAAGAAAATAGAATGTTCTACCCAAAGCGAGCATTACACAAGGCAATTCATGTGAAAGTGCTTTGCACAGTTCCTGGCGCTGAGGGGCTGCTTAATAAAGATCTGAGGCTTCCTTGTGTAGTCCAGTTGGAAACCTCTCTTGTACCAAAATGAGTGCGTCCCCTCTGTCTCCTTCCCATCTTTGCGGAGTGACATGGGACACACCATCTCCCCCAGGCCACGATTCTTCTTCAGAGCTTTGCGCTCTTGTAAGTATTTTCGGTTTTGGGGTTTGGGGTTTTTTAAATCAATAACATGGAATGCAGGTCCTGCCCTTAACTAGAGGACAAGCACTTCAGACCTGAACCAGAGGCGTTACCTCTAGGAGCTCAGCACTCCAAATGGCGCCAGACCCTTCTCCCCATACTCCGGGACCAGATGAGGGGGCCCTTCCTCGCTCCTTATTCTCTTGGCCTCCAGGAAAGAGTCAGACCATCCTCAAAATCTTGACTTAATACTAAGCGTTAACAGTCTGCATGGCACTATTCTGGATCCTAGATTGCATGTGCTTTCAGGAGCAATATTTTCTTTGAACCCCATGACAAGGCTGTGAGAAACTAACAAGGCACAGCCTGCGGGGATCACATCCCCGCTCCCCTGCTCATTAGCCATGTGGCCCCGGGCAGTCACTTGCTCTCTCTGTGCCTCAGTGTTGCCTCTGTAAAGCAGAGCTAATGGAAGTATCGCCCGCGCATCAGTTATCACAGAGCTTAAGGAACATGACTGTGAAAGCTTCTAGGTCAGGGCCTGCGACACAGCAAGTACAAACTCTAAAAGTGCACTGTTACCCACACTGTCCCAGGGAGAAAACCGAGGCTCAAAACGGTTAAGCACCAGCTCGATATTACACGCCTTCAATGACAAAGCTGGAGCTTAAACCCAGAACTCTTGAAAAATACAACCACACATAATTTGATCAAGAGAAAGCAAAATAAAGGGCTTTCTGTTCCCTCTCTTCATGAGAATTTCCCTGCTGGAGCTACCTCTGTCCCGCTCATTCCCCCCCTCCTTCCCTTCTTGCCCCCCCCCAAAAGGTTAAAGGTCGGGTTTTGCAGGAAAGTTGTGTATTGGGATCAGTCTCAGATTTACCGCGCTCTCACCTCTGAGCCAGTCCATTCTGCGGGGCTCACTCATCTTCAGTCGAATTCTCTGATAACCCCATTATTTCCAATTATCTGTTTGGCAAATACTAATTGAGTCAGCATCCTGTTAGGCACTAGATGAAAAGATATGGCTCCAACCCACTGGGTGACATTTAGTAGAGTCATTGTTTACCAGAAGCAACTGAGTTACCAGAGGAAATTATGGAACGTTCTCCTCTTTAAAAATAGGACGGTTTCTTAATCAGTGGCCTGTCTGGCTAACTTATCTGGAAGACAAGAAAGCAAAGGCCTGGGAGAGATTCATATCAAGCTGGGGGAGGCTTGTTCTTTGCAATTTGACTAACAGCTCGGAGCAGAGCTCAGCCGTCCCCTCCTCCTTCCCTAGGGTGCCTTCTAGGAAGACACGGCATAACACGGTGGTGAAGAGCCCAGGCCCCAGTGAGATGAACGCGCTTTGCGTCCCAGCTCTGCCACTTGCCACAGTGCAGTCTTGGGCAAGTTACTGAGCTCTCTCAGTCACAGCTTCCTTCTGAGATTCCTCACGTGAGGCATAAAGAGATGGGTATGCAGAAGGCTTACTGTAGGGCTTGACACACAGTACGTGTTCAGTGGATGGTGACTTACAGTGTTATCACAGGGCAAAGGCATACTGTCCTCCATGGGTGGGGGAGGCGTGTGCCTACACGGGCCGAGGCTTCTTAGACTGTGCTTCTCAAGGGGGTTGCAATCTGCTCCAACAGGGTTTCCAGAAAAGTCGGAGCCAGGTCTGTGGCTGCTAAGTGGTGGGCCAGCCTGTCTGCCTCCAGCCTGGCACCCAGACACTAATGTCATCAAGTGGCCAAACCACCATCCTTTACAACAGCCTCTACCTTGTCTCCCTGCTTGCGTCCTGGGCCCCTCCTGTCTAGTGCTTTTTCTTCCCTTTTATGATGCAACCACATTATTGTGAGAACTTGTAGTTTATTCATTTCCACATATGTGTAATATTTTTATATTCACAATTTACTTATTTATTTACTATTTTTTGAAGTTTTCGATATTATGAACAGAGCTGCCTGCTAGACACACTCAGTTTGTCAAGGGTATAGACTTGTAGGAGCTAAATTGTCAAGATAGACAATATGTGCATATTCAGTGTTATTAGGTAATGATTTATAGTTTTATTATCAAATTTTTACCAGTCTGGTGGGTGTGAACTAACAGCTTATCATGGTTTTAGTTTGCATGTCTAGGAGTAATAGTGTGATTAGGTATCTTTTTATGTTTATTTATTTTTCAATACATCTAACTCAGCCATGCACGTACATATTTTCAGACCACGGGATGGATTCATCTTATTTATTGAACTTTCTGCCTTATCCCTCAGCTTTCTAGCTCACTGGGAATCCACATTTGCAAATGTATTCAACTCCCAGCACATGCCAGACTTGATTATGTCTACGCAAGTCTTCACTCACTGCTTCTACAAGAATCACATTGCTTGAATGGAATTTTGTTGTTTTCAGTGTATTTCACTCAGTTTGTTTTTTAGGGCTTTGCTCTTTATTTTCCTTCTCATTGATATTTTACTACGTTTTCCCTCTTTGTCTTCTTTCTCCACTCCCCACCTAGCCATTGCCTCCTGACAAACTGAGTTCCAGATTTAAACATCTTCACGTGGATAGAACGTGGAGTCTGTGTCTACACAGGCAAAGTGGGGAGCTGAGGCAACTATCTTTTTTTTACCTTTTGACCCCCTTCATCCATTTCTCTCATCGCCCCACACCTGGCGTCTGGCAACCGCCAATCTGTTCTGTATTTATGAGCTTGGTTATATTTACATAACCATTTACATATTATATATTATAACATTATATTATAATAAACTTAGTCACTTAACCTAAGTGTCAATTCTCTCAACAGTATAATGGAGGTCATAATGCATACACTGCTGCTATAGTAAGACAGTTGTGAGGATCCAGTGAAGTAATGGATATGTGCAACAGAGATGCTGAGTCCTCCCTCAGTAGCCAATCTTCCCTTCTTCCACTCTAATACAACTGTGAGCTGGGCACATCCTTCCTTCCAGTAAAAGACAACACTTCCCAGCCTCCCTTGCAGCAAGAAGGGGCCATGTGACTTAATTCTGGCCAATGGGATGTGAGCTGAAGTGATATGGCAATTTCAAGGTCTTACCCTTAGAGAGAGGGATGTGCCCTTCTCCCCTTTCCCTTTCCTGAGCATTGGAAGCAGAGAAGGTAATGAGCCATCTCAGGCCATTCAGAGGAAGGCACAAAGTGAGCTCTTAAACACTTACGTAGCAAAGCCAGTGTACCAGTTTAGAGTTGTGTATGAGAGGGAAATAACATTTTTTTAAGCCACTTATTTGGGGCATATCCTCATTCATCCATTGGTACAAAGAGCATTTATTGAGTACCTATCACGTGCCAGGCAAATATTAGGCGCTGAGACAGATGCAAAAAATACTTCCTTTCCTTAGAGAACCAGAGGGGCAGACGTGGCATATACAAGTCATCACAACATAAGGTAGTACGAGCTCTAATGAGGGAAAGACAGGGTGCTATGGGACTCCAGAGGATGCTTTGTAAGCTCTACAACTCACTATATTTTCATTTATTCAAGTGTTTATTGAACACCTATTATGGGCTAGGCACGGCTCTAGATTTGGGGAGCACAAGAGTGGACAGGCAGACGAGGTCCCAGCTCTCAAGTAGTTTATATGCTTTATAAACAAACCCTTTTTATATCTAACAAATAAGATAACGTCTAAGAGGGTTAAGTGCTATAGAGACCATAAAACGGGATATTTAATAGAGCGTAACAGGTTTGTTGAGGAGGGGTGCTTACTTTAGACTGGGTGGTCTTGGAAACCCCACTGACATTCAAGCTGGGACCAGAGTGACACAGAAACTGGGAGAAGAGCATTTGGGGCAGAGGGCAAAGGCGAGTGCAGATGCAAAGGCCCTGCGGTGGGATGAGGGTCCGTGTGGCTGGAGTGACTGAGTGGGCAGGCAGACAAAATCAGGGGGGCAGCCTGGCCAGACAGGTGCCTCATCAGCCACAGTAAGGGGTTTGAACTTTTCCCTGAGGTTGGAAGCCTCTGCAGCCTCTTTAAGAATGGAGACGGGCACGACTCATTCATGTTTTAAATGATCCTTCTGGCCGCTCTGTGGGGACAGTATGCGGAGGCCACAGCAGCATGCCGGGTCAGAGAGCTGGTGACTCGGATGAGGCTGGCAGCAGTGGGAAGGAGAAGCGGGCAGATTTGGCATCTGTTTGGGAAGTAGGGTTGGCAGAACTTGCTGCTAGAATGGACGGAGGTGTGTGAGAATGAGAATAATCAAAACACAACTCTGAAACATTTGGTTGGAGCGGCTGGGATGAAGAAGATGGGAAAGGAGGGACACGTTTGGGCTGGGGATTGGATCAAGAGTTCTGATTTCTACGTAATGGAAGTTATTGGCAGCCATCGCAAAGACTTTGGCTTTCGTCCAAATGAGCTGGAGAGCCTCTGGCAGACTTTGCCACTCCTCGCCCCAGCCCTGTCAGCTCTCTCCACCCAACAACCAAAGTCCTGACTGCGTGACCTACACCATCCGGCTCCCATCACCTCTCTGACCTCCCCCAGCGGGGCGCCTCCTTGCTCACTGGTGGCAGTCTTGCCATTTCTCGACGCTTCCAGCCCTGCTCCTGCCTCAGGGCCCATGTCCCTGCCTCTCTCAGCACGATCTGCTTGTCCCCCAGACACTCACCTACCTCTCCCCTTCACCTCTTTCAAATCATTCTCCAAATGTCACTTTCTCAAGGAAATCAATCCTGGCCACACCACTCTTTGGAAAATTGCAAAGCTCCACTCTTACCCTCTGGCCAACATACCCCGTCCCTCTCCCACCAGATTTATTTTTCTCCAAAGTACTTACCACCTTCTAATAAACGAACATCTTTCTAACTTATTTATATACTGTCCATCCCCTCCCACTTGAATATACACTTCATGAGGACAGGGATTTTCTCTGGTTTGTTCACTGCTGTATCCCCAGAGGGTAGAACGGTGCCTGGCACATAGCAGGGGTTCAAAGAATATTTGCTGTGTCAATTAAGGTGTATTATGTTATCTTTCTCTCTTAGGGAATTATTATTTCAATATATATTTGTTTTTAGTGGGAGGTAAGGAAGAGGAAATCTGTGTTCAGGTCCTATCCTGAGTTGACGGTTAGTTTCCCACGTAAACGAGAACAATTGGTCATTTCTACTATCACCCCATTTTACAGTGGGAAAACTGAGGCTTGGTGAGATTCTAATTTTTCTAATTCCTTAGAAGTACTAGCCATGCACTGGCCTGGTTAAGTCATTCAGCCAAACAAGTGTACCTGAGCAGGACTCAGCATGTTTTTTTCACACTCACACCCACTTATAATGCGGCAGTGAGGGGAGATTAGATCTTATATGAGCACAGATTTGAAAAGCCCTGGCATTCATGAAAATTAACACTGTGAGGAACCTCTGTGTGGGATGCTGAGGAGACAAGGAATCTTCTAGTCATCAGTACAGGACCCTGGGCTTTGGTTTGCTTCTTTGACATTTATTAAGAGCTTGCTACTTTCTTCCCACCAAGGTCATGTGACTTATCTATACTGTTAAACTTGAGAGAGAGGAGAAAAAAAAAAAGAGCTTACTGCTTTCTTTAAAAAAAAAAAAAATAGCACATACACACAAATATTCATAGCAGCACTATTAATAATAGCCAAAAGGTAGAAACCACCCAAATGTCCATTAACAGATGAATGGATAAATAAATTGTGGTGCATAAACACAATTGAATATCATTCAGCCGTAAAGCAGAATGAAGTCGTGATAACTGCTACAACATGGATGAACTTCAAAAACATTATGCTGAGTGAAAGGAGCCAGACACAAAAGGTCACATACTGTATGATTCCACTGATAGGAAATGCCCCTAAATCCATAGAGACAGAAAGCAAATTGGTGGTTGCCAGATGCTGGAAGGCCCGACTGCTTAATGAGTATGCGCTTGATCTGGGGCGGGGAGAGTGCTTTCGAAGTAGAGGTGGTGGTTACATGACATTGTGAGTGTCCTAAATGCCACTGAATTGTTCGCTTTAAAATGGTTAATTTTATCCTGTGTGAATTTCAACTCAATTTTTTGGTAAAAATCACATGCATACATTTGTTCATGTCTTCTTTACAAAAACCCTACAAATTAGGTACTAATGCTGTTATTCCCGTGAGAAACCTGAGCCTAGAGAGGGTAAGGGACCTGGTCAAGGTCACACAGATGTCAGACCTGAAGCCGGTGGGCTGGTGACTCCAAAGCCTTGGCTCAGAGTCAGGGCGTGGACCCTGGGAGAACAGAGGGCTGGCTGGGGTGGGCGGGGGGAGGGTTGCCAGAGGAGAGAAGCACTGCGCTGAGGCAGGGTCCAAGCAGAAGGGCTCCGGGGTCTCTCTAGGGTCCTGACTAACACCAGCAAAACTCAGCGTCTTGAATCTTTTGGCTCCTGCTAATTCTGCCCTCTGGCCTGACTGTGCACCCCAGCTTCTCTCTGTGTTCCTCTGAGCTCCCTGCGTCAGGGAACAGCCAAGAGCCATGACTAAGGGGTGGGATGGGGGGATGGGCAGGGGTCGAATGAAGAATCAGAGGACTACACAGACACAGGACCAAAGGCCCTAGTTCCCACCTCTCTCCTCTTCCTTAAAATGTCTTTAAGTCCTTGACTCAGCGACAGAGCCCCTGAGTGACTCGAATATCAACATATTTTGAAAGAAGAGCATATTTTAAGGAGTTCTGTCTCAGAAGATTTGAATAGGGTGTTATTCAGCTTGTGGGGGGAGCAGGGGTGGCTGGTGGGTGGGGAGAGAAGGAAGGATGGAAGTAAATGCAGCAGAATGACACAATAATAGGGCTAATGATTTCAACATTTAAAAGTTGAACAGCTCTTAGTGAACACGAGAGACAAGCTCCAGCAGAAGCCTCCCAAAATAGCCCCTTTGACAGTTTCTGCGTTTTTGAGCTGCTTCTGTTTGGTTCTTCTTCAAAGCTTGTTAGCACCTCCCATTGGGGGGACTTCGGCCACCTTAGGAGAGTGACGAGTCCAGGCTCCAGGGAGCCGAACCCCAGCCAGGGCTCGGGCTCTGGACAATTTGTGAGTCTGTTTATAGCAGTGGGGGTGAGCAGGGCAGAGAAGGTAGAAGAAGATCCCTGTAAACCCTCTTTTTTTTTTTTCTTGCCGACGTTTTCTTGATGCCATAACCAAAGTCCTCTATTATAATTTCCTCGGCAACCCCTTAAAAAAGCAAAAGACCGACGTGTAGGACAGAAACGAGTCGTGGTGACTTGTGAATTCAGAAGGGCCAAGGTCCTACCAGAGATCAGCAGGGACTCAATCCGTCCCTCTATCGGACTAGCAGATTCTTCTCCTGGGAGCCTTCCTGGGGAGTGGCTTTTCCTTTTGGAAAATCAGGAAGCTCTGGTCCACAAAATTGCTAAAGGGCCTTACAGGAAGCAAAGTGTCTCCACTGACACACCAACCAGCCCCAGGCAGCCACGTGCCCCAACCGTATGGACTTGCATTTGGGCTCCAGCACAGCAGGGATGGACACTCAGTCAAGAGCCCTGCGAACAGTGGTGACGACGTGTTTGCCCCAGGAAAGGACCCACCCAATATTTCTGGCTGAGACAGTTGGATCACTCCCACTGTCCCACTCATTCACACCAAGGAAGAGGAGGCTGGAAGGTTTGAATATGCAAAGACTCCAATTGTCTTATCCTCAATCAGCTTAACTAAGAGGTTGTGCATGAAGATCAAACAGGCCCAAGGGAATGTTTACAAATTCATCAGTTGCCCAGGTTTGCAGGTCCCCTTGGCTAGCTCAGATCGTGGTGGAGTTACTATTGGTTTTGAAACACTAAGGATTAATTTAATAAGTTACTAAAGTCACATCTGGGGGGGAAATTACATTCAGCTGTATGAGATAAAGACCACTGCAGAGGTATTTGCTCCCGACAGCCTCTGTGCTTTTTCTTTTGAAGGGTCCTCTTGTGCCGGGTGTTTTAAATATAGTAATAAAATATGAGAATAAAATAGTTCTTGGGGGGAAAAAAAAGATGAAAAGAATTGAAATGAAATGGAACGCCAACAGATGTGTGTGTGTAAGAAAATAAAATGGGGAACGTGGACAAGTAGATAATAAATGAGGAAACAGTCCTCTAGATGTTGTTAATGTCTCCAGAAGTTTTCCCTTCAACCTTCAACTGAACTATGCAGTGTAGTAGTTAAAAGTTCAGGCTTTGCAGGCAGAATGTCTAGTTTCAAATTCTTACTCTGCCACTTTTGAGCTGTGTGACTTTGGGTAAATACCTGACCTCTCTGTGTTTTAATTGTCTCCTCAGTGGGTGGGGTACCCAGCCAACAGAGGGTACATGACATTTCCATTGTTTGCAAGATATAAAAAATAACAAATAAAACATTTCTAGACAGAAAGGAGGTTTTCCCCTAGAAAAACCTAAAGTACCTACCTCAGTGGGTCCTGTCAGCTGTTAAGTACATATTGAGTGCTACCTGCCAGGAAGAGGTAACCGCTTCAGATACACTTGGACTGGAATATCAAAATATCCACCGTGTGGTTCTAACCTCTTCTGTGACCATTTAAGTGGTAATTGCTTTCTAGACAACTGCATTTTCTGTCCCCAGAACTGCCACAGGAAGGTATGCACAGATTTCAATGAAGATGATAGACTCAAAAAGGCTTTCAGTGGCCCGCTATTTGTTCCCGAGCCCCAGCAGGAAGGAGCCCACATAAAACCCGAGTAGTAACAGTAACAGCGATTTCTACTCTTTTTGAGGGCCCTAATTCATGCCACTGTGCTAGGTATCTTCTACTCATGCCTCTAATCTTCTCAGCTCCAGGAGGCAGATGCTATTAGCCCTATTTAACAGACGAGGAAATGGGCCCAGAGTTGCTAAGCATTGCCATGTGCCTGAATCTGGTTCCAGCCAGACCCATCTGGCTCCAGACTCAGCATTCCTGGGGTGTTCCAGCCAGCTCTTGGTCCTTTTCCCTATAATTTCTGAGACCAAAAGCAATCCATTTCAGGATCTTATCATGTGTCAGAAAGTTCTTCTCAAGACCTATTATAAATCTCATCTGCTATAATGTACATCTCTCCATCACCTCTCCCTGCCTATTTGACACCCCTCTCCCCGCCGACTGTGGTGATTTCATAGGGTGTTCACCTAACCCAATGCTTCTCCAGCAGGGGAGTTTTGCCTCTGCCCCAGGGACATTGTGCCACATCTGGAGATATTTTGGGAGTCACAACTGAGGGAGGAGATATGCTACTGGCACCGAGGGGGCAGGGGCCAGGGAGGCTGTTAGGTATCCTTCAGTGCACAGGACAGCCTTCACAACCAAGAGCTATGCGACTCAAACCATGCCAAGGCTGAGAAACCCTGAAAACAGAACTCTTGCTTTCTGTGGCCCAAATCCATTCTTCTCTCTGTAAAAGGCGCCATCACTCACAAGCTGCTCGGACCCCAAATCTAAGAGTTTGCCTTGATTCGTCCCTTTTTCTCATAAATTTTAGCCATCACTATGAGGAAAAGAATTAATTCCATGATATTCGACTCATATCTCAACCTTCGTGATGGTTACATTAATTGATTAAAATGTCCATTCATCCATTTTGTCAACAAATGATTATGGGGAGACCACCACAGTGGCTTCCCCCGGAACCTTGTAAAGTCTCCTAACTTTGTAAACTTGCACACAAATAGTTCAGCACTATTGGGCAATTCACTTAAAGTGTTTAAGAGGTTTTGCAAAAACACCCAATGAAGAAAAGTTTAAAGTTAAAACGAACGTCTAATGGCATAAAGTGAAAAGACAGCCAACCAAAGGGAATTCGAGACGGTTCAATGCCAGATCTTTGCTGTGACTCTGCGTCCACCCAGGCAGTGTGGGGTGTTGGAGCCAGACTCCATCCTTGCCCTCAGGTTAACTATAGTCTATACGTAACAATGTATTGGGAGGAGAAGAGATTTTTATTTCAACAAACTCTCAGAAATCGTTAAGTCCAGTTGAGCGCTGCCTGCCCCTTGACCTCTCAGGAGACCTTCACCTCTCTGGAAAGTGCCACCGCTGTTCAAATCTACAGAGAAGCCCCTGTCTGACCACAAAGGTCATGTCACTAGAAGGAAACCAAGGGCTTCAGAGACACAGCTTTCCTTTTTCTGAGAAATGCATGGAGCAGTTCTATCCTGCACCTCATCCATTGGGCTTAGCTGCTCCCAGAAATCCACTGGGAAGCTTTTTTAAGTGGCCACCCCAAAAAGGAAACACAAATAGGCTTGAGGCCATTAGACAGGCCATCCCAGGAAATGATTCAAGGTCACAGTTCTGCCTTCCAGGCCCAGAGTAATGGTTCCAGTGGTACCAAGATGGCGACAGGGATCAATTCCATATCCATCCCACACTTGAAGACCTTGGGAAGGGTGTCACAGGGGCCAGACCTCAAACCAGGCTCTGGGAACCCTTGTGAGGTTGCCACCAGGGAGTGAGCTAGGTCTAGGACAGGCCTAAACATTTTTCTTCCATGCTGTAGATGTGGAGTCCTGGGTTAGAATCCCAGGTTAAGTTACTATGGGCAGGTCACAAAACCCCATCAGCCGCATCTGCCTCACTGGTAAAATGATGATAGTAATACCTGCTTCAGAGTTCTTGCAAGGATTAAATGAGCTACTACATGCAAAGCACTTACAATCGTACCTTCTGTCATGGTCCAAACACGGATTGGAAAAGAATTTCCAGACACAAGGCAGAATGTAAAGAAGATAGAATTTGCTAGAGGAAAGGGTCGCTGCCAGAACAGCAGGCCCGACTTCCTAGTAGTCTGGGAGAGCCAAGCCTGAACATGTGCTATTGATCCGTTTTTTATAGCCAGAAAACAAAAGAATGGTCCAAGGCGAAAATTTCGTTTACTGATTGGTCGGGGCACATATACCTTCCTTCTATAGGGTGGGAGTGGGACAGGGCATATGCCTTTCCTTATTCGGGACAGGTCTTGTTGCCCAGGTGGAATTTCGTAACCATTGCAACAGGGTGTGGAGGGCAATTAAGAGTCGGGTAGGGTGTGTAACGCTGAAACTTTCCAGGCAGGGTCTTCCTTTGTCCTTGAAGCATCATTGTCCTTGGAGCACCACGCCTTCTATAAGTATCGACATTATGTATAATTTTATGATTACCATCATTATTATTACAGCTTTTAGCACAGAGCCTGGCACATAACACTCAGTCAATATTAACCATTACGACTTAGGCCTGGGGTAGATGTGAAAATCTTAGGCGATCTTGTAAAACCCTGAGATGCTAGGATTCATCAACAGGCTTTGTATAGTCACTAGAAAGAAAGAGACATAGGGAAAAACAAAAGCTCATCTTTCGGGTTTCCCTGGTGGCGCAGTGGTTGAGAATCTGCCTGCTAATGCAGGGGACACGGGTTCGAGCCCTGGTCTGGGAAGATCCCACATGCCATGGAGCAACTAGGCCCGTGAGCCACAACTACTGAGCCTGTGTGTCTGGAGCCTGTGCTCCGCAACAAGAGAGGCCACGATAGTGAGAGGCCCGCGCACCGCAATGAAGAGTGGCCCCCGCTCGCCACAACTAGAGAAAGCCCTAGCACAGAAACGAAGACCCAACCTAGCAATCAATCAATAAATCTTTTAAAAAAAAAAAAAAAAAGCTCATCTTTCACAAGGAGTAATAAACTTGCCAGGTACCGTGCAAGGCACTGAAGACAAAGACATCTTGGTGAATTAAAGAAAGCTTCTGCTTTCTTCGTGGTCCTTAGTAATTGTAGGGTCACACACCCCCTCTGAAGACTTAACTAATTGTATTGCCCTTTAATGATGAGACAAAGAAGGTGTCCCAGTTCTTGGCAATGTTTTCCCTTGACCCTGGTTACATCATAAATAGTTGAATCTTACCCAGACAGCCAACTGGGAGTGAACTATGAACTTCATCTGGCCTGGCCACCACTCCCACCTTCCCCAGTGCTTATCTAGCCCCAAGCAAAGGCTTTGATAAAGGTGGGAGTGTGCGCTAGACCTGCCGAGGGTCACAGTTAGATTTCAGCAGGATGAGCAGAAAGATAAGAGCTATGCCCTGTGCTCCTTGTTTTTTGTTTTTTGTTTTTGAGAGGAGTGCCCAAGATAGCTGGAGAGAGACATGTGACAGGGGATTTCTACTGTAACTCCTCCCTAGCCCCGTCCCCCCATCCTGGGCCGCGCTGTGCAGCATGTCAAACCCGCGCCCCCTGCATCAGAAGCTCAGAGTCTTAACCACTGGACTGCCAGGGAAGTCCCTGTGACTCCCTTTTTGACTATAAAATTCCGTTTTCTTATTGAGCCAATTCCAAATGTTCCCCGAGACCATAATCTCCGGAGTTTACCCCCTGCCTGCCTGCGGACCTTGCTCAGCATCACTTTTCCAACCTACCTCTGGCTCAGAGAGGTGGCGGCACCAAGCTGAGTCGAGGGCAGGTGGGGCATCTCTCCTCATCCAGGTCCAGGTAGTGAGAGAGTTCTGGGCCTGGACAGTCACCCTTGGCCGCTAGCACCGAACCAGCTTGTTCGAGCTGAAGACGGACCACAGGCCAGCCTCACAGACAGTACGGTTTGGCGGCCACTGCTCTGAACCATCTCGCCTGACCCGCCAGGCCCCTCACAACCTGCTGCCACCCCAGCCTGTCGCCAAGCACTTGCCACCCTCCCCCACCCACGCCAGGCTTTCGCCCTCCCCACCTTTGCCCATGGTGTTCCCTCTACCGGAAAAGCCCTGCTCTGTCCTCCAAATGTTAGTGTCTGCCAAGCTTTCCGGACCGAACTGGATCCTTGTCTTTTCCTTGAGGCACTCTTTTAATGTCTGTACTTCCCTCTCCCCGGGGGGCCCAGTGCACTGTCCTCTCGTGTGCTCCTCCCTGAAGTTCCTGGAAGGCTGGAGATGGGCTTGATTGACTTTTGTCATTTCTGATACCTGGGAGGCTCTCAATAAATGTGGAATGAATGGGTAACTGACTGAATAAATAAATAACACCATTCTTAACTTGCTAACGAACGTGACTCTTCTATAGGGTCATAGGAAGATATCAGAGATCATTTTCCCCAGCCCAGTTCTACTTCTTACTAGTTGTGTGGCCTTGGGTAAGTTACTTCACCTCTCTGTGCCTCAGCTTCATCTGGAAAACGCGGATAGTAGAATGATATATCTGTTTCATAGGGTGGCCACGGGCATCAAATGTTAGTGTAGGGGCTTCCCTGGTGGCACAGTGGTTGAGAATCTGCCTGCCAATGCAGGGGACACGGGTTCGAGCCCTGGTCTGGGAAGATCCCACATGCCGCGGAGCAACTGGGCCCGTGCGCCACAACTACTGAGCCCGCGCGTCTGGAGCCTGTGCTCCGCAACAAGAGAGGCCGCCATAGTGAGAGGCCCGCGCACCGCGATGAAGTGGCCCCCGCTCGCCGCAACTAGAGAAAGCCCTCGCACAGAAACGAAGACCCAACACAGCCATAGATAAAATAAATAAATAAATAAAATTTAAAAAAAAATGTTAGTGTATATAAGGCCCTTAAAACAGTGCCTGGC